>NW_017731384.1:1924747-1944219 GCF_001890085.2 Hipposideros armiger
CCTGCCCGCCCCCGCCCCGCCTCCCTTCGGACCCCTGGGTCCCAGGCCCGGCTCCCCGCCCGACTCACGCCCCGCCCGCTGCCACCCGCTGCCGACCCGGCCCGCAGTGCGGCCCGGCAGCCGCCACCATGTCCCTTCACGGCAAACGGAAGGAGATTTACAAGTATGAAGCGCCCTGGACCGTCTACGCCATGAACTGGAGCGTGCGGCCCGACAAGCGCTTTCGTCTGGCCCTGGGCAGCTTCGTGGAGGAGTACAACAACAAGGTGGGTCGGGCAGGGGCTCGGAACTCCGCTGGGGGGTCGGGGTGAGGGGCGGGGAAGAGCGGTCCCGGGGAGCCCCCTTTCGCGGCCTGGGGCCCCGACCTTAGGACCCTCCTGCGGACTTGCCTTTAGCGCCCTGGAACGGTTCCTCCAAGTCTGGTCCTGAGCAGAGGGTTTCGCTGGGTTTCGCACTTGTTTCATTTAATCCTAGCAGTATTCCTGTGGAGTCGGAGCGTAGTTGCCCCTTAGTCCCATTTTTACTGGTAAGGCAAGTGAAACACAATGTTGTGACTTGCCCGAGTCATACACCTATTTCGTGGCGGCAAACAGGTCTCACACCTGAATTTACACCCCAAAGCTACGCCATTTATCACTTCTATCTCCCTCTCCTCCTGCCGAATTGCTTCAGCTGGGGGTGGAGGAGGGAAGAGGGAGTGATGACCGAAGGAAAATGCTGGCGTCTCAGTTGGTGGTCGTTCACTCCTGACTACACTCGATTTCTCTTGGCTGTTTATTGCGCGAGACCCCCACTCCCACTCCCAGGTACTATTCTTGGATACCCAGCCCCTCTGCCAGCATTGCCATTGCTGCCTCATAACCGTCCTCTTCAAAGCGATCTGGTTTCTGAATTGAGAAAGATGACACTTGCCATAACCTTTCTTGGCTTCTTTCATGCTAATAGAGGTATAATCCTGACTAGTAAGTTATCCATCAATTTGAGAAGCATCAGTGTAGTAAGGCGATGCTTTCAAGCTGGCAGTACAGCATGCATTAATTTTTGGAAGTTGTTGAATACGTCAGTGAGAAGAATTTTCTGTCCTTTACCTCTTAATCTCTTCCTTTTTTTTGTATTAGTGTAAACGCTCTGATTGTTAGGGATTAGAGCAATTGGAAGCCTTGGCTGGCTAGTGTGTGTAGAGCCAGTAACCTGTGCTTGGCGCTTGTGAACACCATGACTTAGGAATACAACTGTGGGCAGTGTTGGGACAAAAAGCTCGGCAGCTCTGACCCACAATTTGTTGTAGGAAAGAGGTTCTTTTTCACACGTGAAGGTTCTGTAAAAAAGCATTTGAGTAGAGTAACTTTGTTTACAGTTCTCCAGGAGCACAGCTGTTTCTTTAGAGTTAGGTCTTCTTTGAAATCCTCTTTGAGAAACTGATGAAAGCAAAGGACTCTTCACTGCCCAGACATTACTCATACACACTTTACAAACAAATACCAACGAATGTGTCCATTGAGGCCTACCTGATCTTGAAGTCCCCCTATTGCCCACAGAAAGCAGAGTCCTGGCAAGACATAATTTTCTTTTCTCTTGATTCCTCTTTCTTCCTTATGGCCATAGTGGACAGCAGAGCTGGGAATGGAATTCATGGTTGTGATATGGAAATCACATTAGTATAATTAAGAGCACTAGAACTATTGTTGAAGGCTACATGTGAAAAAATCAAAACTGTGAAATATGTCTTTCAAAGGGCTTGAGTCTTTTCACACAAATAGATGAGTTTTCCCTTGCACATTTTTCCAGGGTTAATTTGGGTAAGCAGTAGTAAGTACATTTCTAAGAGAGGACAGACTGACCCCACAAGTTAGGCTGCTGGTAGAAGTAGTGGAGTACTAGTGTCAAATCTCACTAGCAGGAACTTGACCCCAGAGTTTGGAGTACTTTGATTTAGCAGCCATATGAGAGCTCCTTTGTACTAGGCACACAGGCAGTGTGGCCTTAGTGGTGTAATGCAAACTTAATAATTCCAGTGGTAACAGATTAAGCAGTTAACTGTGTTTTAACTCATTTGTTATAGGTGATTAGTGCCTTAAAACTATTTTTTGTGCTCCCACCCATCTAGGTCAGGGTTTGTAATGTGTGCGCATGCCCTGGACACTGTTAGCAATCTGAAGCCAGCAGACTTCTTTTAATAATTGTGTTTTCAAATGCATAAAATACATAGGCTTATGAAGGAAACCAATTGTGTTGAACTACAGTTATCAAAAACAGTTTTTAAAACGTGGTGATAGAATAGTACATACTTTTAAATTAACTCATTACACCATCCGGTGTAATTATTACTGTATTTTTGAAGTAGTGATAAAGGTAAACAGCATTTCAAGATGTTTAACTGTAATGTGATATGAAAAAAATCAGTGATTTATGTTTGTGACAAAGTCACAGGTATTTATGCTGCAGGGAGTAGCCACCTCCATTTGTAAGTGAAGGAAATGCTAAATTTCAGTTAGAGGTTAGTGAAAATATGAATGTAATTGTCCAATTCAAGTTCATAGACCCCAAGTTAAGAAATCCTGCTGTAAAGGATCTGTGCCTAGTAGCTGGTGGGCAGCAGTGATTCTCAGGCTCAATTTTGGGAAAACCTTGACATGGAGGTGCCAGATTTCATAATTTGCAAGAATTTAAAAATTATTGGTTGGAATTTTCAGACCTTTGGTTCCTGCTTGCCCCCTATTATGATTGCCATTGGAGGACAAAATAAATGGATGTAGCAAATTAACATTGATGAAAAGCCCAGAAATGGCCTTTTTTACTATGGAGACATTGACTATAGGAAAACACTGTTATAATTTTTTAAATTTTGTATTAATGTAATAATGTTTTCCAATAGTACAATTATTCCTGGTTTGATAGAATTAAAATCTGTTAGCACTTTGAGAACAACTTGACTTCCAGGTGTTCCAACATCTGAATAAATTTGAGAATCATTGCAGAGTAAAGAACCAGATTCTATCAACTACTACTGAAATTAAAAGTCTCATTCATGGTAATTGTGTTTTATGTTTTCTTTTTGTGATTTCTGCTGGGAGATACAGCAGCGTTGGTGTAGGAGCAATGGTTGTGTGTGTGTGTGTGTGTGTGTGTGTGTGTGTGTGTGTGTAAGGACTTGCACATTCCTGGGCTCAACCCCTAGAGTTAATAGTTGCTCAGGTGATTTGGACACCATTGGTCCAGATGGCACTCTCAGAACATTACCCCGGAATTACCTTGGCATCTGCTGACCAGTGGCAGGAATCTAATCTTTTTGCATCTATAGGTGCCTAAACATTGGTTGTCCTTTCATCCCGTGACAAAAGCTCTATTACCCGATGGCCTCCTTGACGTAAAGCCTAGGTTGAGATCTCATGCCTTCCACTTCCCAGTTCTGTGTGGCCTTGTGCAAGTTAATCTCTTTGCCTCAGTTTCCTCTTCTGTAAAACAAGGGTAATAAGATTAAATGAGCTAATTTATGTAAAGGAATTCTGCCTGGCACATAGAAAGCAACTTAGAAATATTAGCTATTATTTAATCATCATTATCATACCTGTAATTGAAATATAATCAAGAAGAAGTGTGTGGATGCTAGGTAATTTGACTTCTGAATTTTTCAGAGAGGAATCAGGACCTTGGGTGAGAAAGTTACCTTGAAAGGTCATTATGTTCATTCCTTTGACTTTTAAAGACCCAAGGGGAAAAATTCACTTGATTCCTTTCAACCAAACCCATTTTGTGTTCTGGAAGGTTCTTGTAGTCAGATTCTAAGTACTGTAACGTGCTAGTTTAAGCCCATTTTCTCTTGTTCTACCAGGCTTAGACGCAGTAACTCTGATGTAAGAACTCAGATATTTCTCCTGAGTTTTGACAGTATCTGTGGTAATTAGACAGGTGATATTTCCTATTTTGTGGGGGAAGATGGGCAGCAGTTCCTGGACTTCTATACCACTTAGTTGCATGTTTCAGGGTTGGGTTTGAATAGAATTGGCGGGGTAACTGGAGTTTATTTTGCCATAATGTTAACTAGCTGACTACTTGTGCTTTAATATTTAGCATCTGTTAGCATTTAACATTTTTGAGGTTGTGTAAAGAGACTATAGGCATTCCTGATGCTTTTTTGAAGAATACTGGAGTGAAACTAGGTAAAGACAACCTTGTACTTGAAATACACATGAGATGAATGCTTTCCTTGTCAGCCTGTGTTGATTTTGATTCCTCTGAGATTTTTTTTACTGCAGAATTACTTTGCTGTATAATGGTTTTGACTCTGGTATATAATTTTTCATATCTCGGTGTTTTTGGCAGCTCTTTAGGGTTCTCATTTATTTGCTCATTAATTAAACAAATATGTATTGAACGTGTACACATATGTTTTAGGCACAGTGATGATGGCTGGTCACCTTCTGTAGCCTTTGTTAGCAGATGTGATGTTGGCAGCAATAAAGAGAAAGTGTTTTAATACACTTAAGTATTTTTGATAGATATTTAGAATTTTGCAAATGCAGTGCTTCATCAGTCCTTGGCAAGACTGTCAGCAGGGGAATTTAAAACATAAAACTTTTCTGGTTTTAATTTCCTCCTTTCTTTTTTCTAGACAGTGATAGGACTAATTCCTCCATAGGATCAAGTGGATAAAAGAGCTGCCGCTTTATTGCTTTTTGCCCTAACCTGGTTCACACAGACTTACTGGAGATGCTGTGATTTGAAAAAGGAATGGACCTGTGTTCTCTAGGTAGTCTGGCCTGCCTGAGGCTGTGATGCCAGAGCTGATTGGTCAGCCTCTGAGCCAGCAGCTGAAGAGGTGCTGTGTCAGAATTCATGTCAAAGTTTGACAAGGCAGGATCTCTCTGCAGACATTGATCTGCAGTAGCCAGGAACAGGCTTTGAAGGGAGGACAAATGGAAAAGACCAGGAAAAACTGATTTATTCTGTCAGAATTTTGCCTTAACTGATTTTGGTTATATTAACAATTATGGGGAAATGTTCCACTGACTGGAGTGGTATATTGATTTGGATAACTTTGGGACTTTTTAAAAAATTACATATGTACACATATATACATATGTATTTACCTTCATGTTCTGGGACTAGCACTGTGTGTAATAAATGGGATACACAGTTTGCTCCCTCAGGGAGCTTATACTAGCAAGATAGACATGGCATCCTTTAATTTTTTAAAAAATATAAGGTATGGGTAATATGAACAATAATTTATGTTGTTATTCCTAAAAGTAATAAAAGTGGAAGTGAAGATACAGTCATGCCTTCTAGGAGTAAATGTTTTATATTACATATCTGTTCCTTAGGAGACATCTGGCATAGTAATAAAACACCTTAAAAATAAGTAAAAATGATCTTGCTTCACAGCCTTTTCTTTTTAGGGCCATTTGTTTCACATGTTGGGATCAAGTGTTTTGAAGCAGTAGGTACAGAAAGGCACTAGAGATGGGAGATAGAAGAAGTTCAGCAGGAGGACAGAGAAGACTGGGAGAGAGGGACAGAAGGATAACCTAATGTTAACAATAAGTTGGTTAAAGTCAGATAATTTTTCCTTATGTTCCGACAAGGAATAAGGAAGGCTGGCAGTACAATGAAGGTCAGATGGGTATAGGAAGATGGTGAGGAAGGGTATCTATGACTGCAGTTTCAAACTCAGAAGAGCACGGTTCTCCAGAATAGGATTTTGATGGGCAACATCAACCTTTTGTTTGGGACAGTGATAAGAGGATGCAGAGGCTGGCAGAGGGGGCTTCTCCAGACCCCATTTGACACTTTGGGCAAGAGGAGAACTAAACTGTACAAGGAGACACATAGGTATGCCATTTTCTCTAGAAGCATTGGATGAGGCAGCTTGAATGAGAGATTAACTTGTGAGTTTGGCAGCTCCTCATCTCTCTTGGCTGGAGAAATGTAAAGGCTTCATGTATTTCTGCTAACTTTGAACATGGCCATGACCTCTCTCTGACAAGAACCTTCTTCATGTCATCTAGGAAGAACTTGCCTCATTCAAAAGGAACGAGCACAGTAGCTATAGAAAGATACTATAAGAAAGGGGGCGAGGGGGATGGGAAATAAACGGCAGGTAAAGTACCTGCACTAGGAAAATGTTTTTTACCTCAGTTGAAAATTAGTGGCCATTCCTACCATCATAAAGTCAAAGACTTAAGAAAAGAACTCTAAGCAGAGATACAGGAGATCAGGTAAAATAAAGCATGGTGACAGGAGAAAATAGAGCATCAGGAAATAGAGCCCAGGAAAATAGTGGAGGAGAAAACAGAAATTATCACAGAGTTAAAAGCCATAATGGAAAGAATAAAAATGAATACCAACTGCTGAAAACACAAGCAAGGATAGGGAAGACAGATTGAGGAAATGAAATGGAAATAAATAATTAGAAAGAAAATCATAGACGCAGAAAATAAAGGCAATCTAACTTAGGTATAGTTTATGTCCCTGTACAAAACCAAAGAAATGAAACACAAAAACTTAAATATGTAGTTAAAGAAGACTTTTATACAAATAAAAATTTAAACTAATGAGTTCAAACTATATCTCATGAAAAATTGACACAGAACAATTGTCATTGAAACATTTCCTAGGAAAGTGTCTACATTTTAAGGGTGAAGAAAATCTTTTGGACACCCAGGCAAAATGATTGAGCCCTCTTGAAGAGGGAAGGAGAAATGAGGCTAGCCACATTTGATGACAGAAGGTAATAGAGCAATGTCTACAAATCTGCAACTATTATAGATTGTACTATTGTAAATACCCGAAAATACACTTAGGAATATATAAGACTTATATGGGGACAAAATGCACTTTTTAAGAGATAACTCAGTTTATAAAAATTGACCATGTATTAAGAAAAGTTTTTTTTAATTTAAGGGAAATCGACACATTGGAAAAAATACTACATATCAAAAATTATGGGCTGATGAGGGAACTAAAGCCCAGATATGCTAAGTGACTTGCCCCAAAGTGACATAGGTCAAAGCAGGGCCAGAACTGGAATACTGCCTTGTCTCCAGAGTCTTGAATATATACTGATGACAAAAAAATTTTATGGAAAAAAAAAGTGTTGAAAACCAGTGGGGAACACTTGCCCTACCAGATTAGAATAAGCATACTGGAATTGGTATAGTTATAGCCAGAGAGGTTGGTGGAACAACATAGAATGTTCCAAAGCAGATCTAAATACATATATATAGAAGTGTATATGATAAGATGGAACCTTAATTCACTGGGGGGAAAAAATCAGTAAACTGTATGGCGTAATTATCTGGCAGGAAGATTTCATCGTATATGAAAATCAATTCCAGATCAAATATCTAAATGAAAAGTCCCACAAACAATAATAGGAGAAAATTGACTAGCAAATTTGTACTGGGGCAGTGGGGGTGAACAGAGGAGAAAGCAGCCTTTAAGCCGCTCATTAAATCCAGAGTGAACTAGGGAAAAGATTGACAGATTACAGTAATACAAATAAAACATTTCTATATGAAAAGGTATGCTGTGAACAAAGAGAAATGATAGGCCAGGGCAAGATATTTTCAAAACGTAACAGACAGTAGGAGCTAATTTACTTAGTATGATAGATAAAATGGACTAAGAGTATATAAATAGCCAGCTCATTGGAGATGAAATGCAAGTGATCAATAAACAGGAAAAGATGCTCAACTTCACAGGTAGTTAAGGGAAATGAGAATTGAACTGACGGTGTTATTTTTTCTTTCAAAGTTATAAAGATTAAGTTACCGCTTTAGTGTTACTGACAGTATAGGGAAATGAACACCTTTATATATGATAGGCTAGTAGGAATGTGAGTTGAGTTGCTACAGCCTATTTAGAAAGTACATCAGCATCTTAAAATTTAAAATGCACATACCTTCTTTTTTTTTTTTTTTTTTTTAGCTGAGCCATCCTGCTACCTGTTGGCAGCTCAGCGGCTGCTCAGCTCGGGCTGGACTCGAACCACTGTTGCTNGCGGCTGCTCAGCTCGGGCTGGACTCGAACCACTGTTGCTCAGAGCTCAAACTCTTGAGCGAGCTCTTAACCAACTGAGCCACTCGGCCGGCCCTGCACATACCTTCTAATATAACAATTCCACTCGTGGAACTTTGGCCTCCAGAAATAAAGACAACAGGACGTAAAGTATTGTGCGTTAATTAAAAGAATGAGTTGGAAATACATACTGACTTGAAGGATGCCCATTATTTTGTTAATTAAAAAATAAGATTTATAGCATTGAATATAGCACCCCATTTTTCTGAAAGTTGAGAGGAAACCTTACATTTGTGTGTAAGTACGTTTGAGCATAGAGAAAACTGGAGAAGCACATACACCATATTAATGTGATATATTGGGGATGGAATCGGAGTTACTAACTTTTTTTTTTTAAGATTGTATTGGGGAATTGGGGGAGGGGACCAGCCAAGTTGTTGTTCTTCAGTCTTCGTTGTGGAGGGCACCAGTCGCCATCTGGCTTCCCATCAGCAACTGTGGCCTCTAAGCTCAAGGTGCTGTGTTCAGTCTTAATTGCGGGTGGGTGTGGCCACCATCCCATGTGGGAGTTGAACCAGCAGCCTTGTTGTTAAGAGCGCACGCTGTATTCACTGAGCCATCCGGGCGGCAGCTCAGCTCAAGGTGCCGAGTTCAGTCTTAGTTGCGGGACGGTGTAGCCCACCATCGAACAGAAAATCTTGTTGTTACACCAGCTGAACCATCCTACCACCTGTTGGCATCTCAGTGACAGCTCAGCTTGGGCGCAGTGTCACTGGCCCATGTGGGAATCGAACCGGCGGCCCTGTTGCTCAGAGCTCTTGCTCTTAAGCCAACTCTTAACCAACTGAGCCACTCGGCCAGCCCATTAACTTTTTTAAATATACCTATATTTTAGTTATATACAATGATCATATACTTTATAATTCCCTTACAATCTAAAAGTACATTTAAAGACTAAAACTCAATAGGAAGATCATTAGGGTAGATAAAACTTGTAAGTCTGAGCAAGAAAATGATAGAGGATATAATATAATGGTAAGGGGTTCAGGGTAAAATTTAGTGTCTAAAGTCTACCACTCACCCCTTTCCCCTTTGGGACTTCTTATCAAGGATGTTATATACAAATAAGAATAGCCAAAGGCGAAATCCATCCCCATTCTAGTAATAGCTGAACAAGTGCCTCCATGAGGTGCTACTCCCTGGTAAACTGAGTTGGAAAAATACAATTTGTTCTTAAAGCCTAAATGAGACTTTCTATTTTTCCACTTTTAATTCAAAGGCAGATCCAACCTGACCTCCCTCACTAAGTTGAAGGTGCAGAGAAGCTGGAATGAAAGATGGCCAGACCCACTCTGAGCAGGCTGATTTGCCTCTCCCTGTAAGAGTGAGTGTGCAAGCGCAAGAGAGCTCTTATGCCTGCCTAACAGAGTGGTCATGGTCAGGCCCATGAGTGAGACATGCCCATGTGCCTGACTCAGGCTTCAGCCAGTCAGTTTAGCAATTGGAGCTAGTTCAGGGTGGGCATGGAAGAACAACTCCTCACTCTCAGTATTCTCCCCAAGGGGACCAGGGGCAGAAATTCATCCTTTCTATGGGCACAGATGGACATGGGGAGTAGCAGGAGAGGAATGAGAGTGCTATTAACAATTTTCTAAGACTGAAGTAAAAAAATCCAAATGAAAGTAAAAAATCTGCTTTAAGGGAAAACAAAGTACCAAACTTTCCTTAAGGAGTCAAAATGAATAATTTTAAAATCATGGAAGAATTGAAAATATAAAGATCTACTTTCAAAAAGGAACCACCCTCGGAATTTTATGGGCTGATGTAACCACAAGAAATCTGTAACAAAGGCACAGTAGTCACCTGTAAGAGTCCTACAAATCAATAAGGAAAATATACAACTCAGTAGAAAACTGGGCAAATGTTTTAAGTTGATGTTTAAGCATAATGATGAAGAGCTTGGGTTGTGGAATGGGACTGCTTATATTTAAAATGCAAGGCACTTAACCTCTCATTTACTCAGTAGTTTCTGAAAGTGGGAAGAATTGTACCTACCTCATGGAGATGTTGAGAGAATTAAATGAGGTAATGCATGTAAAATTAAGCATATAATGTTATTACACACTTATAGTTGATCCATCATAAACATTCAGATATGAGCAGATATTGTTAATACAGAAATGAAAATAGTAAACAAATATACTCAGTCTCAATAGTAAAATGGTGGTAAAATGCCATTTTCCCTCATACTAGCAGGTATTTAAAAGATTAATTATTTTCAGTATTTTCAAAGGTATGGGGAAATTGGCACTCTCGTATACTATTAATGAAACTATACATGGAAGCAATCTCTTTGAAAGTTATTTGACAGAATCTATTAACATTTGAAATGTATGGTGCAACAATTACACTTCTAGAAATCTCTCCAATAAGAGCATTTGCACATGTGTACAAAGTATTGTTTATAATAGCAAAACAATGGGAGACTTGACCACTTTAATCTGTATTATATAAATACTCACAAAGAAGTTTCTTTCATCATTAAATTGTAAGTGTCTGAGTATCTGAACAAAAGTTGAGATTTAGGGGGAAATCTGATGACTTGAAAACCAACTTTTAGAAGTGAGTGTAGCATTTTCTCTCACAGTTTAACCTCACGGTGTTATCTGCATGGTTACCGAGGAGATTTTGTCTTTTGTGCTTGCTGCCGCATCCCCAGCACTTAGAACAGTGCCTGGCACCTAGTAGCCACTCAGTAAATATTTGTTGAATAAATACATGAGTGTAATATCTGGCTCAGAATCTATATGAGAGAATTATTCTTTATTCTGCTCAATGAGCCCCAAAATTTAGCCTCTTATTCCCCCTCCCTCCCCCGGCCACACCAAGGCTGATGCCAAATTTCCCTGTTCATCTGGAATCCTCCATCTTTACATATTACTTTCTACAAAGGTCAGGATGTCAACTTTCTAATTCCCTAAGAATTATTCATTTTGGGCCGGCCGAGTGGCGCGATGGTTAAGAGCTGGCTTGGGACACCAGATGGCCCCGGTTTGGATCCCACATATGAGGGCCAGTGACACTGCCCTCTACAGCTAAGATGCTGAACAACAGCTTGACCTGGAGCTGGGCTGCCGTGAGTCGCCGGAGACTGCGTAGGCTGCAGCCCCTGCTGCATTGGATTGCCATGGGCTACCGTATGTAGCCAGCAGCCAGCGTGAGCAGCCATCCAGAAGCCGGTGACTGATCTGCCTCGCCCAGGAAGAGCGTAGTGATGGTGCCAACTTGGGCCAGTGAAGCAGTGTCCTCCACAACTAGACTGAAGAACAAAACGACAGCAACTTGTCTGTTCCCCTTCCCCCAATTCCCCAGCACTGTTCCCAACCCCCCAATTCCCCCCCCAAAAAAAATCTTAAAAAAAAAATTTTTATTCATTTAGTCAGAATCCCTCTGTGGCCATTCTGTCAGTCACCACAGGACCTTAACCTTGTCCACCAGTTTCCTGGTGGGTTTCCAGGCTGAGCTCCCCGCCTCCAGCGTCTTCCTGGATCCAGTCAGTCCTGCCCAACATTATCAGACCTCATAGTCCTACTGCTCCCTTCTCAGACACCTTCAGGGGGACAGCCTGCCTCCGTCCTCAGCTTGCTTTCAGACACATCTCAGCCTCAGCTGCCCCTGTCTCTCACATGGTTCTTCTCAAACAGGTTTTCTTGCTGCCAGCGAGGATCATTTAGTTTGCCGCTTTACTGAGTACATTCGTTCCTTCTGTCCGGTCTGCCTGGGATGGCTTAGCTTTCTTCTTTGCCTGCCTGGGACCTTTCCATACACCTTTGAAGACTGGTCAGATCCTATCTCCGCTTTTCCTAATTTGCTCACTTTGAATTATCCCTTGTTCCTCTAAACTTGCCATCTGTGTTATAAATAAGCAGCTAATCATGTATTACCTTGTGACACCGCTTTTATTGCTGCCTTAGGGCAGCGTTACTGTATTTTAGGGCAGTGGGTTTTTTCTCCTTTTACATTGTCTCCCCCAACACATTCTATGATTTTTGAAAGCCTGTGGGTGTAGTACCATAAAAATGAATATTTAGATATTTAAATATTTGAAGTCAGACATGGATGTCAAGATCTATAAATATACGTAGAAAAACCCTTAAGATTCCAAAAACCTACTGAAACTAATACCTAATTTAGCAAAGTTACAGTACTCAAGATTAATGTACAAAAATCAATTGTATTTTTATATAGTAGCAATAAAAAATTGAAATGGAATTCAAAATAGTTCCATCTATAATAGCATTAAAAATACTTAGAAATAACGGTAATGAAAGAAATGCAAGACTTGTACATTGAAAACTTCAAAACTTTGCTGAGAGAAATTAAAGAAAGCCTAAATAGTGGAGAATTGCTATGTTTAGGGGTTGGAAGACTTAATATTTTTAATACGGCAGTTTTTCCAAACTGATTTATAGATATGTCACAATTCCAATCAGAATCTCAATAGGCTTTTTGTAGAATTTAAAAAGCTGGTTCTAAAATTTACAGAGAAAATCCAATGTATAGGGTAGTAAAACCTTTTTGAAAAACAACAAAGTTAGAGAAGTCACACTATCTGATTTCAGGACTTCACCACAAAGCTGCTATATAAGCAAGACACTGTGGTACTGGTAAATGGATAGGCATATATTTAGATCAATGGGACAAAAGAGAAAATCCAGAAATAGATGCACAAATCCATAGTCAATTGATTTTCAGCAAAGAGGTCAAGATAATTCAAAAGAGAAAGTAATCTTTTCAATAAATGATGCTGAGACAATCAGATATTCACATGAAAAAAAGTGAACCTTGATTCATACTTTTTATCCTGTGAAACAGTGGATCATAGACCTAAATGTAAAGCCTAAAACTGCAAAACATTTAAAAGAAAACAAAGGAGAAAATATTTGTGACCTGGGGTTGGGCAGTGGTTTCTTAGCTAGAACACAAACAACATGAGCTATAAAAGGAAAAAAAAAGGCTGTTTTACTACGGGTTTGCCACTAGAACGCAGGTGTCGTGAAAACCACCGATAAATCTAAGCCAAAATGGGAAAGGAAAAGACTCATATCAACATCATCTTCATTGGACACGTAGATTCCAGCAAGTTTACCGCTACTGGTCATCTGAGCTACAAATGTGGTGGGATCGACAAAAGAAGCATTGAAAAATTTGAGAAGGAGGCTCCTGTGATGGGAAAGTTCTCCTTCAGTATGCCTAGGTCTTGAGTAAACTGAACGCTGAACATGAGTGTGGTATCACCATCGATACATCCCTGTGGAAATTAGAGACCAGCAAGTATTATTGATTCCCCAGGACACAGAGACTTTATCAAAAATATGATTACAGGCACGTCTCAGGCTGACTGTGCTGTCCTGATCGTTGCTGCTGGTGTTGTGAATGTGAAGCAGGTGTCTCCAGGAAGGAGCAGACCCATAAGCATGCCCTTCTGGCTTACACGCTGGGTGTGAAATAACTAGTGGTTGCTGTTAACAAAATGGGTTCCACTGAGCTGCCTTACAACCAGAAGAGATACGAGGAAAACGTTAAGGAAGGCAGCGCCTACATTAAGAAAATTGGCTACAACCCTGACACAGTAGCATTGTGCCAATTACTGGCTGGAATGGTGACAACATACTGAAGCCAGGTGCTAACATGCCTTGGTTCAAGGGATGGAAAGTCACCTGTAAAGATGGCAGTGCCAGTGGAACCACGCTGCTTGAAGCTCTGGATTACATCCTGCCACCAGCACATCCAACTGACAAGACCTTGCGTCTGTCCCTCCAGGATGTCTACAAAATTGGTGGTATTGGCACTGTCCCTGCGGGCTGAGTGGAGACTGCTGTTCTCAAACCCAGCATGGGGGTCACCTTTGCTCCAGTCAACACAGCAACTGAAGTAAAGTCAGTTGACATGCATGATGCAGCTTTAAGTGAAGTTCTTCCTGGGGACAATGTGGGCTTCATTGTCAAGAATATGTCTGTCAAGGATGTTCATTGTGTCAGTGTCGCTGGTGACAGCAAAAATGACCCTCCAGTGGAAGCAGCTGGCTTCACAGCTCAGTGCCAGATATGCACCTGTGCTGGATTGTCACACAACTCACCTTGCTTGCAAATTTGCTGAGCTGAAATTGATTGTCGTTCTGGGGAAAAGCTGGAAGATGGCCCCAAATTCTTGAAATCTGGTGATACTATCATCATTGATGTGGTTCCTGGCAAGCCCATGTGTGTTGAGAGCTTCTCTGACTATCCTCCTCTGGGCTGTTTTGCTGTTCATGACAGGAGAGTGACAGTTGGTATGGGTGTCATCAAAGCAGTGGACAAGAAGGCAGCTGGAGCTGGCAAGGTCACCAAGTCTGCCCAGAAAGCTCGGAATTATGAGTATTATCCCCAATACCTGCCACCCAGTCTTTTTTTTTTTTTTAAAGATTTTATTGGAGAATTGGGGGAGGGGAACAGACAAGTTGCTGTCCTTTTTGTTCTTTAGTTGTGGAGGATGTTGCTTCACTGGCCCATGTTGGTATTATCATTGCTGTTCCCTCCCCCAATTCCCCAATAAAATCTTAAATAAAATAAAATAAATCGTTTTTAATGGAAACAACGTGACCAAAAATCTGTCACAGAATTTTAAGACTCATTAAAACAAAGTTTAATGACAAAAAAAAGAAGTGATAAATGACATCATCAAAATAAAATTTCTGTCCTTCAAAAAACTTTGAGGGCCGGCCAAGTGGCTCAGTTGGTTAAGAACTTGCTCAAGAGTACGAGCTCTGAGCAACAGGATCGCCGGTTCGATTCCTACATGGGCCAGTGAGCTGCGCCCAAGCTGAGCTGCCAAAAGGTGGCAGGATGGCTCAGCTGGTAGAGCACATGCTCCTAACAAGATTGCCTGTTCGAGATGGTGGGCTATGCCTGCCTGCAACTAAGACTGAACTCAGCACCTTGAGATGAGCTGCCGCCTGGATGGCTCAGTGGATAGAGTGTGCGCTCTTAACAACGAGGCTGCTGGTTTGACTCCCACATGGATGGTGGCTACGCCCACCTGCAGCTAATTGAACACAGCACCTTGAGCTGAGCGGCGCGACTGGACTTGGAGCTGAGCTTGCTGGACCCTCCACAACTAAGATTGAAGGACAATAACTTGGCTGTTCCCCTTCTCCAATTCCCCAACACTGTTCCCCTCCCCCAATTCCCCAATAAAAATCTTAAAAAAAAAAAACTTTGAAAGAAAATGACAGAGCAGCCATAGACTGTGAGAAAATACTTGAAAAACATATTAACCGGGGGCTTGTATCCAGAATATACAAAGAATCCTGAGAACTTCAATAAATAAGAAAACAACCCAGTAAGAAATGAAGTGAAACTATTCTGTATGGTATTATAATGGTGAATACATGTCATTGTATATTTGTCAAAACCTGTACATTGTACAACACAAAGACTGAACTCGAAACTGTGGACTTTGGGTGATGATAGCTCAGTGTGGGTTCATCAGGTGTAACAAACATATCACTTCAGTGCAGGTATTTTGATAGTGGAGAAGGCTGTGCATGTGTGGGGGCAGAAGATATATGTACTTTCTGCCCAGTTTGTGAATCTAAAGTCTTTTTTTAAAAGGGCAAAATATTTGAACAGACTTCACCAGAGAATAAATACAGATGGCAAATAAGCACATGAAAAGATGCCCAGTGCCATAAGTTACTAGGGATATGCAAATTAAAATGCTACTACATGCCTACTAGAATGACTTAAACAGGAAAGCTGGCAATACCCAGGGTGTGGAACCTGTGGAACTCTCCTGCATATTTCTAGTGGGAATGCAGAATGACAAAGCCACGTAGAAAACAGGTTGGTGGTGGTTTTGTTTTTTTTGTTTTTTTATAAAGTTAAACACACATTTACAATATGACCCAGCAATTGCTCTCTTAGTTGTTTATCAAAGAGAAAGGAAAGCTTGTCCAGAAAAAAACTTGTACATAAATGTTTACAGCAGCAATATTTCTAATGGCCCCAAACTAGAAATAACCCAAAAGTCCATCAACTGGTAAATGGATAAATTTTAGTGTTTCCACATAATGCAGTATTATTCAGCAATAAAAAAACGACCCTACTGAGACAACATGGATGAATCTCTAGAGCATCATGCTGACAGTAGCCAGTCACAAAAGACTCAGTACTATTGGGTCGTTGGGAAAATCATGACATATTTTTCTATGTTTTTCAATGCAAAAATGCATCATGACTTTCCTGATGACCCAATATATGATTCCATGTATAGTATTACAGAAAAGGCAAAACTATAGATCAGGAATTGCTTGGGGCCAAGGCTAGGAGATTGACTGCAGAGGAGCCCAAGAGAACTTTTTGGGGTGATGGGAATGTTCTATATCTTAATTATTGTGGGACGTTACACAGTGTATATACATTTGCTAATGTGTACATTCCAAATCTTTGAACTGTACACTTCAAGTGAGTGAATTTTATTGTATTCAAGTGAAATAAAATTGTTTTTTTTAAAAAAAGACTCAGCATCGGAAAGACAAGAGTAGAAGAAATTCTGTTTTTCTGCTGTATGGTTAGTGCTTATCCTCATTATAAAGTTTTACCAAAAATTTCCCATTCTGTCTTCCAGGTGGTGGAAGTTCATAAGTAAATGTATACTGAGTAGCATTTCCCATTGAGCCAGATTGATTTGACAGCAAAGAATGGAAGTCAGTATGGGCCCAAAATTGACTCAGAAAAAGTGGCGAGAACCAGGGAACTTTCTCATCAATGGCACCGTTTTTTTGTTTGTTTGTTTTTGGCCAGTTAGAGTGGTTTGGGTTCTTGAATGCTGGGTTGACACACACACCTATATTTGTGAACATGTTATTAGCCAGTGGGGGGCAGGTGTGGGTCAGTTGTATGGGACTGCTCAGGGTGTTTGATATTCCTGGCCCCTGGGCACGAAATACCCACAGCACTTCAAGTCCGTGCAGTAACTAAAAGTTGTCAGATGCCTCAGGGGTGTGGGTAAAGGTGTAACCTGCTGGGCAGATAATGCAGTTCTGTGATGTTGGGTCAAGAATGCAGGAGTTGGAATCAGAAAACCTATGTTCAGATTTTGTTTCTGCCTTTTATTAGCTTTGCAGTGTTGACCGTAACTCAACTCCTTCGAGTCTGGGTTTCCTCCTCGGAGCAGTGAGGTGTTGGACTAGACGCCCTCTTTGTAATAGTTGTTGACTCCGTAGTGAAGTGCCGTACAGGGTCAGGATTCCCGTCACTGACTAAGGATCTGATGTATCTGACACTGCTGCAGAAAAACACGTGCTTATGTGGCTCAATTTTGTTGTGTTACAGGTTCAGCTTGTTGGTTTAGATGAAGAGAGTTCGGAGTTTATTTGCCGAAACACCTTTGACCACCCGTACCCCACCACAAAGCTCATGTGGATTCCTGACACAAAAGGTGTCTACCCAGATCTACTGGCAACAAGTGGTGACTATCTCCGAGTGTGGAGGGTAAGCAGGTGCTCAATTTGCAGCCAGACCAACGGCTTTCTCCCTGTCAGCTGTTATTAGCAGCGTGGAGGCACGGAGAACAGACTGGGGGTGGAGGCAGTGGGTACCATTGCAGCCCGGGAGAAACAAATGGTAGCATATCTGGAATGACCTTGTTTGGCTCAGCCAATTTCCGAGCGAACCCAGCCAAGATTCCTTGAAGTCCTGCTGCTGGCTACAGTCAGCCCTGGAAACTCAAGGCTCAGCTAACCTGATATAACCTTCTGTGGGGGTGGGGATACTTGAGGCTTCTTATTCTGTTTATTTTTGAGTAAATTAAGTAAAATACCAGGCCGCTGAGTCTAGTAAAGTACGTGTGTGGATTATGGAGCTTTGCTTCTCCTCTCAGCTGAGTTCATTGTCAGCGGCATCTCCTATAGCCAGGGGGTGTAGTGTCCGACCAGGCAGGGTACCGAGATTTCGGGTTGGGCAAGGTGAGAAGACGTCTCCTCTAGAGAAATTTGGAAAACTTAGCTGGGCCGAGGAGAAAGCTTGGACAGAATTAGCATTCAGGGAGTTCTCCGGGGTTTTATTACTCTTTATGAAAAAAAGGTTCTTCCCCCATGTCTTATATTTACTACGGTATTTTCTAAATGGGGCTTTAAAGATTTCTTGTGCAGACTGGTTGATTTTTTTAAATTGTTCTTTTAGGTTGGCGAAACAGAGACCAGGCTGGAATGTTTGCTAAACAATAACAAGAACTCAGATTTCTGTGCTCCTCTGACCTCCTTTGACTGGAATGAAGTGGATCCTTATCTTTTGGGTAAGGGAGTGAGGGAGTGCGGATTTCAGAGTGAGGAAGCACAGATACAGTTTTCAGATATGACACTGGGCCAGTTTTTAACCAGCGTCCTAAGGTGGGAAAGAGACTAAATGTGGAATGTGGCTATTAATTCCTCATATGGAGTCGAGCTTCCCATCTGTTTATATCTTGTCTCTTCAGTCAGAGTCTAAGGCCCTAGGGTAAGGATTGAACACTTAACTCTCTCTGGCTCTGCTGGTACCCTCCCTATACTAGAAGGTGTTTGTGGCTTGTAATCTGGGCTGAACAGGCACCTCACGCCTGTCAGCCACTGACTTGCACTGGTTGTTTCCAGGTACTTCCAGCATTGATACGACTTGTACCATCTGGGGGCTGGAGACAGGGCAGGTGCTGGGTCGAGTGAACCTTGTGTCTGGCCATGTGAAAACCCAACTGATCGCCCATGACAAAGAGGTAACGATGCTTTTCTTCTTCTGCTTTCCTCAGCTGCTTTCTGTGCCTTCAGTGTGTGGGTCAAACTGTCCTCTCACTGTTTTGCAAATGGTGTGGGAATCACAATGCCGACATCGTGTCTAAAATGTGTCAGAACAGTGGGAAACAGCACTGTTGCAAAAGAATGCTTTTTGGGGGGCTGATATAAACAACTTATTCTACAGTCTGTCGTTTTTCTTTTTGTGCTGTTTTTTAACAATGAACTCTCTTACAGACAAACTTGGACCTGATGTGATTAAAAATTAATCTTAGAATAACATTTATCTTGAAATACATATATTTGCTTTTTGGCGGGGAGGGGTGGTGGGAGGGCGGAGGGAAATTTTCTGGCAGACGAACCTTAATTCATCAGTTTTTCTCTACACTTGTTTTATGAAATTCTAGTCTGTTCACTTAAGACTTATACTTTTAAAATTTAAAACTATTTGGAATTGAATGTGGTTTATCTTGATGGTGATATTTCTCCTGTGTTTATCACAAAAGCCGCAGGGAGCTATTTGTGAATTTTTTTTTTTTTTAAGATTTTTTAAATTGGGAAATTGGGGGATGGGAACAACGCTGGGGAATTAGGGGACGGGGAACAGACAAGTTGCTGTCCTTTTGTTCTTCAGTCTAGTTGTGGAGGA
>NW_017731384.1:1944269-1957888 GCF_001890085.2 Hipposideros armiger
GTTGCTTCACTGGCCCAAGTTGGCACCATCATTGCGCTCTTCCCGGGCGAGGAAGATCAGTTGCCAGCTTCTGGACTGCCGCTCACTGCGGCTGCTGGCTGCTCACACTGGCTGCTGGCTACACACGGTAGCCCATGGCAACCCACTGCAGCAGGGGCTGCAGCCTACACCGTTGCTGGCAACTCACGGCAGCCCAGCTCCAGGTTGAGCTGTTGTTCAGCGTCTTAGCTGTAAGGACGGTGTCACTGGCCCTCATATGTGGGATCTGAACCGGGCCCTCTGGCGTCCCAAGCCAGCTCTTAACCAATGAGCCACTCGGCCGGCCCTTGTGAATGTTTTAATCAAAGCGTTCTTCTGAGTGATGTTGGAAACTGGTCATAAACCTTTTCCTCCCAGAGCCTCTGCATGCTCCTGGCACTCTGATTTCCGGTGGATAGTGTTTCTTTGTCTCTCCTACTTTACCCTGCACAGTGAGGAGTATTAATACCTGTACAGATAAAAAGGGTGCCTTGACCTTAGGTCAGAAACTTGAGCTTGTCCACAGAATGGAAAGTTGGTGACCAGGTTATCATTCTTGGTAAGGGGTTGTTCTTTGGCTTTCTGTGCTCCTAAGGGTAAGATCTGTTACAAGACTGCTGGACTTGTCTGCTGCTGAACCAGGGGGCAAAGGAAGAGTTTGTCCTGCAGAGGGGACCAGTAAGGAACTTCTGGAAACCCTCTTGGCATCGAGTTGAACAGGTTGCTACATTTTAGTTATGTGACAATTGAGCCTGCTGTTCTCTGTCAGGGTCTAGTGCAGAAAACCAGAACTACTCTAAGTATGTAAATCGAGGGGATTTAACCCGGGGGATTGCTTACACAGATGATGAAGAAGCTGAGAGGCCACACTAGCAGCTGTTAGGTTATCTAGAGAACGGGAGCACCAGGAAGCTGTGTTGCCTATCGGCCAGAAGGGTCAAGGAAGGAGGCAGGGTGACTGGAGCCCAGGGCTGAGTTTATGTGGCAAAAGCTAGAACCATGGAGGGGACACAGCCATTGCCAGAGATGCTTCAGGGAGCAGAGGAAGGGAAGGAGAAATACTTTAGCTTCTCCCTACCAGAGGGAAGGGCCAGGAATGGATTTTAACAACAAACAGGCCCTGGCCTTGAAGAAATGAACCTGAGGACAGTTGCTCTGAGAGAAATAGTGATAGCTCCTAGCACCTTTGATTTTTCTCAGTCTACCTCTCTGTCAAGGTGAAGACTTGTTTGGAGGCTCTCACTGCTGCCTGGCAGGTTGGTGTGGAGGAGGGAAGCATATATCTGGGGGTTTTCACCTTCTCCTGGTTTATGATGAAATATACTGGTGGAGCCCCGATGAAGGAGCAGTCAGTTAAAATTGAGAGAGCTTTACACACTCAGCCACACTGCTCACGGCACCTCCTCACTCAGTGATGCCGCTGTGATGCCCCGGTTCCTGGGAGTTACTGACAGCTGGCCCCATGGGCTGCTCGTATTGATAAACACGCCCCCTCCCTCACACAGCTGGACAACGCTGGACAGAGCCTTGGACTGCTGGGCCTCCTTGTGGGGACCCACCCAGTTCCCTTTTGAACCATTTCTAATTCCTACCATAGAAAGAGAAGTGTAGTTTCTGCATAGTCAGCCAGAGAAAAAGGAATTTATGAGGTTGACTAGAAATAGATGCTCCTTTGGCAGTGTCTCTTAGTAGGCCGAACCTCAAGAAGGTATTTAGTGAGCGATTCCATTCATGTCTCTCCAGAAGTCAGCTGTTATTAATCTTGAGCCCAGAAGATGGGTTTTGTTTTCCTGTCCTTTGTTTTTCTTTTTCAGTTTGTGTCTCTCTGTCTCTGCTTGTCTGTCTCCGTCCCTTTCTTCCTCTGAAGCTCCCTGCCTCTGTTTTCTCATAGATATTGGTGTGCAGTCGGTTTGTAGCAAGTAATAAATTCAGAAAACAATGACTCAGAACCTAAATTGACTCACTTATGAATACAGACCAACTAGGAGAAGAAACAGAGCATGTCCTAGGACAAGAGAGTGATCCTAAGCCTCTTTGTGAATGTAGGAACACCTGAGCCTCCCACGCTTCAAAACTGCTGTTACCTTTTTCTTGCGAATGAGTATCAGGTCCAGCTTTCACGGCAGAACCAGCTTGGCTGCTGTTAAGTGGCCACAGGGGCGCTGCTTCCACCTCTTAAATCAATGATCTTGGCCTTAATATGGTCTTGCATCTGTCTCTGATCGCACACAAATGAAAGCCGCAAAAGCCCAGGAAATAAATGTCTCAGTCTTGTATGGTGGCAGAAGACAGCCACTGGCTCTAGCTTCCGCCGACCCTGTCCAAGCATACAGAAGACTTGCTCAGAGTTACTCATGCTCTGTTAGTCAGCAGGGTATGTGTTCTTTGTTTCATTACAGGGGTTGGAGGAAGAAGACTTGAAAAGCAGGAATGTGGGAAGAAGCCAGCCAATTTCTATAGCAGGGTGATCTTCACTCTTTGGAATGTCATTGATGTTATAGCTCTCGGGTTCCAGACTCTCAGACACTGTTTGGCTTTATTTACCTCCTTCTGTGTCATGAGCAGGGGTTTAGATGAACTAGGGAGAGCAGAGTTCTCTGCTATAGGAAAAGGAGGTAATGGATCAGAGTCTGACTGAAGTGTCTTGTTCACCAACAGGTCTATGACATCGCATTTAGCCGAGCTGGGGGTGGCAGGGACATGTTTGCCTCTGTCGGCGCTGATGGCTCAGTGCGGATGTTTGACCTCCGCCATCTAGAGCACAGCACCATCATTTATGAAGACCCACAGCATCACCCACTGCTTCGCCTCTGCTGGAACAAGCAGGACCCTAACTATCTGGCCACCATGGCCATGGATGGAATGGAGGTGAGCACCTGACCTCAGGCTGAAGGCCCTGCCACCCAACTCTAGTACTGCTTAGTGTATCTGGAACAGTGGTTCTCAACTGGTGGCACTTTTCTCCCCAGTGGGTTTTTGAAGACAGTTTTGGTTATCCCAACTCAGGGAGGAGGCAGTGCTACTGGCATCTATGGGCTGAGGCCAGGGATGCTGTTAAACATCCTACAATGCACAGGACAGCTCCCCACGAGAAAGAATTATCTGACCCAAAATGTCAATAGTGCTGAGATTGAGAAAACCAAGGACAGTGTGTTAAGAACTTTTAATGCTTAGAGAGTTGACGTCGGAGCCAAGAAAAGCAATATCTAAAAAGTAAACCAGAGATCATTTGTGATCTTGTTCCCTGGCATGTGTTGTAAGCTGGGCTCAAAAAAACTCTTACAAAAATTTTTTTAAAAAGTAAACCAAATCGTACATGCTTATGGTGCTGAGTAAAGAAACAGGCAGTTTTCCTCTTCTGTAGTCAGGACAGATTCTTCCAGCTTTAGCATAAAGACATGGAAATGGCAGCTCTCTGTAGCCTGGTACTTGATAAAAGCAGTAAATTGTTGGTAGAGATGATGCAGTGATTAACTTTGTTTAGGGGAAGACAGCGCCTTGACTCCTTACATTCCCAACCCTGCTTGGAGGGCAGGGGCACTCTCATTGTGACCCGCTGAGCGTGCACAGAATCTTAGCACATGCACCTAACAGGACTTGGTGCGTTATCCAAATTCATATTACCTAGTCACGCATCTTCTCTTCCTTATCCATCTAAAGACCCTGTGTTGCTTTTGATACAGACTGTAAACTATCTGTGTCGTCTTGGTTTTCTTTTTCCTCAATCCAGTAGCTACTTTTGGGACACAGACCCTCTGTATCTAATAGTCTTTAAATCTACAAATGAAGGAGTTAATGTTTTAAAAAAAGTTTTTCCTTGTGTAGTGTGTCTTTGGTTTGTCGCACCCTGAAGTTCCTGGGCCTTTTACTTGTTACTTCTGCAGGTAGTGATTCTGGATGTTCGAGTTCCCTGTACACCTGTTGCAAGGTTAAACAACCACCGAGCATGTGTCAATGGCATTGCTTGGGCCCCACATTCATCCTGCCACATCTGTACTGCAGGTAAGCATGGTGGGGGAAGGGGGCAGCATGGGGAGGGAGAGAGAAGGCGATCTTCCTCGTCTCCTTACAATTGTAATCCTTACTATTTTCCAAGGATAGTTTAAGAGATAGTTTACACAAAGTAACTCAATTGAGAGCCTCCCTACACTTGTGAAATCGAAGCAGTCCAAATTTCCAGGTAATCTTATACCTTCAGTGATATCACAGCATCTTCTATAGAGTGTTTACGTCATGTGTCAGTTGTATTCTAGAGTCTCATACTGTCCCCCTGAAATCCAGGCTGACACAGAGAACTCAGATCCAGGAATGTGAAGAACAGGGGCAATCTCTCTTAGGTATAAAAGAATTTTGGGGGCTGCCAAGAAGGCGTCGTCCATTGTTTGTGGGGAATAGGAGCAGCATCCCTAGCAGAAGCCCATTGTCTGCTCCTGGCACTGCCTCTGCCTGGCTCACAGCTGCTGTGTGCATTACACCTGTCTTGATTCCTTTCAGTTGAAGGAGCTGTTGCTGAAGGGTGTGCTTGGCTGAGCATTGAGAAAAAGGAACGTAGCACTTTAGGGTTGCTGAATGTTTAAAACAGTTCCCCACGTCTTGACACAAATTGTTACCAGAAGGGCATCTCCCACCTTGCCCAGGTTATATGACCTTGGCAGGAGGCAAGTGTTGCCCACGTGAACCTGGCCAATTAGAGTTTAATTTTTTTCAGATCCCCTGTGTATCAGAGACAGGCTTTCGTATCAGGATGGGCAGATTATGGGACGCTGATATTATTAAAGGTCCTTGCCCTTTTTTTTCTCTCTTAAATTAGGAATTTATTATTTTGATTAATATGATCACATTACAGATTACTTAGGAACTAAAGAAAAATAAACCTAACTCATAATCTTGCCATCCTCATAGTACCACTGTTCTCATTTTAATATATTTTCTTCTAGTTGTTTCTCATGTGCTTTATATACAGAGGGTGCCCAAAAAATGTATACACATTTTAAGAAAGGAAAAAACTGTATTAAAATTGTAATAATATATACCGACAACAAAAGATGAATACAAATCATGTGTATACATTTTTTGGCATCCCCGATATTTATTTAAGGTGATTACCTTCTTCCTGGTGTTTCCCAGGGCCCTTTTATTGGGAAAATTGTCTTTAATAACACATGTCCAGTAGCACTTTATCTCATTCTCTATAGAACACCTCATTTAAGTGTAACTGTCCATAAAATGGGAAAAAATTCCATTAAATTGAACCATCAGAGAGGGATCTTGAATCACTCAAGTACTTTAAGTAGCTGAAAATGACATTTGGGGATCATCTTTTTCCCATCCCGTCGTCCTTTCCTGATGCCTGCCCATTTAAGATGAGAGCTATCCATCTAAGTCTCGTTCTATCCTAGCTGTGCTGCAGTGAATGGAACCCTGGGACAGTCAGAGGCCTCGCTTTGAGTCCTGGCTCTGCCACCCACTGGCTGCACAGCTGTGTGGTTTGGGCCAAGTACCTTAACATTTCTGAATCTCAGTTTCCTCATATATCAATGGGGGCTTAAAATAAAATCTCCCTCCATGGGGTTCTGATGAGCCAATGCTTTTTAAACTGTGACCATTACCACCACCGCCACCAAATACAGGGATCATTAGCCTCATTGCCCAAGTGTGACCTTGCTTGCTGGCTTTCTCGGTCCCTAGCGGATGACCATCAGGCTCTCATCTGGGACATCCAGCAAATGCCCCGGGCCATTGAGGACCCTATCCTGGCCTACACAGCAGAAGGAGAGATCAACAACGTGCAGTGGGCATCGACTCAGCCCGACTGGATTGCCATCTGCTACAACAACTGCCTGGAGATACTCAGAGTGTAACGTTGGTGGCACCATGCCCACGAGGCAGGGGCTTGTATGTTCCCCGCCTCTGCCCCACCCCAAAGTAAGAAGAAACATGTTTCCGGTGGCCAGTATGTCTTTCATTGCTTTGCACCCACTGTTACCAGAAGCTGCTCTAGGAGTCCTGGCCAGTCACCCCATCATTCTCTGTGCCCGACTCAGGGCTGTGTGGCGCCTCCTCAGCCTAGGGCTGAGTTTTAAAATTTTCTGTCCTTTTCTCTTCTCCTTTGGTTCCTCAATTAAAAATTTCTGTATATTTGTTTGTCAGCCATTGTGTTAATGAGCATTACAGGCACTGGCTGTGTTTGTATTCATCTGCTCCAGATGTGTCTGTCTGTCTGCTGCCCAAGGCAGCAACCTATATCCATGTCCATGTTAGCACTTAAATGGGAACAAATACCAATTTGAAGTTGTCTTTCCTCTTATTGACGTCTGTAACAACTTTCAACTTTGTATATTTTTTATCTATCAGGCTAAGTTTTTTATGAGAAGAATTTTACTCCCTGGCCTCCTTTGTTTCATAGTCCTCCCCGTTAGCACCTTCCTCTCTTCCCTCGGTACCCAGACCTGGCACTGGGCCCTTGAACCCGTGAGCAGTTTGCCTTGAATTCCTGCCTGAGCAGAAAGTACCTGACCGGGAGCTCCAGACCACCGTGGTGCTCTGAAGTTGGCCAGCTCTCATACCTTTTCTCAGCCTGGCTCTTCGCAAGGGCGTTCTGGGCTCCCGAATAGACGTGTGAAGCCTTCTGTTACTCCCTGAAGTACTTCTGTCCAACCCCACAGGGACCTACTGGGAACGTGCTAGAGCTGAGATAGATGGGCTGATTGCGGTACCTGACTTGAGGGGAATAGTTTCAGGAAAGCTGAGCTTAGAGCATATTTCCAGTACATAGTTTCAGAACCTATTTTTCCCTCCAAATATAAGCCCCAGGCTATTCTCTTTTCATGTCTTGAATGATAGGTAAGAATGATCCATAAGCCAAACTTCAGTGTCTCTATTTGTTTAGTTTACTGTGACTGGTGGTATATCAGCCACTCTTTGGATTGAGTGCGCTGAGGTGAGAGACTCCTTGCGAGGCCCACAACCTGTGTGTCTAGCCCTGAACAAGATCTCCTTTAAAAGGAGTGGGAGAGACTGTCAATTCTTGTAAGGGAGGGACTGTAGGCCATGATGACTCCAGGCCATCAAGTAAATAGATAGCTACGAAAGAATCAGAGACCCCAAGGTCAGCCAGGTAAGAGCTCTGCGTATACCTGTCAACTGGCCCACACCCACTTTAGGTTCTGAGCGGTATTGGACTTGTAGGCTGCAGCTGTCTGTTTCCGTTACGTGAATGAGTCCTATGGAGAGGGCTTGTGTGTTACTCTGGCGGTGGATGAATCCTTGGGCAGGCTGAGTTTGGAACATGCTCAGATGGGAGTTTGCTTGGTTCATTATGCTCTGCCAAGTGCCCAAAGGTTTCTGAGACCCCCGGAGGTACGAATCTGAGAGTAGGAGAGTAGCAGAGCTTAAGGCCAATGGTTTTGTCCACTTCGGCTCTCATCTGCTCTTGAGAAAAGAAACAGCTTTGTTCTTCCGAGCCCTCAAACTCGCTTGGTTGAGTGTTCCTTTTCAGAAGCAGATGTGTTTGTATCCCCAGAGTCACAGCTCTGCTTTACTACACAGGGGCTCGTCCCAAAGAAAATGGCTCTTTTTTTAGTCAGGGTATTTCCCTTTCTACTTTTTTACTTTTTTTTTTCTGATTTGGGGGCTCTTTGGCTGGCCACATGCTTGAGGTTTACTCTCCTGCATTTACCACCAGATGCGTGCAGTGTCATTTGGAGATGTAAAGTGAACTTCCTCTGCTTGTAATTGTGTTGGATGATTCCAGGGTCCTTCTCTCAAGGGTAGCATCTCAAGGGTAGCAAGTCTAAATTGATTGCTGTAGGAGGCTGTCAGTTCCTTCCTGTGGAAAAGGGTCTGAAATGGAGGTCAGAGTGGAAGAGGGAGTTGGTCCTCCTGGGACTGAGCTCTGAGTTAAGATTCCTTTCCTGATCTGTACTTAAATGGGGTCTGAATGATGAGATTTGTCAACTGGCACTCGACAACCTGGAGAGAAAAACAATTCGTAAATGGTAGTTAGAATATATTTGAGTAAAGTCGCTATTTGCTCTGGAAACCAACTACTTTTGATTGTTTTGTTTTCCCTTGCCCTCCTCTTCCTCTTCCTCCTGACATCCCACCTGGGGCCCAGGTGAGAGACTCCCAGTCTCCCTGAGCAAACACAAACATTCACGGTTGCTAGGATGCTGGTATTTGGAAGTCCCTGCTCTTACCCTCTTTATTGCCACAGTCCAGATGGCCTCGTGGCTGCGGAGGGGATTTCTGTAGTCTCAGGAAGCAGAGGCCTGTTGTAGTTTGAAGAGCAAGTGTCTGTTTAATGTGTTTAAGTTCTCAAATTGACAGCCAGAAAGCATGGGTGGGAGGTTCTGGACCTGCCCTCCCGAGTGTGAGACGAGCAGCTGCCGGACTTCACTGGGAGCCCATAGAAGCACCATGGGCTCTGGCTCAGCTGCCGGTGGCTCTTTGACTTGCTCTTGGCCCCCTGAGCTGAAGCTGCCTTTGTTTTCCTTGTCTGCTCTGAGGGGAAAGGGACAAAGGTGCTGAATCAGTTAGGCCTCAGGTTCCCATCAGAGAGCTTGAATGTTCACACTGTGGAAAGTTGGAACCCTCTCCTTCCAGAGAAGGTTGGGGCTGCAAGATAAGGGTTTCAAGGGGGAAGATATTTGGTAACTAGGTGAGAATTTCTTATCAGAACGAGGGTCAACTCTCAGAGAGCTGGTTAAGATTTGGGAAGAAACAGAAACAATTGAGACTCCTACAAGGTTTTGATGATAGTTGTGAAAGAAATTATAGGAGATTTAGGATGTGGGAGAAAATCAATGGTAACTGTTTCTTTAGCTCAAAGGAGAAAATATTAGTAAAGGCCTGAGGTGGGGAAGTATTCTGACTGTGCCCTTGGCCTGCGTCAGCCTTCCTGGACTATTCATCAAGTATCTGTGACACTGGGTAACTAAAGGGACAAGATGACAGCTCATGGCAGAGGAGCCTCTCCCTGTAGCAATGCAGCCATAGGTGATGTTTAGTGGTAGAAATCTTCAGGTCTTGGGAGTCCTGTGATCGTTCCAGACCAATGCTGTCCTTGGTTGTAGGTTTGTAGAGAGCAGAAGCAGAGGTTGTAAATTGTCATGCTGACTCCGTCATTCCCCATACACTTTTCTTTCCCTCTTTTCTCACTCCCTTCCCATTGTACAACTTTCTCCCTGCTGCAACCCGGGCCTTTAAATTCCTAGGCTGTAAGAACATGTAGTTGCTGCAGGGTTTTCCAGACATGGGAGGACCAGTCCAGTGCCATCTCTCCACCTTTCCCATTTTGAGAATATAGCAGCTCATTCAACTGCCTGTCTTTGGGTGAGGGTGAGGGAGACCATTGAAGTAGAAGCCTCAAAACAGACTCGCCCCTTTTCTCTCTGCATTCCAGGATGAGGTAAGAGGGTCATGCTTGGCATTCAGTTGGGTTCTCCCTGAGAGGAAAACTGAATTGAGCAGTCACTGTGAACCCTGGGCCCGCTCTCCGATCGCCTTTTCTGTACTGGCTGAGCCAGCTAAGTGTCTCATGTTGCAGAGCCTTGCCCACCTCTCCCACCTGCACCATCTTCTCCCACAGTTGTCATTGCTGCTAATGGTCAAAGTCAAATGTACGGCCACATGAGATGGGCCAGGTCCTCTCAGGCTCCTTTCTGGATGTTATTTTTAAATATGGAAACATGTAGTGGCCTTCCCAAAAAGGCTTGGACTGGTATATCAGACCAGAAACAAATAAGCTAATGAAAGTATGAACTCAAGAAGAAAGATGTTGGCAGTCTGTGTAACAGCTGGAAAACTTATAAGTACCACCTTTGGGACAACCCAGTGAATAGGAACTTGTGATATCTGCTATTTAAAAGAAATGTTCTCGCCTTGGGTTGATTGTGGTATACAGTATGTTATGAAACTTGTTGAGCTAAAGCTTTGACTTGGCTTGAGTTGAGTATGAATCATTTGCTTTTGTTCCTGTGTATTTTATGACACTCACACACCCGTCAGTGACATCCCTCCTCCCCTAGTGTGAATTTGTAGCATGATTGTACAAACCTCTATGTAGAAAATGGAGATTTCTCGTTCACTGAAATGTTAAGCTCTAGCCAATCAGTATCTGTCCCCTTTAGCCTAGTGTGTCTGAACTGACTTTCTTATTATATATTTAAACTTTTTCTTTATACTGTAGGTTTTGTGGCATCCCACGGTCAGGTGGAGAGGAAGCTGCCCCTTACAGAACTGTACTGTAACCATTTTTCTTTTTAAAATAATATTTCCACAGGACTGATTGTATACAGGGCTTGTAATAAAATTTTTACACTGTGTTGTGAAACCACGATGGTAAATCCCCATTGAAGGCTACTTCAAAGGCGCCTGAAAGTGGAGTGTTATATCTATGACTTTATTTCTTGCTCTCTGAGTAGATTAAACCTGATTTTCACCCTTTCATTCTGTTTCAGCCTCCTGTATAAGAAGTACCGTATTTTCTGCCCATCATACTTTGTAATAAAACTTGAACATGTATAGATTGACTGAATTTCTTGTGATGAATTCATTTCTTCCCATTCTGCCACTCTGGTCATGTTCCAGAGACACTGGCTGGGGGATTAGACTTCACTCCCAGCCCATCACTTTCTGACAGCCTGATTTATCACCTTTAACAAAACACAGAGCACCTGTTAAGAACTCGCTTGGGATGCCAGAGGGCCCCGGTTCGGATCCCACATATGAGGGCCAGTGACACTGCCCTCTACAGCTAAGATGCTGAACAACAGCTCAACCTGAAGCTGGGCTGCCGTGAGTCGCTGGCGACGGCGTAGGCTGCAGCCCCTGTGGCAGTGGGTTGCCATGGGCTACCATATGTAGCCAGCAGCCAGCGTGAGCGGCCAGCAGCCAGCGTGAGCGGCCAGCAGCCGCAGTGAGCGGCCGTCCAGAAGCCGGCGACTGATCTGCCTCGCCAGGGAAGAGCGCAATGATGGTGCCACCTTGGGCCAGTGAAGCAATGTCCTCCACAACTAGACTGAAGAACAAAAGGACAGCAACTTGTCTGTTCCCCTTCCCCCAATTCCCCATCACTGTTCCCATCCCCCCAATTACCCAATAAAAAAAATCTTTAAAAAAAAACAAAAAAACACAGAGCACCTAACCTATGCCAGGGGCCATGACCTCAAGTTGCTCACAGTCTACCAGAGGAGACATCCACATAAATACTGGCAGTGATGTGCAATAAGAGGTGTTGTGTTCAGGCTTACTGCTGGCCCTGAGCAGGTGGTGAGCACCTACGACTGAGTGGGAGTCAGAGAAGGTCAGGGAAAACTTCACAAGACTGATGTTTGAACTGGGTTTTGAAGACTGAGTAGGAACTCTTTGGGAATAAGGAAAGGCATTCACAGCAGAGAAAACATTTGTGTACCAGTCTATTAAAGGCAAGAGAATATGGTCATATTCAGAGAATTACAACTTGATGTGGGGTTTTATAGGGAGAATGGTGGGAAATGTGGCTAGGGAGGTAAGCAGGAACCAGATCAGACAGAATCTTTTGTGCTTTGCAGAAAGCTGAGACCTTACTCCTATACAAGAAGTTGGAAATTTTACACAGAGAGAAGTTATGCTCAGAATTTTAGTTTAGGAAGCAGTGAAGGAAGTGCCCCTGAATGGGGGTTGAGACAGAGAGTCAATTTACATAATAGTCAAAGTGAGGGAGGGAGGAAAGCCTGAACTAAAGAGCAGCAGGGAAGGAGAACAGGGTACAACTAAAGAACTAAGAGACCGGATAATCAGGATTCAGTAATCTATTGTCTGTAAAGGTTGACAAAGAAATGGTAACTCCCAAATCATGTGGGTTTGGACACCGGGCTCTGATGTGATGATGAGAGTTTCCAAGTCCAAGCCAGTTTCCCAAGCCTATGCCCCACCGTGATAGGATGGAGAAAGACTTCCTGTTCCCACTGTTATTCCAGTGCTGTGAGACCTGGATGAATACTCCCCTCATTTATTTTTATTGTCATTCTTTGTTTGTATTGGGCCATTTCAAGGGAAGAGAAGTAAACTGGTTCAGTGAGCCAGGATTTAGTAAGTACCTGCCATGGTGTTGGAAGACCTGGAGCTGGAAGTGGCAGTGGGTCTGTGAAGAGAAGTGTACTCTGAGGATTTAAGTTTTATGTGGCAAAAGGAGCATCTGCTGACTCTTAAAACTGCTGTGTAGTCTGACCGCGTATATTTTATGGGAAATACATGATTCCTGCACTTTGGTTTTTAAGGAGAAAGCTGGGAGAGTTAATACTGTATTCATCTCAATAGACTGGGCTATGCAGTAACAAATCCCCAAATCTCAGAGATTGAACACAACAAAGGTTTGGGTTTTTGTTTACATGAAGTCCTTTGGAGGTTGGTCAGCCCTCCTCCATTTGTAGCTATGTCATCCAGAACATGTGGCCTCCAAGGTCACTTTGGAGGATGGGAGGTAAGTTTTTCAGGATAGGCCTGGAAGTACTTATTTCTGCCAATATCTGCCGAATTTAGTCATGTGATTCCAACCTAATTGCAAGGAAGGTCAAGAAATCTGATCTTCCCAAGTGCGTAGGATGAGAAAATAAAGTGGTGAATACATAGTAATGCTTCTGCCATACTATATCAAGTTAGCAAAGTATCTGGACTAACAACAAATGTCATCTTATTCGATGAGAGCTGTTGGTATGGACAACACATACTCAAACCTGACAGAATGATTCCTTCAGCCAGTCTTTAACATTCAAGCTCTTTGTTAGTTAATGACTTCAGTGATCCTGACAACCAGGCCTCTAGAGATTGTTCAGTCACCTGTGAATTTATCTTGAGATGGTAAATATTTGCTCAGACTAAGAAAGTAAAAAATCTGCCCTGCAGTTCATCACATAAACAGACACAGATAAAAGCAGCTGCAAAAGTTAACAGGAAATATTTCTCCGAAGCGCACACTACAACTTCAAGTGTCATAACAATTTCCTCCTCTGAGTGACTTTTTTTGAATTCACTGAGAAACTTTGTTCTCTAAAATCATAGACTATCAGAAAGTTTGCTGTTTGAAATTATATCAGTAAGAATGAACCCCTACAGTCTTGCCTGGAGAATCGAAATCATTTTGACAGAAGTGGCCTTGATTTCCAGCCAGTTGTACAGCATCAGAGCAGGGGCTTCTGAACACAAACACTGTAGTTTCCAAGGAAACCAAACCCTGGGTCTGCTTTTCAGTCCAAAGCTAATGTTCATCCTTTATTTTTTTTAAAGATTTTTTTTTTAATTGGGGAATTGGGGGAGGGGAACAGCGCTGGGGAATCGGGGGAAGGGGAACAGACAAGTTGCTGTCCTTTTGCTCTTCACCCCAGCTGTGGAGGACGTTGCTTCACTGGCCCAAGCTGGCACCATCATTGCGCTCTTCCCGGATAAGGCAGAGCAGTCGCCGGCCTCTGGACAGCCGCTCACTGCAGCTTGAGGGCCGCTCAAGCTGGCTGCTGGCTACACACGGTAGCCCATGGCAATCCACTGTAGCAGGGGCTGCAGCCTACACCGTCGCGAGCGACTCACAGCAGCCCAGCTCCAGGTTGAGCTGTTGTTCAGCATCT
>NW_017731384.1:1957893-1978787 GCF_001890085.2 Hipposideros armiger
AGCTGTTGTTCAGCATCTTAGCTGTAGAGGGCAGTGTCACTGGCCCTCATAGGTGGGATCCGAACCGGGGCCCTCTGGCATCCCAAGCCTGCTCTCAACCAACACACCACTCGGCGGGCCCCATCCTTTCTTTATACAGTTCTGTGTTCCTTTGAGCCTATCAAACTCTATTTCATTGAAATTTCACCAGACATCTACCCTTCCCCATTATCCCATAATAACTATCTTTTCCTTTGATGACACAGTCCACCTCCCTTTGGTGTGATTTCCCAGTCAATTTGCAGTGAGTCAATAAGCCTGACTTTGTTGGACTATAGGTTTGCCCTGGTGGACTTAGGCTGATTGGGCTAAGGCAATCTCAAACTTCGTTTTGGCCACTATACTTATTTGTGGTGATAAATACTGTTTATTTGCTTTTTGCTACTCAAAGAGACATTTGCCACTCAAAAGTAACATACTTTTCCAGTTTTATTACAATATAATTGGCATACAACATTGTAGTAGTTTAAGGTGTACAATATATTTTTAAATTATAAAAAGTAATGCTATATATGAAGAGTAAGCGCCTGAAAAGATGCTCAACACCATTAGTCTGTCTTCTCCTAATGCCTTGTTTTCTCTTCTGGGAGAACAGAAGGAAAACAGAGAGGGGAATTTGGCTCCAGAAGGCTCTTCTGATCATCCTCCCTCCCCACAAATGACTTGTGTCTCATCTGAATCTTAAGCCGACTCTTGCATTTTCGGGGCTTCATTACTATGTTGGCTGCTGCTATTTACATAAAACTTTATTACTTTAAAACTCCAAGGGCTTATTTTGTGTTTTCAGCTTGCCTATGTTGATAACGCAAGTACTACTAGTAGCATTCTTATTTACAGATAGTGAAGAGAAAGTTCAGGGAAACTAAATGGGCAATCACATCTCTGGGTGGCGATTTCGTTTCCTGCAAAATGAGGAACTATATATTTCTTTGCAACAACAAAACATTTATCATCCTGGACCTGCTCAAAGTTGGGAAGCAATTTGGAGCCAAAATCAGTTTCATAACTCAGATGTATATCAGATCTCTGTGGAAAATAAAGTCCGGCGCTCTCCGCAGGTAACTGGAAGGGATTGCGCCCCACCCCAGATCGCCCTACCTGGGCTGTGCTTTGCGCAGAGGCAACAGTGGAGCGAGTACCGTGCAGCTGCGGAACGGATTTTGCGGGCAATGGGGATGTGTTTTCAGAACGGACCGGGGAAAGGAAGTGTGCTACCTTATCAAGAGGACTGATTCCCGGCTGCTGTCGGGATGGAGTGGGGTTCTTCGAGTTCGGGCTGCTCCCGGCGGGCCTGATTCTTTGGTTCACCGGTGACAGGTGGAGGTGACTGTGGGCACCGGCCCTGCTTGTTTTGGCGGCGCACGGGACGGGCTGACTTTGGCTGCTGCTCTTGCTGACCTTGGCCCAGGGTCGGACCCAATGGCGGCTTTGGCCGCTGTCAGCCTGAGCAGGACTGCTGCCCCATACTCGCGAGCACTAGGCGCTGGGGCCCGGGCAGCTCTTCCTCACTTCCCCTCAGGCTCCCAGCCTGACCCCTGGGGCTGTAGCCCCGCTCGGGGCCGGACGCTGCACCTCACCACGGAAGTCCCCGCCGGGCACAACAAGTGGTCCAAAGTCCGGCACATCAAGGGTCCCAAGGATGCTGAAAGGAGTCGCATCTTTTCCAAGCTCTGTTTGAGCATCCGCCTAGCTGTTAAAGGTGAGAACCTAACGGTCACCCACCGCAGGCCGCTGCTGCCCTCTCTGTGCCCAAAGGCTCGCTTGTCTCCCGGACCAGGGCCAGGGCCCTTTATTTTCTTAGAGACAGAGTGAATCAAAAACCTCTTTTGCAAAACACTTCTCCATATCCCTTACAAACACTGGATAAAGTATTCTAAACTAACTGAAAGGTAGGTGATGACTTGCCACTCTTTTGGGTTGCGGGCAGGCCTGGAAATAATGAAATGTCTTGGCTCATGATTTTCTATCACAGAAGGAGGCTCCAATCCTGAGCTCAACAGCAACCTGGCCAACATCTTAGAGGTGTGTCGCAGCAAGCATATGCCCAAGTCAACGATTGAGGCATCGCTGAAAATGGAGGTGTGTCCTTAATTTGACATTCTTGTTATTGATCACAGCCCCTACAGAGTCTATGTCTGGAAGGCCACCAAACAGTCCTTAAGTTATCAGAGAGAAGGGTGGCAATGTAGTTGACACCTTCAACCCAGAGCCTTCTGGTGGCTGTCTCTCCTGGGCCATTGGTTATGGGGGCACAGTCAGGAATAGGATGGATAGACAGTGTATATAACCATAGGGCCTAGGACTGCTCAGCTGCATCGTGAGGAGATGGGGTAGAAAGAAGGGGCACAGTGTGGGGAAAGCCTTGATGTTAGATTGAGGAAGGGTTTGTTTTTCTGATATTTGTGCCCAAAGGACAAAAGCCAGTAGAAGGAGAGAGGGCGCGGATAATAGTGATGGTGGGACGGGCAGGGATGTAGAATCCAGGTGAGGGGTCCTCTTCCTCTGGGACAAGTGGGAAGGATCTGAGGAAGTATTAATCATCTTAATAGCAAATAATTACTGAGTGCTTACTGCAGGCCAAGCAGTTTGATAAGAACTCTGTATGCATTATCTCACTGAATCCTCAAAACATCTTTAAGTAGAAACTGAGGCACAGAAAAATTAGGCTACTTGACCAAGTCCAGACAGTCAGACTCCAGAGCCTCTGCTCTAACCATCACACATACTGCCTTCCTGTTGACTGTGGTGCAGATAAGGCGGTGGAGGCTTTTCCCCCACCTAGTGGGCCTTTAGTTCCTTTGTGAAAGAAGAAGGGAGAAGTCATCAGCTGAGAGTTCCTGGGAAGGCATCAGGACAGGGTGCTAGGAGAGAGGGGTGAAATAGGATGCATGGGCAAGGGATGAGTAGAGGCAGCATGGGAAGTCCAGAAGAGATTGGTCATTGGAGTTTTTGATTGATTGTTTGAATTTTGAGGCCATGCTATTTTCAGTGGCTCTTATGGTGAGGCCCAGGTGTGTGTGTGACTTTGCATAGCCCGTGGGTAGGAGCACAGGTGGATTTCAGGCAGGATAGGGTATAAGACCATGAGTGTTGGTGGGAGTAATGGAGGGAGTGGATGTGGAGTTTGGCTGGGGAGGAGAAGAAACAAAGCTGGGAGATGGCTAAGAGACTGTTCAGGGACCAGAGGAACAGACTCCCTTCCAAGTATTGGGTAGTATTCCAATTACCTCAAAAGTTGGTCCCCCGGGCCTCCTCTCAGAAGGTGGGGACAAAAATAAAGACTTAAGAGTCTAGGCTGCAGCCCAGAGAGCTCATGCCATGGAGTCAACTTTGCAGTGGTGGTGGTGCCTGTGGCTCTGGGCTGGCATGCAGGAGGGAACTGGGAAACAGGAAAATGTGTTCGTGTTGTTTTTGCAGAAAACCAAGGGCATTTATTTGTTGTATGAGGGTCGAGGCCCTGGTGGCTCTTCTCTGCTCATTGAGGCATTATCTAACAGTGGCTCCAAGTGCCATTCGGACATCAAACACATCCTGAACAAGAATGGGTAGGTGTGTGTCTGTGGAGAATGGAGGGGGATGGAGCCTTGAGGTACTAGTTCTGTGTAAGGAAAGGACTGTTGTTCCTGGTAGTGGTTCAAGTTTTACATACACTCCATCCTTAGCAGAATCCAAATGGGATAATTTACTCTCCCTTAATGTGTTCTGTACTAGGCAGGATCCAAAGGACCTGTTCATCAGGTGTAGAAGAGGCTCTTTGTCCCACTATCCCATCTAGAGCCTTTAAATGTCCAGGTCTTAAAATGTAGCAGCAGGCATGGAATCTAAATGGCACAGGAATTGATGAGCAAAATCTCTGCATCCTCCATACTCCAATCAGGGTATAAAATAGAGGGTGGGGATATGTTTGGATTATTCCCTTGCCCAGTGGTAGCTGTATCTTCTCCTTCAGGAAGAGTGCTGCTCCATGTCTGTATGTACTCCAGAAGCTGGGTGGGAAAGACACAGTGTTATGCAGTGCTGTGTGGAGGCTGAGTGTCTAAAGGCATTCGTTCTGGTCCGTTTACTTTCCTGTCAGGGGAGTGATGGCTGAAGGAGCTCGCCATTCCTTTGACAAAAAGGGGGTGATTGTAGTTGGAGTGGAGGACAGAGAGAAGAAAGCAGTGGACCTAGAGCGTGCCCTGGAGCTGGCGATCGAAGCAGGAGCTGAGGATGTCAAGGAAACTGAAGATGAAGAGGAAAAGGACATTTTTAAAGTGAGTATGAAGCCTTAGTGTTTGGTGGACTTCTCAGAGGGCCCTAATAGACAAGTTAAGGCACGCCTCTCTCGGTTTCTTCTTTCCTGCACCCACGGTACAAGTGAGATAAAGAGTTCACATATTGCACAAACATTTGTTAAGTGAATAGTGGATAGGACTTCCTCTACTGAGAACCATGAGAAGGATTCAGAACATTGAAAACTATATCTCTGCCAGTAAATAGCTTAAACCCAGCGATATATTACTGTAGTTCCGTTCAGGTTTTGCAAAGTTCTGTCTGGCTTTGTCCTCTTATCTCCTGGCTCCTCATCTCCTGACTTTCCTTTGTCCCCAGTTTATTTGTGATGCTTCTTCACTGCATCAAGTGAGGAAGAAGCTGGACTCCCTGGGCTTGTGTCCTGTGTCCTGTGCACTAGAATTCATCCCCAACACAATGGTGCGGCTGGCTGACCCTGACCTGGAGCAGGCCGCCCACCTCATCCAGGCTCTCGGCAACCACGAGGACGTGATCCAGGTCTATGACAACATTGAGTAACCGGACTGTACGTGCCCCCTCCCACCCCCGCCCCGGCTCCTTACTAGGCAACTGGCAGCTCGTTCTGGAGCACAGACTTGTGCAGGGTACTCTAAGAGGGAAGCAGGTTGGGGGCCTCGCAGGTTCAGAGGCACAAGATCTGTAGCTTTGTAGCCAGGGAAATCCCCATACTTCTCTGGGGCCTCTGTCAGCTCTGCTGGTGTCTCAGAGCCCTCCTGGGTGAGTCTTGCCACTTGCTCCTGAGTGGGGCCAATCAGCTAGTCAGGCTCTGATCTCAGAAAGTTGGCCTTTGTGGGGATGGTAGGTGCCTTGAGGGCCCATGTACTAGAAACTGCTCTTAAATAGTAACAGTGATTGATCTAGGTTGCTGTACTGTTGTCGTATGGCTCTTGTGTTTTCCTGGGCTTGTGTCCAGCTGTTGGGACCCTCTTGACTTCCTTTCAAGTCTGTAGGCTCAGTTCCACTACTCCAATCCCAGGACTGTTGTTTATGTTTGCTGATTGGCTACAGAAATGTAGCTCTGTCCAGGCACTGTGTGTTCTAATGCTGGTCTAATGGCCTAAACCTGTCATTCATACATGCAACTTTTATCAAACACCTACTAGGTACCAGGAACTATACTTATCAAGAGCACAAGGCTTCAGTTGGTGCCCTGTGTTAGATCCTACTCTAAGACATAGGCTCTCAGAGGGAAGACATAGGACTGCTCTCTACTAGAGATGTCCCAGGGCAGTGCAAGCTGCTGTGCACGCATCCTTGTTCTCTTCATGTGGTCTTCGTGCCCTTCTGCCAGGGAGCTTAAGGCTCTAGCCCAATAGGAAGTCAAGTACCAATGATAAGGGACTCTCAGGCCCTGCTTTGCCCGGCCCCTGTATATTCTGAGATTTGTCAGAGTGGACCCGTCAGCAGATTGGGCTACCCTCAGAAAAGACTATATCCAGCTTGTTTTGAAAGCTGCTTGGTCCCCAGAATGTCCAACTCTAGATCCTTTTCATCCCTGATGCCAGATGATGGGGCACTGGGAACTGGAGAGGAAACAAGAAGAGAAGGAAGGGTGAAGGCTGAGTCAGAAGCCTGGCCAGGTGGGAAATAAGGCCATTGGTGCCTTTTGCTCCTAAGTCACTTCTGGATTTAGAGGGACCAGGAGTGCCAACCACCTGTGCTGGAGACCGTCAAGCATGTGAGGGCTGGAGTGGTTTTTTATCTCTGTTATTCACTTACTTAGGAGTTGTTTAAGCCAGTTCTGAGATCAGAGTAATTTTCCTGAAGAAGCCTCAGGTAAATGAGGCTAGAAAAGAACTAAAACCAAATTAGTTATAAGTAATAACTTCAGCTTCTAGGAAAAACGGATTACTAATTCCAAGGTGACTCCAACAGCTGGAGAGTGAAGGCTAGGGGGAGGAAAACCAATGAAATAATCCACAATCATGCCAAAGTATATGCTGTTATACCTCATCTTATAATCATGATACCACCTGGGATTCTTTAGTTTTTATAGGCGATAACTCATCCAGATATCTGAATAGCACATCATTTAAAATAGGGCAAGTTAAAGTTTAAATGCTGCTTCATAATTTATAAGATACATACTTTCATATTTTATTTTCACAACAAACCTATAAAGTAGTCAGGTCAGATATTTTATGCACAAGTGATCTCATACCAAGCAGGTGAGAACAGGTCTAATACTACATCTTGTATTGATAGGCCTTGGTTTATAAAATAGCTGTTTTATAAGTGCTGAGCATAAATTAATTTGGTAGAATGTGCTTGCTTCTGAACTAAGGAAGCCCGCCCTGGAAGGGAACTTGCCTACTCATGTGGAAATAGTCCTCTGATCTACAGTAGTAGATAGGATTTGTTAATATGGATTTTTTTTTTTAATTATCGGGTGACATTGCTTAATAAAATTATGTAGGTTTCAAGTGTACAATTCATTATATATTGCATTGTATGTTGACCACCCAAAGTCAAATTTCCTTCCGTCAGCATATATTTGACTTTCTTTACCCTCTTCTTCCTCCCTGGTCCCCCAATATGGATTCTTTTGTAACCAATTTTCTTACATCAAGGCATACTACTGTGGAAGGCTCTGCACTGACCCCTGGCGGTGCCTTACAGTCTTTCCTGCAGTTAACGTAGGAAAGGCGGAAAGGAAGCCTTAATCGGACCTGTTCTGCCTCTCCATCTAGTAAAGAGACCCTTAGCTACATAGGTTAGTTAAATAACTATTTAACTGAATAGTTAAATAAAGAAGGTACAAGTTATTTTTCAATAAGTATTATTTTTCAAAGAATATTTTGTATCAGAACAAATATTTACAATATAATATTAAATGGAAAACAAATACACAAAACTATATTTATTATATGGTCCAAATTGTAAAATATATATCATACCATAAAATACACACACACACACACACACACACACACACACATTTTGTTACAAAAGACTAGAAGGAAGGGTATCAGAACGTCAAAACTGATTATCTCTGGATGGTGATAATTGAGTTTTATTTTCTAAAGTCATGCATTACTTTCGCCAGAGGAAACATTTTTAAGAAAACTAGTCACATTATTGTCCAACTAGGGAGACAGCATGTGAGAGGGTGGGAGTCAGGCATCCCTTAAAATCAAAAGAATGGGATCTGGTCCTGACCCACTTCTGCCTTATCTTTGGTCCTTGTCTTAGCAACACAGAATCATTCAGCACCTTGTTGCTGGTTTGGGTTCATTTTCAGGTGTCCTTTCAGTGGGATGGAGGTATCTGTGAAATGCTTTGTCCATAGCCTTGACTCTTACAAGAAGCAGTCATATTATGGTGTGTAGCTGCTCCCCCTATGCCAGAGGCCCTGGCTGAATCCAGCAGGATCAGTGAAGGCTCTGCCCCCAGCCCACTGTGGAGATTCAGCCATGTGGTTGAGTTACTTTCTTTTCTGTCTCTGAAACTACCAAGCAGTCAATAAAGCTTTAAACTCTAGGATACCCCAACTTCTAGACTTTTATTTGAATCTCCAGGGACTCCTCTGGAGCCATTCTGTGAAGAGAAAAGAGCTGGTAGGTCTGGCAAACAAAGTGTTATGCTGTGTGGGGCCCAGGTGTTAAGGCCTCTCAGTTAGGAAAGTTTACAGGCTTGGAGACCCGCCTGCCACACCCCCTTAGGTGGGAGTTGGGGGAGAAGAGACAAACAACTTGTTGATGTAAGTTTCAGATCAATTACTTGTTGATCTAAGTTCCTTTCCTGTAGCACTGTGTGCTGGCACCATGCAGCTGTTGCTTGTATGAGGGTATAAACCATTCCCACCCCCACCCCCATCTCCACCCCGGCTTCCATTTTGGATGGCTTGCTTGCTCTCTCTGGCCAGGGCCTTGGATGAATAAAGAGTTGTTGCTGCATTTATGGCACATTGTCTACCTCTGCCTTCTTTCAGCTGAGCCTCTCACCACCCAGACGGTCCCTGACTGACACCCTCTGAGACGGTCCCTGACTGACACCCTCTGACACGTCGTGCTAGATACCACATTAATTTTGACTGAAACCACTTTATCCCCAGTGAATGGGATAGCAGTTCTTACTTTTTCCTATTTTTCTTTTATCAATGCCAGAAAGGTAACATTTATTGTTTTTGAAAAAGTAAAACGTTACTGAAAAATATAACAAAATTCCCATCTAATCCTAACTCCTAAGATCCAACCACCGTTAACAATCTACTCGCTATTATTCTACTCATTAGAACCAATCTGCTGGGGAACAAATTCTGACTCTGCCCATTGCTAGCAACCTTGGATGAGAATTTAACTTTTTTACACCTATCATCATCTATAAAATGAGGATAATGGTACCTATTTTGTAGGACTCTTTTGAGAATTAAATAAGTTAATATATGTTAAGCACTTACAACAGTGCCTGACAATAGTGTTCAATAAATGTTGGCCTTTTCCCCACCAAGAATGAATGAGCATTTTTAAAAACTGATTTGTGATCACCCTATATGTTTCTGCATTATAACCTTTCCCACCCCCCTAACACACTTTACAGTATATCCTGGATACCTTTTGGTATTAGTATGAAGAACTCTGCTTCATTCTTCATAGTAGCTACATAGTATTTTATTGTATTAATTAGCGTGCCATAATTTATTTAACTAGTCTCCTATCAATGGACATTTGGATTGTCTTATTTTATAAGAGGTGTGCAGTAAACATTCTTTACCTTTGGTCACTTGCAAAGTATTTTTTAGGATAAATTTAGAGAAGTGGGATTTCAAAATGAAAAGCAATTTTTCTTTTGAAGTAAATGTCATTAATATATAAAACATCATCGTAAAAATCTATGATGTTGTACATCATTCCTCAATAATGCAAATAAACTAACTGGTTGAACTGGTAATCTGAATATATTCCGATATACCCGTGAATTTTTAAAAGAGTTTTCATCAAATGAGGTTTGTTGGTTTCTTCTTTTACACGAAATTCATTGAGTTATCCCCTAAGATTATTCATTCATTTGTATTTATTGTTCCCTGTCATGTGTCCAAGTGTTCTTATGCTCTTCAAAAGAAAAAAGGAAAATGTGTAGCCGGTGTGTGATTGGGCTGCTTAATGGGATCAGCACTTTTTAAATTATTATTAAAGTTTATTGGGGTGTACAATTCTGTAATACATCATCTATATATCACATTGTGTGCTTACCACCCAGAGTCAGTTCTCCTTCCAACATCATATATTTGATCCCCCTTTACCCTCTGGTAACGATTAAACTATTGTGTGTGTCTATGAGTTTTGTTTCTTCATTTGTTTTTCTTGTTCTTTTGTTGTGGGACCAGCACTTTTTGAGGTCCTGCGCACTAGGAGCAGGTTGTGATTCTTCGGTCAGATATGGCTCAGGTGCTTAACCAGGGGCATCTACTCAGTGTGAAACCAGGAGGATGGACTTGAGAAGGTATGGCCCAACTGGGAAGGCCCAAGGGGAAAATGAAGAGTGAGGAGGGAGACAGCATAGAAAAAGAATAAAACAAATAGCTATAAGGGCACAGTTGTGGAAATTATATTCAATTGTTAACATCTCATTTGAGGTTCATTTATTCATTCAACAAATATTCGTTCTTTGAATGTACTGTGGAAGATTTGAATGACACAGCTTCTGTCTTTGTGCTTATTTAAAGGCAATTACAATAGAGTTAGGACAGTGCTTTAATGAAGAGAGTACTAGGTGCTGTGGTACCCAGAGTTGGGGGTATCTGTCTGGAAGGGCTTCCTGGAGGGACCGATGTTTAGGCTTAGCTCTTCACTGAAAGAATGGGGGTTGGGGCGAGAGGGGAGAAGACTGTTCAAAACAGAAAAGAGCACAATCAGAGGCATAGAGGCACGAGAGAGTCATATTTGAGGAACTGACTACCAGTGGTTCCGTATGGCCCGAACATAGAATTTGAATGATGGGGTTGGTAGAGGTGAGAAGTTGAAAAACTTGTGGCTAACGAAGGAATGGCTTGGGACCTGAAGGGCCTTTTGAGCCAGATTCACATATTTGACTTATCCTAAAGGCGATGGGAAACTGAAGTTTTTAAGCAGAGCATGACAGGATCAGGTGTCCATTCTAGAAAAGATCACCCTGTGAGGTGAGCACACATTGGGAGGCTATTATACTAAATAATCCAAGTAAATAATTGTAGTGGTTTGAACTAGGATGATGAAGCCGGGGATGGGAGAGAAGTGTATAGATTGAGGACATGGTCAGAATTAGCTGTGGGGGAGGAGAAGGAAGAGCTGTCCAAGTTCGACAACTCAGATGCATCCAACTCGGGGGACTGAAGATGGATAGAGGAAATACAGAACTAGGAGGAAAAAGAATTCAGTTTTGACCTGTAGAATCTGAGGTGCCTATGGGAGACTCAATGGGGTGATGGCTCTCTGAAGCTCAGAAGAAAGTCCATATGGTAACTGCAGCGTGGGAATGGTTGAGGTGGCTGGTTAAGGGACAGCCAATGGAAAAGAAGCCCTGAAAGAAAGCAGTCGCTAGAAAGGTGGAAAATCAGAGGGCTTTTTTCAGCTGAAGATTTAAGTAGTTGTACTGCTCTTCTTTACTATGTGCGAGGCACTATTCTGAGTGCTGGTGATAGGGCAGTGAACAGAAAAAAAAAAACCCTGATGTTACACAGCTTATGTAGTTGAAGGAAAGACAAGATATGTGTGTGTGTGTGTGTGTGTGTGTGTGTGTGTGTGTGTGTGTGTGTGTGTATATATATATATGGCACTATGAAGAAAAATAAGGCCGAATATGGAGATACAGAATGATGGAGGGGGGCCGGCCAAGTGGCACATTGGTTAGGAGTTGGCTTGGGACACCAGCTCTGAGCAGCAGGGCTCCTGTTCGGATCCCAGATGAGGGCCAGTGACGCTGTGCCCTCTACAGCTAAGATGGTGAACAACAGAGCTTGACCTGGAACTGGGTTGCGTTGAGTTGACAGCGATGGCGTAGGCTGCAGCCCCTGATGCAGTTGGCTGTTGTAAGCTACCATGAGTGGCTGGCAGCCAGTGTGAGCTGCCAAGAGCCACCGTGAGCGGCTGTCCAATGGCCAGTGACCGATCTGCCTCACCTGGGAAGAGCGCAGTGAAAAAACCAACATGGGCCAGTGAAGCAACGTCCTCCACAACTAGACTGAAGAACAAAAGGACAACTTATCTGTTCCCCTTCCCTGATTTCCCAATGCTGTTCCTCTCCCCCAATTCCCCAATAAAAACCTTTAAAAAAAAAAAAAAAAGAATGATGGAGGGGTGAGAGGCTATTTTGGATGGGGTGGTTAGGAACTCTTAAGAGTTGACATTTGGACAGAGACCTGAATCAATGCAGGAATTAGCCTTGGGAACATTCTAGGGAAGAGCATTCCAGGCAGAACAAATGGCAAATACCTGAGGTGAAAGGTCCTGAGCCTGGTAGGTTCAAAGTGTGGTGAGAAGGCCAGTATGGATGAAGGACAGCAATTGAGGGAGAGTGGTAGAGACGAAGTAGAAAAGGATGATGGGGGCAGCTCCTATTGGGCCAGAGAGGCCATGACAGAGTTTGGATTTTATTCTAAGTGTGATGGGAAGCCATTGAAATGTTGACAGCAGGGAAGTGTGACATGATTGGAATTACTTTGTACAAAAATCACCCTAGCTGCTATGTGAAGAATCACTTGTTGGGTGACCACAGAGGAAACTAGGGCAGTCATCCAACAGAGAAGGTGGTGGTGGGTTGGACTAGACTAGGGTGGTGGTAGTGAGAAGTGGTTGGGTTCAAATACATTTTGAAACAAGAGCTGAAAAGATTTACTAAATGATTGGATTTAGGGGTGTTAGGGAAAGAGTAAAATCAAGGAAGATTCTTAGGTTTGTATTTTAAGAACGGGGAAAATAGGAGCAGGGTTTTTTTGTGGGGGAGGTAAAAAGAAGAGTTCAGTGTAGAATCTGTTAAATTGGAGATGTGTTTTATTCATAGACATTCCAAGAGAATCTGCTGAATAGACCTTCACATATAGGCCATGAGTGAGTACTAGATTTCTACTGGCATAAATGTCTTTTTAAAATATTTATCTCAGGTTAATAAAATTAAGGGTCAGATCTGAGCTTCAGATTGGCAGATTATGACCTCTAGCATAAGCCTAATATTCTCAACAGGGTGATATTCCTGAAGGCGTGAAAAGTGATTCTTAATGGGTCAAAAAGCTTACATAAATACATTGGTGTGTGGCCTTCAAAACTCAACTCCACCCGACAAAATCGTATTCCTTAGTATTTCATTTCTCATCAGGAAGAATTTAAATTTAAAATTTCCCCTTGGGGGAGTGATAATGGAAAAAAATGGTTGAGAAACCCTTCTCAGAAAAGAAAGATGATTATAGGAACGGCAATTAACTGGGTAGGGATCTAATCAAGAAGAAAACAGACTTAAAAGCTTGTTGAAGGAAATTAACTGGACAAGGGATCTGCTAAATATTGGGGTGGAGGTGTAAATAAAGAGTGTAGTCTAAGGTAATTCTTAAGAGATTTGACGCCCAAGGCAAAGCCACCACTAAAGGTTTAGCTGACAGCTGAAAAAGGCATCTGAGGAAGATTGTTCTGGTATCTCATTTATATTACACTGGCATAGGGACCAGAGGAAGGGAGCTGTTGTTGATTGTGGTGGACTTGGAATTGAAAGATCTGGGTGTACAAAATGTTGAACTAGGGAAATTATGGTCACCCTCTATTTTGACATATGTATCCAGTACAATTGTTTTTGGAACAATATTCAGTGGCACGGGAAAACACTTCTAAAATGTTAAGCACACCACGAAACAATATGAAGCCATTTTTGTCAAACGTTGTATATCTGGGTAGGAAAGAGGTAAAAGTATCTCCGAGGTGGGATTTTTTTTTTCAGTTTTAATACAAATAACTTGTGTGCTTTTATAACCAGAAAGAAAAAAAAAGGATTTTTATTTTTTTTCCCCCAAAAGTACTTTTCTGGCTTTGTCACTTACTGGTTTGGGCCCTGGCCAGCAGCAAATTCCTAGATTTCCGAGGACCCAACCACATTCTGGCACTACCTCAGCCCCTCGGAGGGTGTGTGTGGCCTTGGAGGCCTGAGACCCAGGAAAAGGTGCGCAGTAGTGAGGCTACCCCTGCAAGCGTAGCGTCTGGACCGGAGGACACGCAAAGGGATCCCGCGGCAGAGGTGGCCACACGCCGGGAAGCGCTCAGAGCCAGAACCCTCCACGCTGATTACACACCCTGTGTGGGCACAGGATATGGCAGGACGCTGGCCTCGGGGACCGCGGGACCGCGGAGAGCCCGGAGGGCGGGAAGCCGTAGTGCCCCTCCAGCATCCATCACTAACTCCAGCCCCCAAATCGACCGCGGGGAACCGCGCCAGCCCGCGCATCAGCCGAGCTTTCGGTGACTGACGGAAGATGGGAGCGTAGGCGGAGCCTCACGCGCGAGCTGTGATTGGAGCAACTAATACCTCCCGGGGAGAGAGGGGACGAGCCAGTGAGCGGTGTGCAGAGGCGGGCGCTCAGAGTCCTCTATGTGATTGGCTAGCAGCGGAGTGAACCAGGCGCTATTTCGATGATGGGCAGGCTGTAGACAGCGCTTGGAAACTGCTTTGGCTTCGCCCATTGGCATCCTGCGAGAGTAGGCGGGATTGGTTCATCGTGCGGTGCCGATGATTAGCTGGCGGCTAAGAGGGTGTTGGGAAGAGAGCGTTGGAGTGGGTGGTGACGGGTGTAGCGACTTCCTCCTTGTTATTGGCTGGTGAAGTGAGTGGGGGGTGGTACAATGATGCAGCACGTGCCTTGGATTGGCGAGTGCTGGGTTGAGTGACAGGCAAGGGGGCGAGCTGCGCGACCAGCGGTTTGTTTTTCGGAGCGTTCCTGAGGTGGAGAACGGTGGCCGGACGGAACGACTGAGGGACTGAGGGACTAGCTGGCGGGCGGGCCGAGCGGCGCCGCCGAGGCCGGGCTGGGCCGAGCAGAGGAGCGCCGGGGATGTAGCGGGCCACCCTGCCCATGCCACAGCGCCCGGCCGCGGGCGGAGCCGGAGCCGGAGCCTGGGGAGGCGGCGGGGGCCCCGAGGGCAGCCCGCGTCCCCCGCGCGGAGCCAGGCCCGCTGCTGTCCCCGCCGCCCGGGACCCCGGCATGCAGCCCCGGCTGCGGAGGTGACACTCGGGCCCGAGCCGCCGCCGCCGCCATCGCCACCATGGGTGAGTGTCGCCACCGCCCCGGCCTGTGCCCGCGCTGCTTCGCGTCGCCCCGCCCCGGGCTGAGGGGAGGAGGACCCTGGGCCGCTGCCTGACAGGCATGGACAGCCCGCCGGGCCGGGGTTGCGGACCGCCGGAGCCCGCCCGCCCGTGGCTCCACGGTCCGGGCGGGGGTTCTGGCTACCCTGGCCCGCCGGGGCGGTCCCGGCAAGCGGAACCCACTCGGCAGCCTCCTTCCGGGCCGCGCAGCGGGTGCATCCCGAGGAAGCAGTGGCAGGATCGAGGGCCCGTGCTCGGCGGGGCAGTCCGCTCCGGCCGGAGCGAGCCGGACCGCGAGCCCGAGGGCGGGGGAGCGAGAACGCAGTGTGGGGCCCCGGCTGGAGGCTGGTGCAGGCCCAGCTGCTGTTGTGTCTTTTCCTTGATTTGCTTTTTTTTCCTGCCTGTGTCATTTCCTTCCCTTTGCTCACACAGGCCAGCCTGTGAGTTCCCGGGGCTTGCTCTCGAGCCCTGTGAGCGCCCCAGCGCAGGGGGGGGAGGGCGTGCGGGGAGATAGGCTTGGGAGCTGATTAAAAGGGCTATCACTGTTATAAACAGTGTGGTTGAGAAATGCGAGCTGCACGCAGATTGCTGGAGGCTAGGAATTGGTCGGGGGCTGCCAGTTATAACTCACATCCTACTTTTTGAAAAATCCGGTTGCAGTGTTTTGCACCCATTATTTTTATCTTGCAGCATCCCTGAAATTATGTAACTTTTGAGAGAAGCATTTGCTCCACAAAAGAATGTCAGTGAAATCATTTCCTTTTTATCAATACTTGCAATTTTTGTTGGGAAGATGTAATCTAAGAAAAGCTTTTAATGTCTTCCACACATAGCATTTGAACTGAATTATATTTCATGTCCTTTTGGTAATTGAGCAAATGACTGTTGGACTACATTAAGAAGCAAATAAAATTTTAGATGTATTTTGCTTCTCTTGTTGGATCAGTTATTGTGATAATGTGGTGTGCAATCTCAAGGCTTGCAAAGTATTTGTTATTGTCCTAAATAACCAAGGGGCAAACTTCAGTGAAGGAATACTCTGCAAAGCCATTCATTGAATCTGTGAAGTGCCCCATGTGAATGGGGATCATTAATGTTTACTTTACCCTATAGCAAGGTCAAGTCATTTTTGTAGGAGGTTAAGTGTATGCTATGTCACATTAGGCAGATACTCTTTGGTGGCCTATCTTTACACTCTGGCTTTGAATGAATTGCCTTGTTCTATTCCAAGCTGTCCCTCATACAGTAAGGGATGGGTTTGTTCACTTGCTGGGCTTACTGTTTCCTTCCCATGCTCTACTTCAGAAGTGCTCACACTTCTGGGGAAAGCCTCCTGTGACAGTAAGCAGAAAAGGAACCAGTGAGGCCTGGTATTTAAATACATAATCCAACACATACTTATTGAACATTTACTGTAAATGGGGCACATAATACTTCTTATCCTTCCTAGGCTTCAAACATTTATCTTGTGCTCTGGAATTTGATGATTGAACTAAATCTTTGAATTGATTTGTGAACCTATATTTATGATAATATTTCTAATAATAAGTCCTTCCTTTTTGTCCTGTGGGAGCAGACTTAAGTCCCAAAAGGGAGTGTGAAATACTTGAGGACATGCAGAGCTCCCACTCCCCGCTTTCTGGACTGCTAAACCAGTTAAGAGTGCCCAGATGTGTTGGCTACATTTCCTTGTCTAACATGAAAATAGATGTCAGCCTGTTTTCACATTTCAAGACATTTTCAAAAAGTTTATTTTAAGTGTGTGAGTGTAAAGAGGCACAGTGATGGGGAGGAGAGGAACTACTGAGTTGTCGGAAAAGTAGTGACACATTTTTGCAATGAGAAACGTCGTGACTTTTCTGACAACCCAATATACAGGTAGGGTCCCGAGCCCCAAAGAATAAAGGACCAGGATCTCAGTGCCTTCTCATTGGTCCCCATGTCAGTTTTACTTGACGGAGGAATTAACTTGCCTGGTGGCTGCAGTATATTAGACAAGCTGATTTAAGAAGCACTGCCTGGCTTTCTTCAGCACTCCCCCTACCCCCATACTATTCTCTCTCTTTTTGGTAGATGACCTTGACATGCAGAGCTAATACTGAATTCTCCCAGAACCTGGCTCTTTAATTTTCTTTATATAGGGCTCAGCAAGGATATGTGTGTGTGTATGTGTACACACACACACACACACACACACACACACACAGAGTCTCTCTCTTAAATAATAGTTTCCATTTTGGTAATATTGATGATGAAAATTCAAATTCTCAGGCTGGTTAGTTTGTTTTAGTTGCCATAGTTCTAAATAAACTCAAGGGGTTGATAAGAGAGAAACATAGACTTACTAATATTTTCATTCCACTTGTTAAACTCTAGCCCAGTGAGGAAAGGACTAAAACTAATTTGAGTCCCTGCAGGTTTTTTGGTTAACAGTCATATTTTCCTGAGCTGTTCTAAGCCCCAGACTCAAGCCTATTTGACAACTTGGGTTGGTAATAAAAACATGTCAGATTTTATATTGGCCGTTAGCTCCAGTAAATTTCTAGTGGAAACTACACTTATCCTTGTAAATAATAGGAAATATTCTCTTTTTTTTGGCTTTGACACTATGTGGTTATTTAAAAAAAATGGGATTGGTCATTTTTTCTTGGTCATGCTAGAATTCTCTTCTAGTTTTAGCATTTATAGTGGCAAATACCGTTAATAATGCCTGAGATTAATTCACTAGTGTTCATTTGGACTTTTTATAAGTGCAATATGAAAATTAGTGGTAAGTATTATTGAAAAATATATAACAACTTGGAAATGTTAAAGGAAACTGTAGTAAACTGAGTATAGTATTAAGGATGGTGTGGTTCTGGTTTGATAACTTCATTTGAAGTCAGCATCATTGTGATTTATAGACACCTTGTGTCTCTAGGGTTCCCAGGCTGTTGGGAACTTCCAGTTAGACCAGTCTCAATTCAGTTTGGCTAGAATCTGACCACCTGTGTAGATTCTGAATAGTTAGCAGCTGTTTTCATTGAAATTGGAATCACAATATAATGAATCAGTATGGAAATGTCAGAACTAGATTTCTGATATTTTTTAAAATGACAGCTGTATTTTAAAACAATTTTAGCCATTTGTAACAAGTAAAGAACTGATTCTTACTTAGGGGAGTACACAAAGGATAAGAAGCAGTTTTCTTGGTTCTATGTAAGCTATCCATTTATTCTTTGTCTGTTTGTTGAGTGAGTGTCTTTTATGTGTCAGACGAAGTGTTAGGCCCTGCACCTGCGTTTATCCTGTCCTTAAGAAGTTACAGTTGGGTAAGGTAAACCAGAAGCACACGTACAAGTAAGTGCAATGAGGTGTTGTACGTAAGTTGTACTTTGTCAAAACTGCGTAAAGGTACAAAGGAGGGAAAGATCAGTTCTGTAGTTTTAAGATTGACAATACATAATCCTATAGTCTCCAGACCTTTAGGTTAATTTCATTATACATTAAAATAAAATATAATGATGATACATTGATTCTTATGAGGAAGCAATGGCTTAACCTTATTTAAAAATTTAAAAATACGTATTTTAAAGTTTTGAACCATCAGTTAATATTGAAGGGCTCTTATATTCCAGAAAAAATAAATAGCACAATTTGACTTTGAGATCTAGCAAAGGTTTAACCATGTCTTTGAAGGAAAAAAGTTTCTTGTGAATTGAGGATCAGGTCTTTTTACTTACACTTACTGTAAAATGGTGTTTGCCCAGGTATGGACAGGGTGAAGTTAGTGGGAGTGTGTGAAATATGAAGAGTAAGATAGTAAAATCTGACTCAGAAAGTCTGAAGCACAGGATCTCTGTGATTAGACGATCTGGCAGTAGAGCGTTGGCAAGATGAAGAAATAACATTGTTAAGTGAAAACAAAGATTTAAACATTGCTTTGGATTTGTATATGTGGAAAAGAGAGAGTGTCTGGCATAATAAACAGACATAATGTGGGACAACAATGTTTATTGAAGGACATGGTGCTTCTGGACACTTTTCTGGGTTTTTAGCCAAGGGAATTCATAAGTGGGAGTGCCTTAAGACCCTGCTTTTAGGTAGAAGTAATAGCTGGGTCTGGAAGAGTTACTTCCTGATGGAACTAAAGAGAGAGGAGTATGTTGCCTGGCAGCCCCAAAGATATTATAGGTAGGTCAGGGTATGACTGTTTAAGAGCGTCCACTTTTTAAGCCTCAACTCTAATCCTTGTTTCATAGATCCCTCTTTTCTATTTTCTATGACTACTCCTCCCCTCTAGATTTTTAACCTCTTAATCTCTAGAATTAACTTCTTCCTCTGTGCTACTTCCTGGTAGCTTTTAAGTGTGTGTCAGACCACCCCCATCCTCAGGAAATCTTTTCAAGGTTATAGCACACTATTACCCCTGCCTCAACTTGTTCACTTGTAAAGCTCACAAATGAATTGTTGATTTCCACTACTTCCAATTTTCTTTTAATCTCCAGCTTCTTGATTTCCTTTAAAATTTTGTTTCTGCCTCCACACACTATAGACCTGCCTGGCCTACTCCTGCCACTGCCCTTCTTTGCTCTTGGTTTCTGTGGTGTCACATTTGTTTTTTCCAATCTTCTTTAAAGAGTTCTTTGCTAGCATACCTTCTTCTTATGTTAATAAGGGTTACAACTCACTGAGGATCAATCCCTTTTTGTCCTCTCTACACCTCACTTGCTTTCATGTCCTTTCTCCTCCTTAGTTCATTTTTTAAGCTTTCCTGCATAGCTAGGACAGCTTGCTTTTCTGAAAGAATCTTTATTCTGTTAATAATTGTGTAAAATGATCTATACAACCTCTTGCTACTGACGCTGTAAAAAGTTTTTTTAAAACGTGTGTTTATGCACTGTAGTTTGTGTACCATCTAATTCAGTCTCTTTACTTGTATAATATATTTGTGTGTTGTTTATCTTTTTACCCCTAGAGTTTGAATACCTTGAAGTATCTTTCAAAACTAATGTATAATACATGATAGGTACTCAGTAAATGGTTATTGTTAATGATTAATAAAAATTCAGGAATGAAATTAAGTATTAGGATACAGTGGCCTTCAGTCTTTTCCCGTTGACCTTTTCCATTGATGATAGTAATAGCCAGTATTCTTTAGCATTACTAAGTATTAGGTAACATGAGGAATAATTTGAAAGCTTTTTTTTTTTCTTTTAACTCTCACAGCAGCCCTGTGAAATGATACCCAAATTTCTCTATTTTTCAGGTGAGGAAATTGAGGTTTAGGGAGAATAAGTGATTTGTTCAAGGTCTCCTGGAATCCAGGTCTTTCTGACTTCAAAGTCCATTAACTGACTGCTACACTTTTAAGAAAGCTATTCGTTTTCAAAAGTTTTGTTTTTATTTTTTAAGGAATCCCATATTTGAGTGCTGATAATTCAGTTAAAGTCTCAATCCAGGAAGAAATACCTAAAAGAGCCACTTGATTTACTTCCTGTCTTTATCCATGTCCTCAGTTTGAAGTATCAGTTTAAGAATCTGTCTGCCTCTAGCAATGTATTCGACTTTGACACAAAATAAGATTCTATAACTGCTTCGCTTGTGTCAGTTTTCCTGGATTTCAAGAGATGTTGCCAAACCATTCCTCTAGTGTATTCTCAGCGCTAGAGCGACCAAACAAGTTTATCCATTAAGTAATGCCAGGAATTGGTTAGCTTCCTGGAAAACAGAATTTGTCAACCTGATAAACCAGGTCTTATAATAAATAGCATCATCTTATACAGAATTAGAAGTGACTTCTCTAGTCTACTTGTCATAGATTTCACTTGAAAAGCGTATGTGTATCTATGTGTGTGTAGTCACAAACATCTTGGTTCAATATCTGAGTTGAGCCAACAACTGAAATCCTCAATTCGAAGGGTGGTTACCTTGATACTGAAAATTCCATGCATTCTGCTGTTAGGAGTATCACTGGATGCTCCTCAGAAAACACCTACCTAGTCATAATCTTCCTTATATTGATCCCAATTTACTGTTACTGTTGGCTCAGTAATTTTATACAAATATATTTAATAATAAGCCAACTTAATATGTAAACACACACAGAGGGTGCCAAAAAATGTATACACATTTCTTTTTTTTCTTTTTTTAAAAAGATTTTTATTGGGGGATTGGGGGGGATGGGAACAGTGCTGGGGAATTGGGGAAGGGGAACAGACAAGTTGCTGTCGTTTTGTTCTTCAGCCTAGTTGTGGAGGACGTTGCTTCACTGGCCCAAGTTGGCACCATCATTGCGCTCTTCCCGGGTGAGGCAGATCAGTCGC
>NW_017731384.1:1978893-2019971 GCF_001890085.2 Hipposideros armiger
GTTCAGCATCTTAGCTGTGGAGGGCAGTGTCACTGGCCCTCATATGTGGGATCCGAACCGGGGCCCTCTGGCATCCCAAGCCAGTTCTTAACCATTGCGCCACTCGGCCGGCCCTCTTTTTTTTTAAGTTGCAGAAAAGGACAGTTTATTAGAAGAAAAAATACATTTCAAAGAAGCAGAAGCGGGCCCAAGCAGTGGAGAATGGCTCAGGGCCATTATTAGAAGAGAAAGTACACTCCAAAGAGTTTGGAGCAGGCTGAGCAAAGAAAGCTCAAAAGGCCTATATACACATTTTAAGACAGGAAAACTGTATTAAAATTGTAATACTCAATACATACCGATAACAGAAGATGAATACAAGTCATGTTTGACTTTTGCAGTTACAAGAGGTGCTCAAAGTAGTTACCATCAGCATCCAGACACTTCTGCTTATGGCGAACTACTGCTTGAGCAACGTTGACCAAATTGTCTACTTGTATACATTTTTTTGGCACCCTCAGTATATGCATATACACACACATATATACGAGTATGCACGGTATGATCAAACAATATTCTCAATGTTTAAATTTAAAAAATTATTGCAGTAAAAGACACATTGCCATTAATTCCCCTCAGAATACTCCCCCTTGCTTCAAACACACTTATCCCATTGTTCTTGCCACTTTCTGAAGCAGTTCTGGAAGTCCTCTTTCATGAGTGTCTTTAGTTGCGCTACCGTGGGGTGCCTCACTGTTGCGGCTGCCTCGATGTTCTGAATCATTTTGACTTTTGGGAAGAGCCAGAAGTCGCACGGTGCCAGCTCCAGTGAATAAGGTGGATGAGGACACACTAATGTTATTATTTAACAGAAATTGCCATGTCTCAGAAACGATGTGTGACATGGAGCATATTCATGATGGAGGATGGTTTACAGCACACTTTAAAACACACCTTCTCACAACCGTAGCTCACACCTGACTGACTGCACCGAACAATTTGAAACTTGTCACACACTGTTACTAAGGTTTGAGGTTCCGGCTTCCCATATTGAAGATCCCTGCCTTTCTATTGGATGGCCATCCAACAGATTCACTCTATTCTTTGATCATAACGGAAAGGCTCATCTGGTATGGCATCACTTCTGGTATATGGCAATTTCTGTCAAATAAAAATATTACGGTGTGTCCTCATCCACCTTATTCACTGGATCTGGCACCGTGCGACTTTTGGGTCTTCCCCAAAGTCAAAATGATTCAGGACATCAAGACAGCCACAACAGCCAACTAAAGACACTCATGAAAGAGGACTTGGAGAACTGCTTCAGAAAGTGGCAAGAATGATGGGATAAGTATGTTCAAAGCAAGGGGGAGTATTTTGAAAGGGATCAGTGACAATGTGTCTTTTACTATAAAAAATTTTTTTAAAACATTCACCGTATTGTTTGATCACACCTCGTATGCATGCCAATTTTCCTCACTTAGATGTTATTCTCTAGTTTTTAAGCTGATTGAGAAGTTAAAATACAAAACAAACAAACAAAATAAGCAAGTTCCCTTTAAGGAGGCTATAGGGAAATTGTTAGAAAATGTGAAATAATTGATAGAATATGTTTTAGTTTTGACACGTCTTTCTGTTAATATCAACTTCCTCCTCATTCATATCCCATTTACCACATTCTTTTGATACTACAACTGTACCACTCATACATACTTTTGTATACATTTTGTATACATTCTGAAGTGAAATTAGATGGGAAACTACTCGTGTTTTTCCTGCAAGTTGTAAATCTAATTTCGCTTTTCTGAGCAGGCAGAAACCTCTTCATGGGCACCTTCTCCTTCCTTTCCTCCTCAGAGGGGATGTAGGACACCTGAGTAGATTTTGTCTAGGAAGAGGGGAGAGGCAGACAGTGTAATTTTACTTCCTAATTTCATGCTGTTCTTTCATTTCCACAGGATATTAGAATATTTCCAAGGGACAATGATAAAGGACAGAAGATAGGCACTCTCCTTGGGTGGAGTCTTTTGTACTTGATTCTTTTAAGGTGTGCCCCAAGTCCCCAAGTGACTCACTTGTCACCAAACCAAGTGTTAACAACTCATCCCTCATGTTCTTTTCCAGATCAACAGATTTATTTGTTTTCAACTCCCAAATGCTATTTGAATGAACAAGGATCTCTTGAAAGACCTGGGAGAATTTTGCAAAGCATGGAATTAATCTGGTTCGGGTTCTGGGTTTTGGTCAGTTGTCTTCAATGCATGAGAACCCTAGTACTCTATGATATTTCAAGAAAGGGGGATTAAAAGTAATGCCAATAAAACAAAGACAATGCATTGCTTTGGTCAGTTAGGGAAGAAAAACAATAGCACTGCCTTTTGACTTCCCTATGGGAAGCAGAAGGTCTATAAACTTGTAGAGTTGGGAGGGGGGCATTCAAAGGCTAGGCTTGTAAGACAACTTCTCTTCAAAGCAGCTACCTGAGGTCCTTGTTTGGTCTTTTAAAATGTGTGCGCGCGCACGCGCGCGCATGTACACACACACACATATGATATATATGTGTGTGTATATATATATAATATATATATATATATATATGATGCTTTAAGAATAAGTGTATGACTGACTGTGTCCCATAATCGTCTCTTCATGAATTCACCTTTTCACTCAGTAACCTACTACACTGTGCTGTGTTGTTCTTCAGTTCATTCCAACTTTTCATCTATTTTTCCTGGTTGAGTTTTTCTGGCACTGGAAGAATTGCTCTGTTTGAGCACCTCCCTTGCCCCCAGTGAATTGGTAAATATTGCTGCCAGAGATCTGATTAGAGAGCTGTTAAGAATCCATTAAAATTCAAGCTCCATAGTCTGACCTCAATTATCTACTTTTCAGAGACATCAAATTCATGTAATTATAGTATAGGGTCTGTCATTTACCTGGGTAGAACTTCCTGAGTATTAGTCATGTAATTTGTGAAAGTATTTTGCTGGTCTGTATTAAAGTATCTTAACCCATGTGCTCTCTTTCATTGCAGATGAACAGGAGGCATTGAACTCGATCATGAAGGATCTGGTGGCCCTCCAGATGAGCCGACGTCCCCGGGTGCCTGGATATGAGACCATGAAGAACAAAGACACGGGTCACCCAAATAGGCAGGTGTGTGTGGCTCTGGCAGACTTAACAAAATTTGTTGAGGAGCGGTTTTCAGATGGGAAATATTTGAGAAGCCAAGAATACCCTTAATACCTGGCTTAAGTGCTCTTGGCCCCCTCTTTTCACAGTCTGTTAAGGAGTAAGTGATATATACCAACCAGATGTGGGTCATGATCTAGTCCCAAAGCTTTGTGCATCTGGCCTGGTGCATAGTGTTTCATCTGTGGAGAATAAGAATAATTTCTTTGCTTATTATGGGAACAGTAGTCATATAATTTTTCTTTTACTGTTTATTTGGCAAATATTATATCCAGATTCATGATTCCTAACTCAGAAGGTTTTTAGCTACCTTATAGTATGTACTCAGGAAAAGTTAATTAATTTTCAAATTAGGTTATGTAAAATATAATTAGAAATGGAGATTTATTTAGTAAAATGTCATATAGTATATTCTAAAGGTAACAATGAATGATTGTGTTATTGTTGTTGACAGTTGTTTACCCTTATTAATTCAGATAGTTGAGAGTGCCCGTTTTATTGAGAGTTGTGTGCTTCTTTAGGAAAACAACTTTTATTTTTGTTAACATTTAAACTTACGTGCTGTTGAGACCCTTCTCACCTGCAATGTCATTTACCGCCCTGTTTCCTGGGTACTTTGGCCAACAGAGAGGAGTGAATAATGGGGATCTTTCCTCCCTAGTGTGTATCTAGTGCCATATCAGATGGCTGTGTTTGGTGTGTTTGATGAAAATTTGTCCATGACATCTCCTTTGTGATTCTCTTTGTTATCAGCTAAGCTTCTCTCTCTTCATTTACACCGCTGTCTACCAGTTCTTCAGAAGCTACCCGTGGCTCTTAGAGAAAGCATACGGCCCTAGAATTTTTTCTGTCTGCGGTCTGCTAGATATAGCCTCCAAGAGTATTTCCTGCCTTTAGGAAAACTAGGAACCCTGAGTCCTTTCGTTTCATGTTATAACAGAAGGATCAGTTTAGAAAGCTTCTTTTATTTTTTATGGTTACCTTGCAGAAGTTGGGGAACAACAGAATAGGGCCCATTCTTACACTGTTTTCATACATTATTCTGTCTAATTGTGTGGCTTCTCCCTTGCTGTAATTCATTTCTATTCAAAACTGCTTTTGGAAGGAGCATTTTACCAGAAGTGAGTCCCCTCCCCCAGGCTTGAGCCTAATGACCTCACTTTCCTTCCTGTCTTCCTATGTGGAGTGTGCTTGCTAACGCTGCTCCAGTCAGCTGATGTTTCTCCAAATGGAACTATTAGCCTAGATATCAGTTTGTAGGTGAAAAGGGGAAGCTTTCTTGAGTTGGGAGGTCCAAAAGGACGAGGCTGGGAAGAAGACAGAGTGGTACCTGAGTAATCCTTGAAGGGGGATTACCTTTTAGAAATCATCTTTGTGTTTAGAGCCTAAAAGCTATTATAAGAAAAATCCTGATATTTTACTGTGCCTGCTGCTGCTATTGGAGTGAAGTCAGTGGTTATAAAGCTATAAGGTTGTGAAAAGGATTGACTGTTGGTTAGGAAGTAATCTTAGCAAGAGGTATTGGCTCTTAGGATCCACAATTTACTTGAATATTGTCAAACTTTTTCTGTTGCATGGAGGATACAAATTATTAACCTCAGTTTTTTTGTTTTTAAAGAAAAAACACAACAGCAGCAGCTCAGCCCTTCTGAACAGCCCCACAGTAACAACAAGCTCATGTGCAGGGGCCAGTGAGAAAAAGAAATTTTTGGTAAGGAACTAAATTACCCGTTAAAGCTAAAATGTGCTTTTAAACATGATTCTAGTGCTAGATGAGTGAGGAGTTCATTTCCTGGACAAGGCGTTTTAGTGGATTTGTAGAGAGCACTGGTTACTCATTACCTATGTTTTGTGTTTCTAGTTACCACGTTCCACAATATTACGCATAAGCAGCCTCTGTCAGTGTTGTCCAGTAAACGTTCTGTGATGGTCGAAATGTTATATACAGAGGGTGTCAAAAAAATGTATGCACATTTTAAGGAACAAACTATTAAAATTGTAAGACAATGAATGATGCTAGCATTCATTTGATTAATGCCATCTTTTGGGCGAATGTCACACTACACATTGCTATGTAATTCAATTCAACTTTGAAAAGTAATACATAGATAACATCTCTTAAAATGTGTATACATTTTTTTTGGCACCTCCAGTATTTGTGCTGTCCGATGTAGTAGCCACTAGCCACACGTAGCTATTGAGCAACTGAGGAACTGAATGTCAAATTTTATTTAATTTTAATTATTTTAAATTTAAATAGCCACATGTGGCTAGTGGCTATTGTCTTGGACAGCACAACTTTATATACAATATAAGGGACTACTGATTTGTTGGGCAAGAAATTAAGTACACGCTTAGAGATGTTTAACAATTCATTGACACATTCATTCCTTCACACAAGTCATGAGCTTCTATGCATTGTCATAAGCTTGTGAAGCTATGGAATGAGCATAGCTGTTTAGAAATTGAGACTCAAAATTTTATGATAATATTGGGTAAAAGGGCAATGAAAATGTCAAGATAGCTTTTCCCCTTAATAAAGTCAAGGTTATGGAATGGTCTTTCCTGGGAAATGTAGCAGATGTTCAGCTTCCGACCAGGAGAAATGTTCTTCCTGAAGGCAGAAAGAGGGAGACAGTCTCATTTCTAGGAAGGATGGGTGAGATGGGGATGGGGTTGGGGGGAACCTTTGACAGGGAGAGGTGTTTATAGCTTAGTGTAATGAAAAGAGACCAACTTAAGAGTCTGGAGATATTAACCTGTTAACGTAGGACTTTACAATTTATAGAGTGAATTCCCATTTATTACTATTCTTGTTTTGTTCACTTGGGCTTGGGATAGAATGAAACAGTTTTCTCCATTACCAATTCTTCTGCCAGAAGGTCCATGCTTAGGAGAAGAGAGGAATAAAAGATCAAAACCTAATTTAAATGGCTAAGAGATGTGCAATTGGGCTAAAGATTCAAATTGAAGACTCCTAGTTGAAAATAACCAAGTATTTTGGCTAGCAGGAAAAGTTGTTTATTCAGGGATAGGATGGTGCTGGCAATGCTGGCTACAAGGCAGAGCTGAGCTGAGATTGGCACATACAGCTTTGTGGGGCTCAAGCCTGGTACAGCAAGGAAAGCCAGAGGAGCTATGGGTTCATTGGCAGAATTGTTTGGGGGCTGAGGCCTGGAAGAACTGGAAAACCTAATTTAACATCTCTGCTTGGCAGGACTTTAGACATCCTCTTTCCTGAGTAAACAAGTTAGGGTACTGATTGAAAAAGAAAATGCTTTTGAGAACAACTAAGCATCTGAGCAGCTATGGAGGTATATGGACAATGAGGTGCTCAGCTGTGAACTAATTGATAGGAGGTGAGGTAGGATCTGTGTTCTCTGCATTCTCCCTCCTGTGCACTAGGTCCCTCAAAGCCTACAGCCTGGTTAGAGCTGGCTGAACGTTCTTAGATACATGGCAAATCCTAAGTGTATCTGGGTCCTGTGGCTAGTGATGTGTAATATCCTTTTAACAGTCATCAACTTACAGTACTTACAACCAACAGGTGCTATTTCTCTGTAGTGAAAAGAGCACTGGAGGAGAAGTCCTTGAGCTGTTAATAACCCATTAACATAGGTTTTTCCAATTTACAGAGGGCTTTCTACAACAACAGCTAACAACAATAACAACAACTATAAACATGTATAATACTTTAAAGTATATAGAGTGCTTGTGCAAAGGTATTGAGTAGAGCCAGGAAACAAACCCAGAACTTCTGACGCCTGGTCACTGTCACTGTAATTTGACTGTGTATAAGTCCAATAACCTTTCTAAACCTCAGTATGTCCATCTGAAACATAGAGACAATAATACCCATTGTGTTTACCTCTTCAAGCTGTTTTAAGATCATGGACAGAATGTAGAGCATTTTGTACATTGTAAAACAAATAAAAATGGTAGTGATTACATCACATATGTTATGTTCTGGCATTGTGGGTATTTGTGAGCTCTAATGGATGCTTCTAGCCAGAATTATACATACTGTCATGGAATCAAAGGGCTAAGGTTTCCTACCTTTATTGGATTGTCATTACTATCTGACAGTTCTTTGTGGACTTCCAAAGCTAGCCTAATTTCTGAAAATCCCAGTGGAAGAAGAAATAGAATCCTTATTTCCACAGATTCCTGTTTTCCTCAAATCCTATCCAAATGGTAGGTAGAGGCTTGAACAGAGCCCAGGGTCTCTGTCCGACCCTCCAGCTATTCACTAGTGGGTGCTTCAGAATGAGAAAGTTGCTTTCTCCATAGCAGGCCCAAGCAGGGCAGGACTCCTGGCAGGCAGTCCTAGAGGAGGAGAATTCCAGGAGCTGTTCCCCCAGCAGCCTCAGTGATTTAGCAAACCGTCTTTTGCTTTTACTGTGATAGACCTGGCTCTTCAGGACTTCCTGTGTCTCTCAAGGATCGTTGATAAGATAGGCTGGTCAGTTTGAAAATAAAACATAACGCAATATACAAGCCTGGTATTCTGTTTTGTAAGAAGCTGCTTTATAATCATGTCTTCCACTGGTCTCTTAGGATTATCCTGAGTCACACTTATAAATAAAATTATTTTTGTTGCCCTTTTCTTTTTCTCCTCATTTATTTTACTATCTTTGGCAAAACAAGGACTCCAAAGCCAAAGGTGTGGGAGCCATCAAAGGTATATAGCAAATATAGGGAGAGGGAGCATTACAGAATCAGAGAGCGTACCAGGCCTGATGGCTAGCTGAGGCCTTTGCCAGATCAAATTAGTTCACAAATCTTTGTTTAGTAAACATTGTTTGATTTTTTTGCATTATTGAGAGCCCTTTTGGGTTACATGTTCAGTTGTTGAGTTCAGACTTTGAGAAGGTCATTTCTGCTTAAGCTTGGTGTCATCTTTTGTTACTGTTATTGCCTCTGCTGAGTTCCCAAATCTGTAGCTCACCCTGGAGGCCTGCACTGTCCTTTTCCTGGGTGTGGCTCTCACTGTTCCTTTCACCATTTGGCTGTGGTGAACAGGGGACTTAAACCTACCTAGACCTGAATTTTTGTACTGGAACATTTTCCTTAGTAGCTGTGGCACCTCTCCATTCAGTTTCTTAGACATACAAAATAAATATAAGTTATATTCCCTGTACTCTAGGAAGCATGTAGTCTTATGGGAAATGAGAAATTCACACACGGAAAAGAAACTTAAGGTAGAATGTAACTATGCCCAAATATATGATACAGATAGTAAGTGCTATAGGAGGCCAGGAAAGTGAAAGATGATGAACTTGGACCAAAGGAGTTATAGAGTCATTGCTGGAGGAGGTGGCACTTGAACTAGGCTGTAAAAGTTTAGTTAGGTGGAAAGGAAGAAGAGTGGTATTCCAGGTTGGGAAACAGAATGATGAAAGGCCTATGGGAAGGAATGAATATGGCATATTTCAGGAAGTAAGGTGAACATTGATCTTTCTGGAGAGAGGGTTCCTGTTGAGAACAAACAATGTGAGATGGTTAGATAAATTGAATGAACTTAAATTCCAGAGGGCTTTGAATGATAGTTGAGAATTTGGACTTTATTCCGTAAAGTCATGGGGATCACTTATTACTTTTTGAACAAGGAAGGGCCATGGTGAAAGCGGTGGTTAAGACTATTGAAATTGTAGAGGAATGTAGAATGTGTTGGAAGGGGGGGTAGCCCAGAAATACAGAGCTGCTTTGGGAATCCAGGAGTGAGGGGAAAGGGGCTCAACGAGAGTGATAATGGAGAGAATGGGAGTTATCCTGGAGGCCTTTGAAGGGAGAATTGGAACTTGCTATCTGGCTGTGAGGAGGAGAAAGAAAGGAAAGAATCAAGCAGAACTCAGAGGTTTGAGCCTGTAGCCAGGAGAGCAGTGGTACCAATGTTTAGAAATAGCAGCATTGAAAAGGGAGACTAGCTTAGGAGGGTAGTTGATGCAGATACATGTGGCTAGGTTGAGTTTGAGATTACAGTGAAAAACTCAGATTGTGTGCATATATGTGTGTGTCCTTTTTCCAAGTCCACAGTCCCATATCTGCAGTTCTGAAATCCAAACAGTACTGCAAACTGAAAGGCTTTTTTTTTTTTTTTGGTACATTTGTGGTAAACCCTGGTATGAATGAACACAGGGCTACGTATAGTCTTTATTTATTCCACTTATTGTGACTATTGATACTTTTCACTACAAAAACTAACTTGTGCTGTGTTAACAGATAAACCCTAAATCTTAGTGACTTAACACAGTATGTCCAGTATAGAGAAGGGGAGCACAGTATCCCTCACAGTCATGTAAGGACCCTAATTGAGAGTAGCTCCATTGACTTGGAACATGTGGCTATCAGGGAAGAGTCTAGAAACTCAATTCTGTTCCCAGCTCTTGGTCAGAGCTAGTCACAAAGCCCAAAACTAACCTCAAGAGAGGCTAAGCAGTACAGAGGGGAGTGCATGGGACACCTGTGAGAATTCTGCCTGTGCCATGGAAGCGCTATCCCAGACACCCTCCCCCTAAAGGGAGCTGTCACATAATAGATAGAACATATACCATACTACCTCTCTAAATCCAGAGTGCATTCTGAAACACTTTTGGCTCCAAGGGTTTTGGCCAAAGGATAATGGACTTGTATTATTTATTGAGCACTTGTGATGTATCAGGTACTGTTCTCATATCTTCATCAATTATTTCACTTAATTCTTTTGATAACTCCATGAGATAGAGTCTATCACTATTCTCACTTTACGGATGAGGAAACTGACTCGCAGAGTTAGTAACAAGTTCAGGGTCACATAGCTAAGAGGTTGTAGAACCAGGATTTGAAGCCATACAGTTTGACGCTAGCACTACATTCTTAATGATGACATCTCTGCCTCAAATACATGGCAGACAGATGAAGTTTGGCTTGAGAGGCTGGGAATCTTCCAGCGACATAGAGATTTGGGAATCTTCTATTGGGTTGTTGGAAAAGTCATGACGCATTCTTGCAACGAAAAACAGAAAAGAATACATCATGACTAGAAAAAAATACATCATGACTTTTCCGACAAACCAACATTTAGAGGTTGCCTGATTTTTTATTCCTACATAGGAGATGTGAGGAGAGGGGGAGAAATCCAGAGGCCAAAAGTCTAAGCATCAAGGACAGGTCACATGTGGGGGGAGGGGTGGGAGAGGGCATGAGGAAGAGGAACCAGCAAAGAAGCAGAAGTAGCTAGAGTGATGGCAGGTTCCCTGGGCTGGGATAGAGTCACAGAGGCAGGGGAAGAGAGAAAGTCATAAAAGAGGACTTGGCCACCAGTTTGAAATACCTGAGAGAGGCAAGGAGAATTGTTGGCAGGAAGGAATTAAATCAGGTATCTTTATCCGAACTTGCTTATGCATGGCGTATTTTGGTCAGCCTAACAGGTAAAACGCAGATTTAGAAATTTGGCCAATTTGGGCATACGTATGGTACATGGAAGCTGGTTATGGGCTGGCATCCTACTCTTAAAGGCTGTCACCACATCGGAGAAGGGATTCAGAGCACTGGGCATCTTTGCTCACAATGCTTACTAATCACAGGCTTGGTTAGTCTTGAATAGGAGTGATTTGTGGTTTGGGGCAAAAGTTTAATTTCCTTTCTGACTAAATTCACTAATTTTTTTCTAATAGAAGAGTGCTTAGATTATGGCCCATCATGAATAAATTTATTTCCTTCAGACCCACAAAGGGACTGAAGGGATCCCTTTATAGGTGCATCTAAATATAATGTCCCAATTTAAGAATGAGAGCTATTGTTATGTGTTTTTTATTGCTATGAAATTAAATAAAAATTAATGGGGCGGGGGGGGAACCTAAGGACATCTGAATAAACTATTGACTTTAGTTAATACACCAGTGTTGGTTAATTAGTTATAACAAAAACAAATGTACCATACTAATGTAAGATGTTAATAATAGGGAAAACTGTGTAGAAGACAGGTATATGGGTACTCTCTACTCTATCTAAAAACAGAATCTGTTAATTTAAAAAAATAATGAGAGCTACATCAAGGTGTGCTGGGCTGTGAGCAGGAGGGAGTGAAAGGATGTGGTAACTTGCAGGGACAGACTGCAAATTGTGGTAGGCACTTGGACTACTCCAGAGCCAGTTGTGGAACTAGAGATAGTGGGAAGCTGGAAATGGTATGTCAGAGCATGGCAGCATGTCTCAGACACCCTGCTTTGGAGGGCTCTTGCCTTGGTAACTGTTTAATGTTTCAGGGAAGGAGAAAAAGAAAGAAGACAGTGAAAAAACTATTATCAACTCATAAAAACCTTGAATCTACAGGATAAATTCTACTGCAGCACCACCTCCCAGCCTTTCTGCTACACACACACACACACACACACACACACACACACACACACACGCACACACACACCACCCCACCACCCCCAATCTCTCCACGCAATGCAGACCAGGTCGGATACACTGCCTTCCTGATTTACTGCCTCCATCATAGCTTGCTGCATGATTGGCACCAGTCTCCTGGTCCTGACTCCATTATTACCCCAGAAATGGGGTGCTTTCTATCTCCTCCATGAGTTCCAAAAAGTAATACCACAAAAGATCCTTTGATAGTTTTCATCTTTCAGTGCTCGCATTGAGGCCCTGCATCTATCTGTAAGTAAAATAAGCCTCTTTTGCCTGTGCAATGCTTAAGTTATAGCATAACATGGTAGTTAAGAGCTGGGCTTCCATGGTTCGATTCCTGGCTCTTCTTTTACAAGCATCATCACCTTGAGCGTACTTATTTAACCTCATTGTAATTCAGTTTCTTCTGTAAAATAGGGGTAGTAATAGTACCTGTTGTGAGGATGAATTTAATTGATATATGTAACATGCTTAGAACAAGTCTTAGTACATAGTATATGCTAAATAAACGTTAGCTATTGTCATACATTATTCATGGATAAAGTGGTCCATATGTTAGATTAAGGAATGAGAGGTGTATATTGGCTGTATTTTGAAGAGTTGTTACATCACAGACCTGTTCTTCAGGGAAGCTTTGCTCTCCACTGTTTAGTACGAACTTTTCAGAGATACTACACCAAGCTCTCTGAGCGTGTTTCCCTATCTTTAAAATAGTGGGTTAGAGGATGGTAAACTTAATTGAGTAATTCTCCAAGTGTGGCCTGTGGCTGGGGACCTCTAGGAGGTTCCTAAGACCCTTTCAGGGATCCATGAGGCCAAAACTAATTTCATAATAATACTAAAATGTTACTTGCCCTTTTCACCCTCATTTTTAAGAATGTACAGTAGAATTTTCTAGAGATTACATAATATGTGTTATCACAACAGATTGAAAGCAGAAGCTGATCTGAGAATCCAGCTGTCTGCTATTAAGCCATGCATTGAAAAGATTTACATTTTCTCACTAAACTTTAAAAAGTATAGTTATTTTGTATAAAAAATGTATTTACGTTAACATGTAATGTTTTTTAATTATTTTAAAATGGATAAAATTAAATTTTCTCAGTTTTAATTTCTAATATGGCAAATATCAATAGCTATAATGTACATAAACTAAAGCTCTTTGTGGCCCTTAAAATTTTTTAGAGTATAAATTAAAATTACTGGTCCAGTTCAGTGGACTGGAAAAGAATTCTATCCCCCTAATCTCTTGGGAAAAGGAAGTCCTTTGTGTACCCATCCTACTTTTCAAACTCTCTCCCTTTTCTGTCATCTGTCTGCTCTGTGTTCCTCATCTTCAGATACTCTGAAACCCTCTTCTTTCTTCCAAGCCACAGCCTGTTAATTTGTCTTCCTTAGTATAATTTTAATTCACTGACTGTGAACTTATTCTCCTTCATTTCTATTATTTGTTAGTTTCCTGACAATCTTACTTTTCTTCTATACCTGTTTTTTTCTTCTGTAATATCTTTTGCTTTTTCCTGTCATATTTAGCTCCCTCAAGCTGTTTGCCCTTTACAGTATAGTATCTCTTCCTCCTTGATTTGACATTCTAAAACTTCCTCTTATTTCTGCTGTTTACACTCAACTCTGTTCTTCAATTAATTAATCTACTTAACAAATATTAAGTACAAATATTATATACCATTCCCTTTGATTGTCACTGGGGGTACAGAAATATGAGAGACATGATTCCTGTCTTCCCAGAGTTTATAGGCTACCCTTGATGGTCATTTCATTTAGGTTAAAGCTGGGGGCAGTTATAAGGTGATTTGTCTAGGGTCCCACTTTATCCCCCCTGGGGTTAGCCTTGAGAGGATCATGGAAATCAATAGTAGCAGCAACCATTTATTGCATGTCTACTATGTACCAGGTATTTTACTTACATAGCAAGTCTGCAAATTAGATATGTTTAGCCCCACTCTATGGATGGAAAAACTAGACTCAGAGGATAGGTAACTTGCTTATGGTCATATAGCTAGGAAGTATCATACTAAGATTTCTTTTCTGTTCAGTTACCTCAGCCAAGAAGGAAAGGTGTCCTGGCCAGAAGGTTATATGGAGGGATGAGCTGTCACAGCATAGCAACTAAGCTGGGGCAGCCACCTAGGGATCTTGTCCCAAGAGCTTTGTTGCCCCTGAAGTTAGAACTGGAAGGCTACAACTCATTGGGAAGGAATGTCTATAGGGTAGAGAAGCTGGAACAGGAGCCGTCAGGGATATTTGTTTAATGTTGCTAAAGGGCTGCCTGAGGCTTACCTGGGAGTAACATGCCAGAGAACCCGCTAACCTGTCTATCATTCCTTTGACAGAGTGACGTCAGAATCAAGTTTGAGCACAACGGAGAGAGGCGGTAAGTCTGCCTTCTGATCAGTGGTTATGTCCCTGGAGTGGTCCCTGTGGGGTCACTGACTGGACAATGGGGTTGACTGGGCATAAGGGGAAAGTTTCACTCTTGGCCTGGCCTACCAATGGAACTTGTTTCTGATCTTAGAATTGAAAGCCATTACAACTGCTGATGTTTTATGCTCTTCTGCTCTTATTCTGCCGCTGTGAGATCTGCCTGTTTGCTAGGGGAGGAAGTCAGGACTCCAGCCCTACTCAAAGTCATGGCTTCCAGACACACTGACACTGTGTCACCTGTGGGCATTAAAGGGAGATCAGGATTCTTTTGTGACGTGGTGCCATTCCCATGCCTGGTAGAATGGCCCTGACTTTGCCCACATCAGGGGCCAGGTTGGTGAATTGGAAGTTTCTTTATAATGTTTCTATGTCATGGGAAGCTTCACCAAGTCCCTCAGTTGTGAAAGAGTTTAGATCATTTGAGGACATAGAAAGAGGGAGTTTTTCAATCTATATTCTGTGTCTTACCTTGTTAGGGAAGTGAAAGTAATGTTACAAGACCCTTATGTCTTTTTCTCCATTGTCAGTATTTAGTTTTTTCGTAAGAAGACAAGGTAGACTTCTCAGGGGAGAAAAATACGATTTTACTTAATTTCTCAAGTTATTTAAAGAAAAATTTCTAAAAACCGTACAGAATTCTGGTCATGGGATGTTTTGGCCTCTGTGTGTGCATATATGTGGCATGTATGTAAGTATGCATCACTGTCTGTTTCCCGCTCTGCCTTTCTCTCCCACCCATTGATACCCCCGTTTCCCCTTCGCTCTGAGCATTTGGAGAGGTGAAGAGCATACCCATGAGGATAAGGTCCTCATACTTTACAAATCCCACCAGAGGACCTTAATGCCTCCAGACATTCTTAGTGCTCAGAGTTCTCTGTTGCTGGCAGCTTTCAGTCCGCTTTGAAGCGAGCTCCAAGGAGATCTATGGCTGCTGCTTGCTCTTAAAAAGATACGTTCACAAGCCTGCAAGGTTATCAGAAGCTGCCTGGTGGAAACATACAGAGTGGTCTGCAGAGCCACAGTCCTGCTGCTGCCATGTGGGTTCTAGGGCTGTTCCAGGCCTGGAAGGAGGAAGGTCTTCTGAGCTCTGTCCCTAGCTACTCCTCTTGTGTCCTGCCTGTAGCAGGGAAGTTAAATTGTCACTTCATTGTTTCTGCTTTTCACACTTCTGAGCTGACTGGGTTTTGGAGGGATGGCCAAACTCCGAGCTGCACAGAGTTTTCAGAGGTAGATATGCAATCAAAAGCTCAATTGTGTTGAAGCCTAATTATGCAGTTACGCTCTCCTGAATTCCTGTTCCCAAAGTGGTATGCAGTTACAGTGAGCAGACTTATGCTGAGAAAGTGTATGTGTTTAGTTTCAGAGAAGCTGCCAGATTGAAACCACAAATATTTAAGGTGGTTAGGCAGGAATGGCCTTTTGAAGCCCTGAGCGGCAGAGCTTTGGTATCAAGGTTTTGAAAACTGCATTCTCTTTTTATGGAGCTGTTTTCAGGAGCCATGGCATTTCACTGTTTGTGTACTATGTGTGGAATTGAGGACTTTATAAAGTTGGTGCAGGGAAGCCAAGTTCAAGCTGCACTGTGCCAGACAGCTCTGGTTTCATGTAGTTCATGTCTTAGGATTTTGTAGAGAATGTTATTGTGAGCGTTCTTTTCTTTTTACAGGGAATATGGGCAGTATCTATCTAAATATTGTAAGCCCTTATAGAATTATGATTTATAGAAAAAAAGGAAAAGTCATGACTTTTCCCATTCATCTGTGCCAGGTATCTGTTTTGGTGAGCTGACTTTCCCTTTGCTGGGGAAGGGTGGGGCCCAGACTCCTGACCTTTCTCCCTCTTAGACCCAGGAGGGCAGAAGGGGAGCACTGTAGATTAGTATCTCCTTCCCTTTGAAAACCTTCATGTCTGGACACTGGTGGGGGTAGTTGTCAGAGATGTTAGACCCCTTCTTTGTTATTCACGGTGATAGCAGCAGTTTAGATCTTACCAAATCTGAAGTCCTGGTTTCTGATCTTGACCAGACTTTGGGGGTGGAGGTGGGGTGGGGGGAGGTTGAATGGCTCGTTGCCAGCCCAAATGCAGGAGAATTATCTCTGAGCCTGCTCCTTTTCTAATAGTGTGCTAGCAACATGAGTGGTCACCTGGTATTTTATTCAGAAGGGCGGGCCCCTTTTGGACTGTTGCTGAGGTCCTGATGAAGGGGCTATGCTTTGTGATTAGGAATTTACGGAAAGCCATTCTTGCAAAGGTTCCAGAAAACACTCATATCTAGATAACCCATATCTAGATAGCACCCAACAGTATTACTGTTTGGGAAGATGATTTAAGGGGAAAAAAATATAAGGATTACAGTATGGATGAATTTCCTGGTGGATACAAACTAAGATATTCAGCAATATAATTTCCAAAATTAAAGAAATTATCTGGTCAGATTCCATTAAAAACCAATGGCATAGATTCATTCCTCTTTCCTGTGGTTTATTGCTTCTTCCTCTGGTTATACCACTTGCCACTGTGGAGGCGCAAGGAAGATGTGAGAGAACCACACACTGCTTCCTGTCAGCATGGAGAGGGCAAGAGCTGTAGAGGCTCCATGGCCAAGTGCTGTTCCTCCACCACATGCTAGTCAGATTTCACCCAGCCTGGGCGCACTCAGAGCTGAAGGTGGTTTTAATATACATTTTCCCCACCACATCAAGCTTCTTTCTGTGTGTTTATTAACCATTCATAACTCTGATTGTCTTATCATATCCTTTGCCTGTTTTTCTGTTGGGTTGTTCGTCTTTTTCCTATTGATTTTTGCAACTATTTTCTCAGTTTGATATTTTTTTAACTTTGTTGATGGTTTATTTTGTCATCAGAAGTTTTAATTTTTTTTCTTTTAGTTTTAACTGGCATTTATTTTTAGTGAAGTTGAGTATCTTTTCATATGATTAAGACTAATTTTTTTAAGATCTACGTGTAATGTATTTATTTATTTAATTAGTTTCATGTGTACGCAGCAACATAATAGACATTTACACCACTTACAAAGTGATAACCTCCCTCCACCAAGCTACTACCTCTCTGACATCTTATATAACTGTTATAATACCATTGACTATCTTCCTTATGCTATACTCCACCTTCCGTGACTACAAACATATATATATATATTTAATTATAGTTGACATGCAATATTCTACTGCAGCTTCAGGAGTGTAGCACGTTGGTCATGCATCTACACAGTCTATGAAGTGATCTCCTTGATAAGTTCAGTGCCAGAGTTTAAATTTTTGTTGTAATCTATCTTCTTTCTGTCTTTTGTATTTTATGTCATACTTAGGAACTCATTGCCCACTCTAAAATTTTTTAATCCTATATTTTCTTTTGTGTATGTATGTGTGTGTATGTGTGTGTGTATATATACATATATACACACACATACACATATATATATATAGAGAGAGAGAGAGAGAGAATGTATATGAGTTTCTGATACTCGCTTCTGTTTATCTCTTTGCTTATTTTTGTTTATTTAATTATTTGTTTCAGAGTATTATGTTGGACCCATATGAAATGGCCACTTTTATACATCAAAATTGTTGACTATCAGCAGTATCATATATATTTATTAAACCTAATATATTCATTAAAACTTCCTAATGAAAATTTTAAACACACACAAAAGCAGAGAGAGTATTTTACAGAACCCCCCGTGGATTTGTCACCCAGTTTCAACATTATCAACATTTTGCCAGTCTTATTTCATCTTTCCCCACTTTTAAATTGCGCTGTGATATTTAATGACAAATTATTTTAAGACCCCTTTGGACAAGTCCTTACTCTGCCCTCCATTTATAGAAATTGTTCTTTGAACTGACCTAATGAACCTCTCTAGAAAAGCGTCAATATCAGCACCACTTAACATGCCCACACGTGTCACTGGTCAAGAAAACTGATCAGGCATATAACCAACTCGAGGGGAATTCCTGTGACTCTGTGGTAGGAATTCTCAGTTCTGAGGATAATCAGTATTGAGATTCCTGTGGCATCTCAAAAATGAACAATGGAAAGAAACCTTTCGAGTCCTGGATGAATTACTTAAGAGTTAAGACCATTTTTTTCAGGACTGCTGCTCCAGTCTTCAGGTTTTCTTCCTAGCAGGAGTATTTGTAACATAGGTTTTAAATCCAGGTGTCCTGCTATGATGCTGAACTGCCATTGACAGGAAGATCCAAGCTGAAGTGGTAGAGCAGTGGTTGGGATTGAGCAATGCTTGTAGGCACTATTGGCAAACCTGAGAGATGCTCAGAGGAAGAGTGAAAAGATACAGGTAGATAAGAGAAGGAAAAAAACAGTGGAGAGATAGGCAAACTTCATGCAAAAGAGAATCCTATGTTGAAAAGAAAAGGAAGATACCACACCGAAGTCACAGCTTTCTAAACCTTCCATTCCAATATACAATTAACCTGCTTCCTCTTCCTTTTCAGAATTATAGCGTTCAGCCGGCCGGTGAGATATGAAGATGTGGAGCACAAGGTGACAACAGTGTTTGGGCAGCCTCTTGATCTACATTACATGAACAATGAGGTAAGAAAGTAGGTGGACGGTGTGAGGACAACAGAGGGGACAGCTGCCCCCTTTTTTCTCTCTGCTTTACTGAGGATTTCCTAGTTTGTTCCTCTAATATCATCTGCAGGTTTTCACTTTCTGGAGCCTGTTTTCTTAAGTCCAGTAACTTGGGGATTTCTGTTTGGTTTTTTTTACTACATGGGAGATTGCATATTTACTTCCTTTTCCTCCTGCTCTTTCAGTGCCAGTTGCTCTATTACTCCTGGGTAGAATCAGGTACCAGGGCCAGGGCTTATGTTGTCTCCTTTACATTTTGTAGGTTATCTTTCTCTTTCCAGCACAGCCTTAACAAGAAGCAGAGGGCTCAGCAGGGGCTGGGGAGATGGGAAAACAAGTGGGTAGGTCATCTATTAACAGTCATAAATGCTGGATTCTTGTCTGAGAGTTTCACTCCTGATTGTAGCTTGTTTCAAAAGTTAGCACCTGCTCCAGTGAGTTCTTTGACTTCCTCTTGCTTCCTCTCACCCCTACCCCCAAAATCCTTGTTTATTCATACTTTGAATATCACCCAGGAAGAAATTCTTTTGAATGTCAGTTACTTGGCTGCTTTCCCAGCTCAAAGAAAGGTACTAGAGGCTGCAATCTGCTTAGGCTGGTACTTTGCCTTAGTTTGAAAGGTAATGCGTTTGTGCCTGGTAAAGAACGTGTGTCTGGAGGAAACTGAGTTGGGGCCAGACAGGAAAACTGGGCAATGTGATAGCTCTTTGAGAGTCAGATCATTACTGTATAGTTTTGTTTATTGGTTGAGGAGTTAAGAATTTCCTCTGTAGTTTGGGGCTAAAATCTATAGGGGCTGAGATTTGTTGGCTAAAAACTCCCTGGTCCCTTCATACAAAATGTACAACTACAATTGGATATACTGCCAAGTAGCTAACAAAAATAAGACCATCTGATCCTTTGTTTTTTGGATAAATTTTAGAAATATAGCAAGCTTGGAAAATAAACTCCTAACTCTAATAGTTAATAAATAATACAGATGTAATACAGATGTAAGTATTTTAAAGTATGTAAACTAACATATTTTAAATATAGGATATGAGAACCCCCAACATATAAATGTCAAATCCATTGAACTTTAAAAAATTACAGCTCAAGCTTCAGTAATTTGCATAAGAAACTAAGGCTAAAGTCAGCTAGCTAATCAGCACTAAAGAAGGTGTTCTTTAGTTAGTGAAGACTTTTCTGGATGATTTAGTACTTGTTTCTCTTTCTATTACTACTTCCATCAAGAATTCCAGATGTCCCAAAATCCATGTCAAATTCTTATGTGAACAAAGTCACTGCCCAGAATGTTGGGTAGTCTCTTGTTAAAATGTTTATGGGGATATTAATTCTAAAGCCAAATATAAATAATTGTTATTAATTATTTTAGATCGTGCATATCTTTCCATACTCGACTAATTTACATTTTATTAATTTAAAACCCCTCAGTCCCCCTTTTTTCTTTGCCCTCTAAACCCTGCCTTGTCAGGATTTGAGAACCACAAATGAAAAATCTGTTGAGGTTTTATTTTATTTGTGTTTATATTTTTTGTAATAGTTTTATTGAGATATAATTCATCTACCATAAAATTTACCCTTTCAAACTGTTCAATTGACTGCTTTTTAGTATCTATATATATGCGTAGAGTTGTGGAACCAACACCACTATCTAATTCCGGGACTTTTGTTAGCAGTCACTTCCCCGCTCTCCCTCTAGCCCCTGGCAACTACTTACCTACTTTCTGTCTCTCTGGACTTGCCTGTTCTGAACGTTCATATACTAAGTGGAATCATACAATATATGGCCTTTTGTGTTTGGCTTCTTTCACTAAGCAGACTGTTTTCAAGGTTCATCCATATTGTAGCATGTATCAGAACTTCATTCCTTTTTGTGGTTGAATAATATTCCATTATATGAATGTACTACATTTTGTGTATCCATTCATCTGTTGATGGATACCTGAGTTGTTTTCACTTTTTGGCTATTATAAATAATGCTGCTGTAAACATTTGTATACAAATTTTTATATGAATATATGTTTTCAGTTCTCTAGAGTATATACCTAAGAGTAGAATTATGGGCCTTATGATAACTATGTTTAATTTTTTGAGGAACTGCCCAACTTTCCCATATCTCCTGCACCATTTTGCATTCCTATCTGCAATGTATAATGGTTGCAGTTTCTCCACATCCTCAACATTTGTTATTTTCTGGGTTTTTTTGTTTGTTTGTTTTTTTAATTATAGCCATACTAGTAGGTGTGAAGTGGTATCTCATTGTGATTTTGATTTGCATTTCCCTAATGACTAATGATTGAACATCTTTTCAGCCATTTGAATGTCTTCTTTGGACAAATGTCTATTCAAATCCTTCACCCATTTAAAAAATTGGATTATTTGTTCTTTTATTGAATTGTAAGAGTTTTTTGTTTTTTGTTTTTTATTCTGGATGCTAGACCCTTATCATACATTTGCAAAATTTTAGCTCTTTTTTTAAAGTTAAAACCTACTCCAGTAATTTCTTTATCCCCGCCCCCCCCCCACACACACACACATACACATACACACAATTCTTATTTATTCCTACTTTGAATGTTACCCAGGAAGGAATTATTTTATTTATTTATTTTTTAGATTTATTGGGGAATTGGGGAGGGGGAACAGTCAAGTTGTTGTCTTTAGTCTTAGTTGTGGAGGGTGTAGCTAGCTCAGCTCCAAGTCCAGTTGCCATCTGGCCACCTGTTGGCAGCTTGCGGCCACTCAGCTCAAGGTGCCATGTTCAATCTTAGTTGCAGATGGGCATAGCCCACCATTCCATGCATGAGTCGAACCGGCAACCTTGTTGTTAGGAGCACGTGCTCTCACCAGCTGAGTCATCCTACCGCCTGTTGGCAGCTCAGCTCGGGCACAGCTCACTGGCCCATGTGGGAATCGAACTGGCGACCCTGTTGCTCAGAGCTTGTGCTCTTAACCAACTGAGCCACTCGGCTGGCCTCAGGAATTCTTTTATAATTTGATATGATTTGCAAAATTTTTCTCCCATTCCATGGGTTGTCTTGAGATTTTATTTTAAATACTATTCTTACTATTTGTTTTTTCCTGGCCTAGGATTTAGAGTTCTCACCTCTTTGTATTATAAGTTGGGGACTAAAGAAATTAATTGGACTTTTGCTTGATTTTGTGTTTGCCACAAATGTATAAGATCTGACATTTGCTGGGTCCTAGGCAAAGCATCCTTTTACTTCTTTTAATACTAAGTACTCATAATTTCCTCTGCTTTTAACAATGAAGGAGACTTATCTGTACACCCAAGGACTTTAATATTTGAGTCGAATGAAAATGGAGAAGGTATTTGGGGGGTTTAGTCACTGATTTTTACCTTTAAATATTAAAATATTAAACCCTGCTATGTCGTCTAAATTGGTGCTCCTATTTGAGTAACAGTTTTCATCTACTGCCCTCACTCCACCTGTGCCTTTTGTGCTTGTTCTGTTAATGTCAGCAGAGGATAGGGCAGGACATGATTCTGCTGCTTAATTTGGGATGAAATATGTAGACTATAACTGTTTGGGATTTGATGCTTTGGAGTAAAGGGTATTTTTAGAGAGGAAGCTCTTTTCAGAAAATATATCAAAACAAAGTACTGATGTTTGCTTCAGCATGGGTGAACTCAAAAACGTTAAGCTAAGCGAAAGAAGCTAGATGCAAAAGAATGTGTATGAATTGAATATGTATGAGCATTGTATGATTCCATTTACGTAAAATGTCCAGAAAAGGCAAATCTATAGAGACAGAAAGTAGATTAGTGGTTGCCTGGGGCTAGAGGTGGGAAGAAGCACAAGAGGTCTTCTTTGGAGCAATGGAAATGTTTTTAAATTGAATTGTGGTGATGGTTGCAAAACTGTAAATTTACTAAAAATTGTTGAATTTTACACTTAAAGAAGAAAATATCTCTGTGGTTTCAATTAGATCTTTTAAGACCCCATAGCCTCCAGTGAGATTGTTTTCCTCCAGACTTATTTTTATTTTTTATTTTGCTTACTTTTACAAACTGAAGACCTTTTTATGATTTCCTTTTTCTGTGTTGCATGTCACAGCTCTCCATCCTGCTGAAGAACCAAGATGATCTTGATAAAGCAATTGACATTTTGGATAGAAGCTCAAGCATGAAAAGCCTTAGGATATTGCTGCTGTCCCAGGACAGAAACCATGTAAGTAGCGCCCGTCATGTCCTGGCAGCCTAAGACAAAGCTGCTGTCCTTCAGGAATTTGACTTGCTTCCTTGACTGAATCCTGTGTTGCTCAGCCACTGCTAATGTGAAAACCTAAGCGTGGCCCAGTCCACTGTGTCAGTGGCCAGCTAGTCTTGTGCATTTGATTTTACTGCCAAGTCAGATTGTAAGTGCTAAAGTTGCCGCTAAAGGTTATTTGGCTTATGGTGTGGGAGAAAGGAAAACATTTCATAATAAAAGATAAATATCTTTTTCTCTGTATTTATGTTCTCTCAATTAGATTTGGACCCCAACAAGAGAGATTTGATTAGCTTGGGGGTGCTGATAAACAGAGGCTGTCAAGGATTTGAGATTGTCATGCTTTGTAAACCCAATTCCCACAACCCCTCAGCAACTGTGCCTTTCCCTGGGGCCACATGTAGGAAACAAACTTTTTTTCTGTTGCTTGGAAAACGGACCACTGGGCGGCAGGGTCCCTTGTAAATTACCAGCTTCTGCCTTACCAAATGGCAGGCAATCTGAGGAATTCTCTCTTACGCAGTTTCCTCTCCTAAAGGGCCCCTGGGGCCCTACATTCCATAAGAATGCTTGTAAATTGGGTCTGTCTTCTAATCATGGATTCCTCTACCAGTTTTCTTCAGACACATGTTCCTGAAGGTTTCTTGGCACTCTTTCCTTACACTTGAAGACAGCCAACTGTACACAGCTGACATTGCTGCATGAGAGCTATGGATGCACCACACCAGGACAGAGTTTATATGGAATGGTGCTCATGCTTCATTTATTTTTAAAGAGACTCATGGGGTTGGGCTGTCCTACTGATTAAGGGGAAGGCACAGGAGAATGCAGTTAGGAAGCCTTAGAATAAAGAAGACCTTTTCTAATATGACAGAAGTGTCCTTGTGCATGAGGATTGGTCTTTTGTATCCCAAATGTGTCTTTTCTCTGGATATGTTTTGGGAAGTATTCTGAAGTAAAATATATACTTTATTATTTCATTTCTGTTTAACTTACCTGCTCCTTATAGTCCTTCCTTATTGCCTATCATATAAGATCTAAATTTAGCCTAGCATCCAGGGTTTATCACCAACTACCCTTGCTTTTAACTCTCCAGTCACATCTTTCCACATTCTTCAGCATACTTCCCCCATTCTGCAGTTCTTCCTCTTCCTCTCTACCAGACCATGGATGTCACTTTTTTTTTTTTTTTTTAGGCTCTAGCATGAATTATCTACTACACTTTGGTCAGTATTTTTGACGGAGGCCATTTTGATTATCCCCTGCTCCTTTAGTCATTGGATATAATTTGCACACTAGTTTATAGGTTGCTTAGTAATTGCCCTTTACTTGTTGCATATTTGTAAGTTTTACCCCCAAATACTATATAAATGTTATGTAAATTTACCCCACGGGAGCAGGAGCTCTGTCTTACTGTTTTGGAGTCCCTTCCCACCCATCCTCTTAAGAAAACATAGTGAATGCTTCTTGAATTGTTAGCAAGAGTCACACAGAGATCATAATATTCAGCAAGCCCCTCACAGAAGAAGCTGGAATTGAGTTTTGGTTTAATGATGTGATTGCTTGCCTGGGAGCTTGCTCCCCAGATTGCGATCTCTCCACTCTTCTGATGAGAAGGTATAGACAACTGGTTCTTGACGTCTGCATTCCTATCCATTAAGGGGTGCACATGGCTGCAGATAACTGCTGCAATGCCCAGAGTTTGCTGTTTGAAAGATGATCACCATACACATTGATTGATTGATTTTTGCATATGTTCCTCCAGTCTTTGGTCATATGTATAAATACTTTAAGTGTTGTCATGGTATTTGTACAACTTTCTAATTTATTTTTTCACTTAAGTTGTCATGCACATTTTTCTATGTTAATATACAATCTTCATAATTATAATTTATAAGGATGCATAATTACCTTCAGTGTATATACCATAATTTAATTAGATAACCATTTTTGCTACTGTTGGGACACTCAAGCTGCTCCTATTTTTTGCATTTATAAAGATGTACAGTTAAGACTAACAGTGATAATGGTAGTCTTTCCTTGGGAATTTCCTCAGCTAGACTTCAAGCTTCTTAATAAACAGCTGTCATCCAAAATTGCTGTGTGCTCAGGAATCCCACCTTTAGAACAGTGCTTCTCTGTCTGTGATGAAATATCAGTTTTGTTCTTCTAAATTCCAATTTGTCATGGATCAATTCTTTTTTAAAAACACAAAAACTGAAAAATATAATGGAAAAATAAACTAGAGACATACAAAATATAAGCCCACAGTTTTTATTGTTAGATTCAGTAGACATAGTCACTCTGCCAAATTGCCGTAAAAGTTTTTAAAGAGTTACTCTCCATTTTTGTACTTACCTGGTTGAGGACTGTACACCGGAGGCTGTGGCCTAGCACCTGCCAGCGTATCATACTTGAAGTTCACTGCTCCAGGATACATATCACCCTGGTCTTCATCTGCTGAGGACTGTCAGCCACTTTGTTTCCCTACTTAGTTTCCTCCATTTTTAGCAATCTGTTGCCTCATCTACCTTTTGTTGCCGCCTGTACCTTTACTTCCCTTCTTATTTCTGTTTTTAAATGTGCTATCTCGTTCTTCTCTCTGGATTCCTTTTCTACTGATCCTTCTATGACAGCTTCTAATTTTTCCTCTGTCTTCATCTCTCACCAAGGTGTAGAGTCATACCCCTCCACCACCGCACCTGACAAGGCCCATGTCTTAGACCTCAGTATTGTTCTTACCTGAGAACTCCTGGATTTGGTAATCACAGAACCTTCCATTAGTCTGAAGAGCCTCTCTCTCTGTAGCCATGCTTTCTGCCATTTTAAGATAATTCATTGTCTCCTTCAGTAGTTCTTGCTGCCCTAGGCCTCTGCCTTGGTTCATCAACTCTTCTTTTATTCTTGTTAAAGACTTCTCTAAACATGTGTGCATCTAACTCTTAATTTAGCTTTCTGCTTTTAACCTTCTATAACTCTCTAGACCCAAGTCTTCCACTTTCACAAAGTAATCTCAAACTTAACATTCTTTTGTAACTTGTATCTGCATGTGATAAAAACTAAATACGTAACCACCTTAAATTGAGTATGGTATTTTGTTTTGTTACCTCAGATTCTCTCTAACAAAAGTAAATTTGTAATTTCATCCAAATGTTGCACGTCCCAAATTTCTCATCAATGAATTTGACACTATCTTGTCTACTATTTAAGTTCAAAATATCAAGGATAATCTGAAGGGTAATTCTTTTCAGCCTTCCTGAAGTAATGGCACAAGGGCAGGCCGATAGAACAAAACTTAGTGTATCTCATTCAATTTTTGCCACTTTGAGGGGTCTAGGATCAGCATCTGTTATCATCAGTCTACACCTGGGGAAACTGAGACTTAAGAGTGACTTGCCTTGGGTGAGGCAGTAAATAGTGACAGAGCTGATCTAGAATCTAGATATCCTGACTTGTAGCTGGTACCTATCAGTCACCATCTAGGAAAGGGATCTTGGAATAATTGTAGTCCTCGGGGGAACCTCACTCAGGTTCCTCCACAGTTCATTAGAAGCAGGACAGAAAATATAATGCTGCCCATGAGGAAAACTTGTGAGCTGTGTCATTACATTCCCCACATCTCAGAAAACAACTGAGCTTGGAAAGGTCCAAGAGAAGACAAAATTTTTAAGGGGTTGGGGTCACTTTTAGATGTAAATAGCCTAAAAAAGCCAAGAACTCTTTAGTCAGGAAAGACAGCCTAAGCATATATTTAATTAAGTCTGCAAAGCATTGAAGAGTAGAGATAATAAAAACAGATTTATGCACCTCATCTAAATTTGGATGAGCGCCTTGAATATTGGTGGTAAAGAACATAACATAGAACGAGAGAAAATAAGAATTTGTATAAGGGGTGTAAACATGGCATCCATTATTCAAGTTGTACAGCTTTAAAACAGATGCTTTTAAAGGTTTTTAATAAATTCATGGATGTTGAAACTGTAAATTTATTAAACAACCTGGATGCTTCCACAACTATCATAACTGTCGTAGTCTTCCATGTAACTGTCTCTTGGTGCTACCATTGAAGCAGAGGACTGATGAGATCCAGAGTGCCTTCTCAGCTCCTGGTTCCATGAACTTAAGTAGAGCAAACACACACATACGTGCTTTCCCCTCCCCCCCATACATAGTTGAATCCACTTGTTCCTTTTGTCTGATACAACCAGATCTTTTAACCAAGGTAATTTGTGGGTTGACCTCTTTCTGCTGATCTCTCAGCTTCCACTCACAGCAGTCTTTATGCATGTGGTTCCCTGGTAATGTTTCATGTTGTTTGTGTCAGCTACACACACTGCTACCCACAGAGTCCGTCAGTGAGGTTTTCATTCAATGTTCAAATGCCACGTTCTCTTTGCTATCTTGAGAATGTTCTACTAGCTACACACTTCATGCCTGTTGACTCTCCTTTACTATAGCTCCCTTTTACTTTTCTTAGTCCCACCTTCCTCTTTCCTCTCTTTCCCACTTCTAAGCCTTGTTCAAGGTTCCCTGAATCCTAACATCACCTTCATTTTTGTTTACCATGCCTTTCCCTTTTATCTCTTTAAATCAGGATTGTCAAACTTGGCTGAATATTACAAACACTTGCGGACATTTAAAATATACCAATCTTTGGGCCCCATCCCCAGAGATTCTGTTACAAGTTGGTCTGAGGTGTCAGAAGTCCCACAGCGGTTCTAATGGGTGGCTAGGGTTGAGAGCCATTGCCTTAAATTGAAGCATGACTCCCCTCCTAAGACCTTGCTGCTCATAGTATGGCCTGTGTGCCAGCAGCAGCAGCAGCAGCAGCTGGAAGCTTGATAGAAGCGTAGATTCTCAACCCCGTCCTAGACCTACTGTACCAGAGTCTGCATTTTAACAAGGTCCCAAGTGATTTGTGTGCCTGCTTTGAAACCTTGACTGATTTCCCTTCATCTGTTTTCCAACTTGTTGCCACAACTTCAGCCTTTAAAAAAAAAACAAAAACAAACCTGTACTTGTGCTGGCTGTGGAACCTACTTTCCTGTCTCAGCTTTTAGATTTTAAAGTTGAGGGTTTAGAGTATATGTTCTTTGGTACATTTTAAATTTGTGCTGCCAAGATGTGTGTGTAAGGTCCTGTGTCCTCGGGGTGTCATCATGCGGCTCTGCTTCTGACTGCAGGACTGTGGCCTTCCCGTGCCCTTCACTGGCCTGCTTCCCCAGTGTGTGGCTTTGACTGTTTTTTCCTCTCTGACTCTCAGCAGAGAGCTATTGCACATCGGAGGCTTCAGCAAGAACATTCACTTCCTCTTGGTTCTGACTTCCCGTTAGAGCAAGACAGTTTGTCAAGACAGCCCTGCATGTGATCAAGTCTGGCGTGGGGAGGCTAGAGGAGGCTGCTTGGCAGCTGAACTCACCCCCGAGAGCGGGAAGCCTTTTTCCTGGAGGACAGGATATAGTGTGTTTAGGTCAAACTGTTTGTTTGTTTTTTTTCTTATGGGAGGTAAAAGATAGCGAAGCAAGTAGAAACTTTGACCCAAATTATTTATAAATCCCAAGCTCCTGTTCCCACTATCAGTAGTGCTCTGTATATTTGTAAGCACATCCTGACATAACTTGCTCACCTCCAAGCTTCAGTTTTAAGCTTTCTCAGTGTAAGGGCCTCCTTTTATTGCTTTGTTTTCCCTCTAGGGCTCACCTGGTGGCTCAACTGTGTCAGTGCAGAAGTGGGGGTAGATGTGGTAAGGCTGGTGACCCTGTTCTGAGGTCCTTGACCTCTGGCAGAATGGTCCTGTGATAGCTTTTCCCAGATGAACACAGTCCTGAGATGGTTCATATGTAAACATTAGTAATGTGAAGCAGCTGAGATCTTCTTACCTTAATTTACAGGGAGTGATTATGGTTGGGGAAGAAGCAGCCTGTCAGGCTATTTTAAAAATACATATTTATCAACCAGAATTTTGTTGGGCAGGGAGATTGCCATCATTCTCTATTCTGACCCCAACTCAGCAGGTGATTTTGTTGCTGAAATAATTTCCTGCTATTCTTCCCAAGCTCTCTGGAGAATTTTATGAGAGGGTATTTACAACTCTTTTCTGTTTGGCAGATTAGTAGAGGAATGCCTGTTATTCCTCCATGTCTGGGTCATCATTGCCTATTAAATTGGGGCATTGGGTCTCAGTGCTTATATATCAGTGAAGCTGTAAGACTACATTGAGCAAACAGTGGTTTTCTAAGACAGATTGAGGAGTACGATTTGGGGGAAATCTGGGTAGCTCGTGCATTGAAAGCATGAAGGCAGCTGAGAGCATGGGGAGTCCTGGGGAAGGGCAAGCGATCTCTTCTCAGCCTGCCTGCTTAAAGATAGCTCAGCCTTTTTCTTCTTATCTTGCAGACCAGCTCCTCTCCTCACTCCGGGGTGTCCAGGCAGGTGCGGATTAAAGCTTCCCAGTCTTCGGGAGATATAAATACCATGTACCAGCCCTCCGAGCCCAGAAGCAGGCATCTCTCTGTCAGTGAGTATTTTCTTCCTCTCATTGAATTTATCTCCCTATGTTTTTTTAAAAAACAATAATTATTAATTAAAAACCAATTATCAATCATTACTGACTGCTACTTTGTACAGAATAATCCTCTATGCCTTTATTTGGGGAGAAGGGGTAAAGAAATTATGGGGATGGTGGCCTGACCCTCAGGAAGCTTACACTGTAATGATGTGATGGTATAAACGTCCCCGAAAAAATGATCTCTTCAAATATCTGCTTGAAGGCCTCCACTGGCAGTGTACCCTCATTTTATACCATAGGAATCAGGTCCAAGCTTGAGTTTTGACTCAAGACCTCTTGCTTATGATTCCTGAGGTGTCCCTATGCTTCAAGGAAGATGCTGACCAGTGAAACTTTTGACGAGTCAAACCAAGTTGTCCGGGAAGAACAGGAGACTGTTGACATAGTATCCAACTGGCTAAGTGGGAAGAAAGCTATGTTGCTGCTGCCAGGCCTCCTCAGGAAAGGGATCTGATCAGATCCGTGCATTATACCAGCTAATCCCCTATGCTCTGGATCTCATTTCCCGAAGTCTAAGGAAAAAGCCCATTTCTTGAATTGTAGACTTTGTATCAAGGGGGAAACCTGGCTTTATCAAAACATCTGTGTATTAGAGCCTATTGCCCTATTGTTGCTGAGACTGAGATCCCTGCTGCCGCTAGGAAGCCAAGTTCTATCCAGCCAGGTAGAATTGCATCAGACTGAACTGCTCTCTGAAGACCTTGAGCTGAGCTTGGGGAGGTCTAAGCATTGGTCCTGTCACTGAGCTTGTCTGAATGATAAGCCTTCTGAGTGAGTGACAGGAAGAATGTGCTGCTGAGGCACTGAGTTTGCCTCACTGAGTCATTTCTGGAACCCAAGCAAGCATTGGTAGTGTTGCCAAGCTGAAAGTCTGATTATGAGTTTCATATTTTTCTAACATTGTGCATAATAGGTGGCTGTGTTTTCAATAAGCTGGTTGAGGAGAGAGAGCCAGCACCCCAGCAAGGAGACCCTGTCCAGAGCATCTCTGGCCCTGGAGAGTGAGGGGCTGGGAGCACAGCATCATTCATTTATGGAGTAAGCAGTGAGGACTGACGTGGGGCAGTGATTGGGCCTCTTGCTCCTAAGCAAGTGCCTGTGATTTGTGTGTGGAGGCAGGGGCTCATTGCGGGGCCATTATTATAGGGAGTCATATATAGAATTCCTTGTCTGAGAATGCTGAGGAGTGAGATTTCTATGAGGTAGCTCCTGTTTATCTAGAGAGTGGGCAACACAGCTTCCCAGCACAGATAGATCCTGGGTTCCTTCATTCAGCAAGCATTATGTTCCAGGCATTGGGCTGGGATAAATGCTGCAGTGAAGGCTCATGGAAGGCCGAGCGTGGTGTGGGAGCACAGGGGAGGCAGGCGATAGCCAACTCTGCCTAGGACTTTGGAGAACAGCTTTCACAGAAGAGACATCATCAGAGCTGACACATGAAGAAAGACCTATTGAGCCTAAAGTACAGACAGGTATTCCAGGCACAGGAAAGAACACTTGCCAGGCACGATCACTAAAGAAGGTGGTGTGGGATCCAAGAACCCACGTGGTTTGGAGTGGTGGATGTGACGAGAGAAGTGGGCACAGCCTGCCAGCCTTTGTACAGAGCCGAGAAATGGCAGAGATTATTTCCAACTGGAATAAACTAGGAAATGGGAAATTTATTCTGGGGAGGAGCTGTTTAAGCTGGAGCCGTAAATATTAAGGAAGAATTCCAGAGGCGAGGATGAGGGGAGAGGGCTTTTCAACTATTTGCCTGTGGAGAGCTCACTTGTCCTTCAGATTGGCCGATGAATTTGGAGGAGAAATAGAAAAGGTAAGAAAGGATGCCTGGGCCACTTTCTGAGGAGCCTTTAGGGCACTGGGGCTTGTTTGGTAGACAGTGGGAAGCCATGGAAAACATTGCGGCCTTATACCCACCTCCATTATAGCGCTTATAACATTATCTTGTTGTCTTATCTCTCTCCCTATCAAAATGCATATTCATTCATTCATTCATTCATTCATTCATGTATCCATTCAGGAAATAATTACCAAAATATCTAATGAGTGCTGGAAACCTGGGAAGCAAAAAAGGCATGGCTCCTATCCCTATGGCTCTTATAGGCCTGGGGGAAGACAGACATTTACTTGTCATGATGTGATTAATGTATAATAATTATAGGCTGTGACTAAAAGGCAGTAGTGCTGTAAGCCTATTACAGAGGGATGGGACCTGATCTGGGGGCCAGGAAAGCCTTAGGCTATGACCCGGAGCATGAAGGAGAGTTATGCAGAGGAGATACAGGGAAGAGAGTTCCAGGCAAGAACAGCCTGATGGCAGGGAGAGTATAGTGTGTTTATGAAACAGAAAGAAGCCCTGAGGGCTGGAGAGCTGAGAACAAAGGGAGGGAGAACCAGCTGAGAGCTGAGACCAGGGAGCAGGGCAGGGACATTTAGAAGGTAAAACTGACAGAACACGGCATTGTGATAGTTCTCAAAGTGTGATCTGGGGACTCTGGGTCAATCCCTGAGGTCCTCTCAGGAGGTCTGTGAAGTCAAAACTGATTTCATGATAATACTAAGATATGACCTGCCTTTTCACTCATCCTCTCAGTTTTCCATGCGGTTACAGTGCCTGAGGTGATTGCACTGCTCTGATGGCTAATAGAGTGTGTGCCTGTGTATTACTATGTTTTTAAAACTTCTGAGCTTTAATTTCTAATACCGTAAATATCAACTGATATAACCCACATAAATAAAAGCTCTCTAGGGTCCTCAATTTTTAGAGTGTAAAAGGGTTCTAAGACCAGAAGGTTTAAGAACCATTATGGTATTGGGTTGAATTTGCAGGTGTTGAGGAAGCAGGAGATAAGTTACTGCTTTATGGATCTGGATAAATGGCACTGCCTTTCGCCCAGACAGGAACGCTAGAAGAGAGCCTGGTTTCAGGTGCTGAGAAGGGGCAGACCTGATGTTTTAGGTTGAATTGGAGGTGCCTCTGAGACAGCTAAGAGGAAATATCACATGGGCAGTTAGATACACAGGTTTCTAGCTCATAGGGGAGAACATCAGGGGTAGGGGGAAAATTGGAAATTGTCAAGGGGAAGCCCAGGACCCAGATGAGAGTGCCTAAGCAGACTATAGAGTGAGAAGAGAAGAGGGCCTAGGACGGAGCCTTAGGAACCCAGACCCTTATTGGCCAGTTAGAGAAGGATGAGCCTGTAAAGGACACAGGAAAGGAGTGACCAGAGCAGTAGGAGAGGAGGAGGAGGGAGGCTTTACATGGTCCAGCCAGGTGGTAAAGGACAGATCAAGGGTAAGAGACATAAACTTGTCATTTTCATGCACAACTGTCTGAGTGCTTGCTATGCTGGTACAGGGTAAGGCCTTCTGGAAGCAGAAGGAAGCAAGAAGAGAGGCATGAGGGTTGAAGCATGAGGGAGCAGCAGAAGTCCTCGCAGTAGAAGTGAGGTCTAAGGAGAAGCTTAGCGATTCAGCCCCCCACCACAGGAGGGGGTGGTGGTTCTTTTCCCTCCTTCCCCACCAACATGAACATACCTGAGTTTTTAATGAGACTGACATACAGGTCATTCAGCTCCCACTGCAACATTTTCAGTGGTGAGGAAGTGCAAGGTAGCTCAATCCAGTTTTAGACAGTTCTGTTTATTTAAAGCTCTTCCTTATTTTGTATTGAAAATCTGCCTTCTCTCACTTTACCCATTGACTCTCAAGTATACTCTCTTGAGGATCATAGATAGCACAGATAGCACCTTTCAGTTTCTCAAATATTTAAAACCAGCTATGTGTCATGTTCACCTTTTGTTTTTACATCCTTATATACATACATTGAATTCCAATTTTTTCAAGCCAGTTAGTCTGTTAAACTAGTTCATGCTAAAACACAAAAAGCAATCCCCCCCCCCCGCAAAAAAACCCCAAAACAAAAAGCTACTAGGTAATGACTTAACCCAAAAGAGAGACCCCTGTGGAAAGGTCTCCAGAGGAGGCAGATGGAGTTTCCCTATTGGAAGATGCTCTTCTCATATCTTTGCTTATGGAACTTCTACCTACCTTTGAAGATGAGCTCAAGCACCTTTACTTCCATTATACATTGGGTGGTGCCCTTCAACCGTGTAGCTAGCCAAGCCTCAACTAGAGGACTTGTCCCTGTCAGATGCTGACTCCCGTTTGGTCTTGTGCGTCTCAAGTGCCTTGGCCTCTACATCTTGCTCCTTGTCTTGCCACTGGCCTCCACAGTGAGGCAAGCCAGATTGCAACCTCTAAGGAATGGGTAGCGATGAGTCGAGGCAGTCGGTTCTTTCAAGGAGTTTGTCCATGAAAGAAAAGAAGAGGTGGGATAGTGACTTAAGGGAGTGGCAGAAGAAATAAGCTCAGGATATTTTTAGGCTAGAGATCTGAGCAGGTTTAGAAGGGAGGCACAAAGACAGCTGAAAAGATTCAAGGAGGTGAAGAGGGAACCATGGGGGAACTGACTCCTGCTGGGGACGTACTGGGGAGGGCTTATAATGCCTTAGCAAGGAGGAGAGAGGGGTGCCGGCACCTCTTGCTCTGAGAGGAGAGTAGGACAAATTCAGGCAGAGGAATAAAATGAATGTTGAAAGAATGTGATGACTTACAGTGACACCAGACAAGAACCAGTTAGAGAGCTGTGCACAGTGCAAACCTCCAGTCCTGGAACAGAGTTGAAGAGTGGAAACCAGGACTGCAGAGGCAGTGACCATGCACATGGAAACAAAATGGTCCGCTGCCCTCAATTCTACAGTTTTCTTCTCCTTCTTGTTACAGATTCTTCTGTGATACTAGATGAGACCAGAAACTGTTTAGTGGTGGCAGCACCTTCAAAATAAAATGAGAATTTTGAAAGTTGAAACAGATGGGCTGTTCTCAGGGTCTTATGGGATGAAAATGTTGAGAAGCTGTGTTTTACACGGTCTGTTTTGGTGTGAGCGTATTGGGAAATAATGGTTAAGATTTTCCGTTGAAGAAGAAAAAATGATTTGATTCCTCCCCCCATCCCATCTGCCCCCCAGGAGAGAATAGGGCTTGGAGAGAATAGTGATGGCCAAAAAAAGCTATCTCTTTGTACTTGCAGTGACCTGCACATTAACACTGACCCACAGCCCTAGAACTCCCTGCGGAGGCAACTTCCTGACTGCATCAGCTTCCTGACAGGAATCTCTTATGAGAAGGGCTAGAATCTGAGAGTCTGTCTTTCAGCTTTGAGTCAGAGTACAGAGCAAAAGAATTGTCCATGTCCTAGGGTGAGAGTTTTGCTCCTACTCTGCTGCTCAGGGTTAAGGAGGCTAGCAGGGAGTAGCATGCCCTGGGATGAAAACAGACCGCCGGCAACTTAAACCCCTGGCCCTTTCCTTATGCATAGAATGTCTTCATGGGAAGTGTGGGCCACTCTGAACACAGGACCACAACTCTGTTCCTTTGTTTCAGCTGGTGCTGAGATGGGACCCATTGGTACAAATGGCCTGAAGAGACTAGAGCCAGGGAAGGGTGTCCCAGAGAACCCGTCACCCTTGCTGTGCTGCCTCCAGAGACCTAGAATGAGCTGTCTTGCATAGCACTGTGGTTTGTGCTGTCTGGCTCACTGCTGTCCCTGCTGGTAAATATGTGAGCATCAGTGAGTCTTAGAGTTCAGTATCCTGTCCTGTTCAGGTCCCCGTCTGACTTGTTCTCAACTGCTGCTGTGCATCTCATTGGCCCCTAATTTCTGAAATGAAGATAAAAACAAAACTGAAAATGCTCTGGAGCAGTTCTGCCAACTCCTGGTTTTTCCATTCGCTTCCTCTGATAGCCATTGGTTTGGGGAGACTTCCCTTTCCTGCCCCAAGCTGTGGGCCTGTGCACAATAGCCCCTGGCCCATTGCCCATCAGATAACAAGGCTGGCTCTCTGCAGGCAGCAATGTGTATTGGAAAAAGTGAAAGTCTCTGGCTGGAAATAAAAGCTCAGAAAACCTTTGCTATTTTCCCCCAGCCCCTCCTGAGTCTGTAGTGCTCGCTTCATGTGAGCTAGTCCCATCCCACGTGCAAAACCAGGGAAGAGTTTACTGGCAGCTAATGAAGGAGAGAACAGGTGGCAGGGCCGTGAATATTTTATCCAAGGGAGGTCTCACCCTAGATGCTCCGTGTAAGGGACTGAGAGCAGTTCATCTCATCTGGGATAGTTTGGACTAGTGTCTGAGATCTCATCAGTAAGTAAGAGTTTTCCTTTCTCTCTAATCAGTCCCTCACGATAGACATATTTTGTTTGTTCTAGGTCAAATGTATAATAATACCTTTGCACTCCAGATTTTATTGGTCAAGGTTCAGTTACACAGAACAGAATCTACTCTTACCTAGTTTCAGCAAGAAGAGATTTAGTGCACTTCTGGCTTTTAGGATCATTGGGAGAGTGAGAAACAGACATACCACAGAGCTCTTCTGTAATCAGGAAGCCACCAGATAGAGAAGCACAGTGCCTCTCTGCTCGGGTCCACACCACTTAACAGGGATTCCTGCACCTGTGTCTTGACATCAGGAAAACTGGAGACCACGTGTCTTTTAATGCTGTAGCAGAAAAACCAAGGCTTCTGTGTATCATGCCCAGAGACAACAGGAACAGCAGGAAGCCATCTAAGCCTCACACAAGTGCACCTGACTGGCTGAACCTAAAGGGGATCTTAGAAGTAATAGCTTTTAGGTGATTAACTTCTGAAGCGCAAAAAGCATAATAGAAGGATGGAGTCTAACTCACTATCTCTGCCACAGAGTATGAAGGAAAGGAATTCTCCTGAGTTCCTACCATGTAGATGTATACCTGTGCACTTTTTTTTTTTTTTAAAGATTTTTATTGGGAAATTGGGGGGATGGGAACAGTGCTGGGGAATTGGGGAAAGGGGAACAGACAAGTTGCTGTCGTTTTTTTGTTCTTCAGTCTAGTTGTGGAGGACGTTGCTTCACTGGCCCAAGTTGGCACCATCATTGCGCTCTTCTCTGGCGAGGCAGATCAGTCGCCGGCTTCTGGACGGCCGCTCACTGCGGCTGCTGGCCGCTCACGCTGGCTGCTGGCCACACACGGTAGCCCATGGCAATCCACTGCCACAGGGACTGCAGCCCACGCCGTCGCCGGCGACTCACGGCAGCCCAGCTCCAGGTTGAGCTGTTGTTCAGCATCTTAGCTGTGGAGGGCAGTGTCACTGGCCCTCATATGTGGGATCCGAACCGGGGCCCTCTGGCATCCCAAGCGAGTTCTTAACCATCGCGCCACTCGGCCGGCCCCTATACCTGTGCACTTTTATAGTTTCCAAAAAACATTAAGAGTAGATAGTTCTCCCCATTTTTGCAAGTGAGGAAATTTAGGCAAGTGTTTAACTCATTCAACTGAGTGGCAAAGCCTGATTTGAACCCCTGTACATCTAATCTCCAATCTTAGGCTTTTCTCACTATACCTTACTCACCTCTTGAGGTTGCTTCTGTTGCTGATAAATGTTACCAACATATGGATTGACTGTCCATAGAATGTGTGGGCTACTAAAATGTTATCCAAAGCCAGAAGTTGGCAAGCAGGCGCTAGGCTAATGTTTGTAAGCCAAATGTTAAATAGTGCTCCATGTTTTGGGGGTGTGGTAGGGCTTAAGAAAACCATCCTTTTTTCATGGTTGTACTAGAATTCTATGCTATAGTGCCAAGGGAAATGGCCAGCTACACAGGTCTTTGACATCTGGGCCTCTGAAAAGTTGAGTGGATTTCTTATTTCTGATCCAGATTTCCTCTTACCTCCATCTCGTCATTGCCTCCAAGCCCTCTGTTGGCCAGGTGGCATCTTGCGTCCTTGGCCTCTGACTTACAATGGACATGGACAGAAAGCTCTGAATCTGAGCTACATGAAACGTGGTACTATGTTTCTCTTGTACTATCAAGAATTCTCCACATCAGCCTCCCTCCTGCTCTGGCAGAAAGGCTGTCACATTCCCCCATGGGTGGGGGTCCTCATCCTCTGTTTGGATCGTTCGTGAGGAGCGTATGACTTGGTCAGTTCAGGGAGAAGTTTCGCCTTCTGCCACTGTGTTGAACAGCATTGCCTGCCTTTTGGAAAACATTTTGTACTCAAAATTGCCTTGGCTGAACTGTACTGAAAACAAAGCCTGTTTTCTAGATACAGCCTCACCATTAAGTCACTCTGGCTTTGGGCCTCGGCTTCCCCTTCTGCTCAACGTGGATGGTAATGCACCTCTACTGCAGGGGTGTTGTGAAGATTAAATGAGGTAACAGTGTAAAAAAGAAAATAATAATTGCTTTGGCTGATTTCATTGCTCTGTTTTAGTTCATGGTACAATATCCTAAATTTACACTCAGAGCGATGTCAGTTTCTGTTTAGAGACTCAAGGTGTCAGTTAAGGCTTAGACAACTTAGAAAAACAGATTTTTTTCCTCCATGGTCTGTTAGAGATCATTTGGAAGGCATGGCTCAGGTACCTCTTTATCTCAGAATTGGTAGTCTCTACTCTGTGAGTGAGGTGTCGAGACTGGAAACCCAGCAAAATTCTATGCCTGTTTTTAGAGCAGTTTTGTTTCTGGCCTCTGCTCTGGAGTCAGGTGGGAAACCAGGTTACTGAGAGCGCCAGGTTGGCCTCCCCACCCAAGACACCTAATTGTCAGTGATCCTTACAGAGAGGCTGGGGGTTGATGCCCCCCAACAAGAGATTGGAAGAGTTCTTGGTGGTCAGTTCATTAAAATGTCTTGTACAACCGGATGAGCCATGTATTCTGAATGACTGACTTCATGTGGAAGAACAAGGAGTCAGTTTTTTCAAGGACATTGAAAATAATAACTTAAACTCCTTACAGGCTATCTTTCAAAGAGCAACCCTCCCCACCTATTCTTTGACTTTTAAGTATTTTTCCTCCTTTTCAGGGGTTCTTGGATTAGGGGGAGGAGCCACCTGGCTCAAGAAGTTTCCTTGAGCCTCAGCACTCCTCTTCCAGGATGTTTCAAGAGCCGCAGCCAGTGCCCCGCCAGCCTCTGCAACAGACACTTGGTCTGAGCTGGGCTAAAGTCTGCTCCTCTCAGGCTGCATGTCCTGGGCTGTGTGGTCAAAACTCTTTGTTTCTGTGCTCTAGGCTCCCAGAATCCCGGCAGAAGCTCACCTCCTCCTGGCTACGTGCCTGAACGGCAGCAGCACATTGCCCGGCAGGGGTCCTACACCAGCATCAACAGTGAGGGGGAGTTCATCCCAGAGACCAATGAGCAGTGTGTGAGTACCTGCCAGGGAGATGCCTTGGGGTATGTCAGACCGAGGTTATATTGGGGGGTTCTCATTGGGCATGGTGCAGAGCTAAGGAATTTGAGCCCCTTGTAAGCTGGGCTTGCCCAAATATGGATTATTCCTTTCTAGGGGCCAAATACCAATTCCTGCCAAATACAGGACCTAAACTACCTAGGCTCCTTGGTGTTGGATGCGCATTTAACAATTTTCCTCGTCTGTGGTTCTCTCACTGGTCTCCCTGCAGAACAGCAGTCTGCTGTTGGTATACTTCCTTAGAACAGCCTGTCATTTCCACAGAGTTTTAACATATGACCAATCCTAAACTGATCGATTTTGGTTTTCATTTACTGTATTTTAATTTTGCTCTTATTGATGAAACATAAGAAGTATACCATGTCCAGATTACACTGTAGGATTGGTTACTTTGGATGAACTTTTATGATAGTAAGCAGCTGTTAGTTTATATTATTGTGTAACAAACTTAGCAGCTTACAACAGTATACATTTATTATTTTATCATTTCCTTGGGTCAGGAATCCAGGTGTGACTTAGCCAGGTCATGCGCTCAGGTCACACAAGGCTGTAATCAAGTGTTGGCCAGGCTGTATTTCTTTCTAGGGCTTGGGATTCCCTTCCAAGCTCACATGGTTGTTGGCAGAACTTGGTTCCTTGTTGTTGTAGCACTGTGGTCCCTGTTTTCTTACTGGCTGTCAGCCAGGGGCCACTCTGAGCTCCTAGAAGCCACCTGCAGTTCCTTGCCATGTGGCCCTCTCAGCTCCTTCAAGGCCAGCCAGAGAGTCTTGCTCCGCCGGAGAGTCTTGCTCCGGTCTGCAAAGATGGATAGTGTCTTACGAAATGTAACATAATCACGGGAATGAGTGTCCCATCCTCTTTTCCATAGTCTGTTGACTAGAAACAAGTTCCAAGTTCTACCTAGACTCAAGGAGGGGATTATTTATACAAGGCTGTGACTCAGGGAAGAGGGATCACTTTATGGTGTGTCTACCACAATGGCTAACCCATTTTAATGGCTAGCTTTTCAACCAGTGGCTCACTTGATGAAAATGGCATTTTGGCTTAGTGAACTCCGCAAGAGTGAGATCTCTGGCCTCATTCTGAAGTCTTTTCAGTGAGCTTTCTTTGATTGCAAAATAAAGATCCACTCTTATCAATTTGGGGGATTTGGTCTGGGAGGGAAAATATTTTAAAGGTAAAGCACCCAACAGAAGGGCCAGCACCATCACATTGGGGGGAGGGGGGGAGTTATAAAAAACTGCTGTTTGTAACTTTTCTTTCTCATAAAACTGATTCTTAAAACTTTTCTTTCCCTTCAGTAGCTGATCTCTATACAACATTATTCAAACTGTATAGGCTGTGAGAAGCCTTTTGCATTGCCCCTTTCCTCGTCTGTATTCCTGACTTTTAGATAAATTCATGTTTAGAACAGTGACCTGGAGTGCTTTTAGCTGCAGGTTCCCTTCTTGGGTGTTTTACTGACCATCGTTTCTGTTTTTGCTAACCAGAGCTCTTTTGAACATCACCTGTACTAGGGGTGACTTGAGTATAAAATCTCAGAAATTGCAAGTTGAGTTTGATTGCCTTTGGTCTCTTGTCTCTTCCCGTGGTCCTCTACCCTGGTCCTTTAACTGCTTTGCTTTACCCGGCTGGCCCAGGAAGGCATGGGAGTATTATACTCCTAGTGAGGACAGACTTAGAAAGAGGCCAAAGAAGGTGGCAGCTGGGGAATGCCTGGGTCCTTCTCCAGTGCCCCGCCTCTTAAGCTAGAGAGAATTAATTGCTCCTGGTAACTGAGCCATTCAAGATAAAGCCACTTAACAGAGTCCAAAACAGCACAGTATATAGTGAAAGAATATTTAATTGAGACTTTCTTGAAAAGTGAAACTAAGATAAGTTTATTTTGTTTTTGCTTTAATCAGATTTAGGTAATAATTGCATCTATTTGCTAAGTTTTAGAATGAACAAAAGCATGATTCATGTTAATTTTTTTGGCTTAATTTTTCTAACAAAAATTTTGCTAGCACACGTAACTTTTTTTACTTCTGCTTTGACATCTGCAGCACTGTCATAATGAGGGTCCTTTTTTACAGAAGCTTTCACTGGATTCAGTGGGTTTTCCAAAGGTCTCCCTTGCACCTTTGGTATTCTCCTTCATTGCACCTGTTATGTTATACTTGCCCATTCTCTCTCTTCTATTAACTGCTATAACTGTGCCAAATATGTACTTGATGGGTTGGGAGCAATATTTGCCATATTGGTTTTATCGACTTTGGGAAATCCTATATCCTGGCAAGATTTGCCATTTTACTTTGCAATTATACTGTTTCCCTATGTCTTATTTAACTTTTTTTTTTTTTTTTAAGATTTTT
>NW_017731384.1:2020361-2077890 GCF_001890085.2 Hipposideros armiger
CCCCCCCCCCACCCAGCCATGGGCAAAATGAAGGGGAGATTAATTGGAGATAAAACTAATCTAAAGGTTTTCTGTTACTGCATTTGAGTAAAAAACAAACACAGAAAGATTTTAACTTACAGATACCTGTTGCCTCTGCATGAGAATAGGGAACTGGGAAATTTTTCATCTGCATCAGCTGCTTACTGATTTCATGACTTTAGATAATTCTCCTAATTTTTCTAGACCTGCAGTGGCTCATCTGTGAAACAAGGGCAATATTTGACTTTGTAAATTATAAATTATGGAATGCAAACAGAAGTAGCACGGTCCCACCCAAACACACTGGAAGCCTCTGCAGGGTAGTACCATCTCGAGCGCCAGACTCCAGCAATCATGAGTCAAGAAAATGCCAACAAGAGAAGCAGCGTTTCTGCTTTGCTCTCCTGGCTAAGCTCCTTGGGATGCCAGCCAGGCATTTTCCTCCCTCTTGGAAACTTGCCTTTTAAACTACGGGGGAGAATGGTACCTTCCTAATCATTCTTCTCACTACACGGGTAGAAAAAGGGCATATTTATATTTTGGCAAAAAGGACCCTTTGCTGGCCTCAGCTGGGCCTGAAAGTCCCTGAGTCACCTGGCTGGCTGTGGGCTGGGGCTGAGGTTATTGTGTGACTTGCCTTGCAGATGCTGGACCCCCTGAGCAGTGCTGAAAATTCCTTGTCAGGAAGCTGCCAATCCTTGGACAGGTCAGGAGACAGGTATGGGACTATGGCTGGTTTGGGGGTTAGTGCGTTGGTGTTTTTGGAACTGTTGGGCTGAGGAAATAAGAGTTAGCTAGTCTGTGTGTCTCCAGTCTAGACACTAGTCTGCAGGCCCATGGTAAAAATGTCACGTTTCTGGGAAAGAAGCCTCTCACTAGAATTCTTAGCCCTCTCAATTTTCCAAACACCATGAGAATGTTATGTTTATATAATTAGATGAGCGTAATAGCAGCTCACATGTATTAAATGTGTACCCTATTTTCCAAGTGACTTTCCACATAATACATGCTGCTATTGTGCGCTTGGCCTCATCACTGTGATGTAAACTGAGAAGCAGTGGACCTTCAGTGTTTTGGGGACAAAATTGAATTATCACCTGTGGGTTTACTTTCATTTTATTTTTCCTCCAGCTGTTGCTGGTGGAATAAGAAACTGGGATATAAAAACCAATAAACAAAATATCCATACTGCCTAGCTTAACCACACCTGCCTGCTTGGTGTATATAGTCTTGTTCTTATACTTTGGGAGGGGACAAATGCTGTCCTTTACATACCAAATGGTTCTGTGGAGCTGGTTTGCCCGTCAGTGGGGGTGTGTTTGGAATTGGCTTTAGCACTGATCCAGCCAGCCTCTCACCTTTGACCTTGTTATGCCCCAGAGCAGGTTTGGGGATTTTTTTTCTTTGTGTAACTGATTAATTGTTCATATGGGTACTGACCTTATGACCATGGCCAAATTTGTACTGTCTTTCCTAACAGATCTGAGCACTGATGAGTGGTGTCTTCCCTCTAGATATCATAGAATATAGCCGTAGTTACTGGTTGGTATCCAATTCGTAGCCTTGTTTGGGGCTCACTCTCCAACCAGGAAAGCAAGAAGGCCCAGGTAAAAGTGTCAGGAGTTGCTGCCACAAACTGAGGGCTCTGCCAGGATAGGGACTGACGCTGGCTTTGGACTATCTCCTAAACTTTGTGGCCAAGCTGGGGGTATTGGGGTGGGGGATGGCAGTAGGATAGGATTACAAAAGATCTGGGTCTACTGGTTGTCAGGGAAAGGACATTTAGGTGGATGCTGGGAAAGAGAGCTAAATTTACTCACTTGATTCTTGGGGTTTTCCTCTGTTGCTCCCATCCTTTATTTTGTTCTCCTTGGGAGTGCTACCTAGTGACTTGGACTTGCTTCCTTGAGGCCTGGCCTAACTTGAACATAGGGTTTTTCTGTCTGTTACCCTAGGCAAGGGATTTTTTTTTCCCAAGTCTTCCCTGGTTGCTAAGGTGGGAGGAAAGAGCAAGAAGAGAAAGTGCTGATCAGCGAGGGTGGAGTTTGGTAGGACTAGAGGGGTTCATCATTCAAGGTTCTGTCGTATTTGGGCCTGAGACGAGTAAAGAGAAAGTAGGAGGCTACTTCCCACCATGTGATGACATGGGAGGGATTTAGAAAAGGGAGTCTGTCTGGATATCCTGCCTCCTGCCCTGATGTGCTGCTTTGGAAGTACACTAAAGTCTACTTTGTGATTTTGTCTTGTTTTTGTCAGCCCATCTTTCCGTAAATCGCGAATGTCCCGAGCCCAGAGCTTCCCAGACAACAGACAGGAGTTCTCCGGTGAGTTCCCTGAAGCCTGGGTGAACTCTGCGGGGTGTCTGCGGGGACTGCAGGCACTCTGTCTGCTTTGATAGCTGAGTTGGGAAGCCAGACTGTATTTTACTGGGTCTTTGGAAAAGTCATGACGCATGTTTGCAACATATGGCACTAGTTCATTTTTGGAAGTACTAGAGTCATTCGCATCTATGTGATTGCTATGTCATTTGACAGCTGACAGTTCTAACTTCACTCTAAAAAAAAATTGAGCGATTTGGTTGAGTTTTGGAGATTTTACAACAAGTTGAAGATGAAAGACCAAACTGCATTTTCGCCATATTTTACTATTTTACTTCCATAAAGGGAAGAACGCGCGTGTCAAGGTTATGAAAAGTTGCATAAAGTTTACGGTGAGAATGCTCTACAAGAACATCAATGCCAATGATGGTTCATGAAATTCCGTGCTGGTGATTTTTATCTCAATGACGTTCCTCGGTCAGGGAGGCCCACTGAGGTTGATGACGACAAAATAAAGGCATTGATCGAGTCAAGCCCACAATACACGACATGAGAGATTGCAGAAACATTGAACATCCATCATTCAAGCGTTCACGACTACCTGAAGAAGCTGGGATACATAAGCAAGCTCGATATTTGGGTTCCACATGAACTCAAAGAAGTTCATTTGACGGCGCATATTAACATCTGCAGTATGCTCATTGAACGTGAGGAAAACGATCCTTTTTTGAAGCGACTGATAACTGGTGATGAGAAGTGGATCGTTGACAACAATGTGGTGCACAAATGGTCTTGATCCTGACGTGATGATTCACCTCAAACGACATCGAAAGCAGGCATTCATCAGAGGAAGGTTATGCTCTCAGTGTGGTGGGATTTTAAAGGTGTGTTTTTCGAGCGCCTGCCAAGGAACCAAACAATCAATTTGAATGTGTACTGTTGGCAATTGGACAGTTTGAACGAATCCATCATCCAGAAACGTCCAGAGCTTGTTAATTGTAAAGGAATTGTGTTCCATTGCGACAACATGAGACCACCCACAAGTTTGATCACCCATCAAAAATTATTGGAGCTTGGATGGGATGTGTTGCCATACCCACCATACTCGCCTGACCTTGCGCCGTCAGACTTCCACTTGTTTCTCTCTCTTCAAAACTCTTTGCGTGGTATAAGGTTCAATTCCAATGAGGCTGTACATCAAGCACCTTGTTCAGTTTCACAAATAAAGACAGGTCCTTCTATGAATGAGGAATAATGAAGCTCACTGAAAGATGGCAAAAGGTTATCGAACAAAACGGGCAGTATATCATTGATTGATCTTTGTTCTTTATATAAATAAATGACCTTTGAAAAACAGACAAAATACGTCATGACTTTTCTAAAGACCCAATAGTTCTCGCGCCTACTGCTCAGGTCTCAGGTGACATAGGGGCTTAAATGGGTCACTCATGATGATCTACCCCAAAGCCAGTGATTCCTCTGTCTTACTCAGATCGGGAAACTCAGCTCTATGACAAGGGGGTCAAAGGTGGAACCTACCCCCGGCGCTACCACGTGTCTATGCACCACAAGGACTACTGTGATGGTGAGTGCGCCTCCGCCTGCCCTCTGCTGGCTGCCTCAGAGAGGACAGCTAGAGCTCCGCCTTGGAAACTTCGCTGCGGGGGGTGGGCCTGGGCACTCCAGACCCTGTGTTTCCTTTATTCCTGAGGAACTGTGCCCAGACTCGAGGCATTAGAGACAGGGAAAAACAAAAGAAGAAAGAGGATGGTATTTGTTCTTTAGTCTAGTTGTGGAGGACGTCGCTTCACTGGCCCATGTTAGTATTGTGATTATTGCACTTTTCCCGTTTGAGGCAGATCAGTGAGGCTCACGTCCGCTCACATTGGCTGCCGGCCACTCACGCTGGCTGCCTGCCACTCACGGTAGCTCACGGCAGCCCACTGCAGCCTACGCCGTCGCCGGCGACTCATGGCAGCCCAACTCCAGGTCAAGCTGTTGTTCACCATCTTAGCTGTAGAGGGCAGTGTCACTGGCCCTCATGTTGGACTCGAACCGGGTCCCTGCCGCTCAGAGCTCACGCTCCCAAGCCAACTCTTAATCAACGAGCCACTCCGCTAGCCCAAGGATGGTATTTTTAGGCCAGGGTACTGCCACTGGGAACTCTGTCCTTTGTCTGAGTGCTCAGCGTGCTCCAAGGCACCAACTCTTCACCGCCCTCTTCTGCCCCATGGCAGCAAAGGGAATGGAGCTTCTGCAGAGGGTTGAGATTAGGATGCCAAAGAAAACAGACTTCAGCCCTGGGTTGGCCTTGCATGTGATGTGGTACCTGAGGGCCAGCCCTGTGCCTTCCCTTTGGCCAGAGCTCCCTGAACTATCTGTAGCTGCTTCCTGATGTCTGCTTTTATCCTGATTCTCAAGGTGCTTGGAACATTAGCCATTCTGGCATGGGTCAGGTAGGAGGGCAGATAGGATGGACCGGAGCTGGTATTATGACCTGGTTTACACATTCAGCATTGAGGCCTGAGGTCTGACTTGCTCTGCTCTGGCCCCTACACCCTTTTAGGCAGAAGAACATTTCCCCGAATACGGCGTCATCAAGGTAACCTGTTCACCCTGGTGCCCTCCAGCCGCTCCCTGAGCACAAATGGCGAGAACATGGGTCTGGCGGTGCAATATCTGGACCCCCGAGGGCGCCTGCGGAGTGCGGACAGCGAGAACGCCCTCTCTGTTCAGGAGAGGAATGTGCCGACCAAGTGTGAGGAGTGGGCCCTGGCCAGGGGGTGCTCAGATGAGCTGCAGGGCGGGAGGCCAGTGAGTCCACTGGGGCTGTCTGGGTCAGCAGCAGGCTAAGCTGGCCCATCCTCTCCACACTGGAAGAGCCTGTCAGTGGACAGCAGACCCCGCAGACCCTAGTCCTTGCTCCACGGTTGTGTGGCAAGCCATTTCCCCTCTCTGATCTTTATTTTTTCCATGTTTAAACTGAAGCATGGTCTCCTTAATCCCTGCCATATTATTTTGGGGCTTTGGAAGTATAGGTGTTTGATCAATGCAGAAGAGCATTTAACCATGAATTTAGCCAGTCCTGTGCTTCTCAGGACTCAAGCCTTAAGGTCTGATTGACCAGGGCACTGGGCTCCAGATGGGGGTGGAAATGCTGTGCTCAGATGTGATGGTGCCGAGTGAGGGGGAGCTCAAGTCAGAGGTCCAAGATAGAGCCTCTGGATAATGAAGCAGGATATCCATAAATAACATGACAGACTAAAGCTTCTTTCTTCTGTTCTCCTGTAGCTCCTAGTGCTCCCATCAACTGGCGCCGGGGGAAGCTCCTGGGCCAGGGTGCCTTCGGCAGGGTCTATTTGTGCTATGATGTGGACACAGGACGGGAACTTGCTTCCAAGCAGGTCCAGTTTGACCCAGACAGCCCTGAGACAAGCAAGGTACTTCCTTCCCCATGTTCTGACTTCTAGTTCCTCCCTCAACCAACTAAATGCCTGTTCTGGTGCACAGACTAATTGCTCAAGATGCTATAGGTTGCTTCCCCCATCATTCTTCCTCCCAAGTTCCCTTGCTGTCCACCCTGGCTCTGGCCATGGGGTGAAGGGACCATGGTCCAAAGAGCACCAAGCACCCAGGAGAGGGATTGGGTTATGAGAAACTGAGCTGATGGCAAAGTACCAGGCAACCCAAACTGAGGCAACGTCCAGTGCCACAAAGAGCAGCACCTGCTCCCTATCACTAACACACACCTCTCTCAGCCCAGGAATGAGCCTATTTTTGGAGTTCAGCTTTGAGTGTGGCCTACACTCTAATTTGAGTGGATAAATACAGCAGTTACCTTAACCAAGCACCCCCAACTCCTCCCACTCCACTGCCTGCCTTCTCGTATGGGATTGCCACCATCCCACGGGTTGCACATCATTGTGGCCAAGGGCCAGACAATTGAGAGAGTCCCCGTTTTCCCCAACTGAAGTTTTCAAGGCAAATAGACCCCTCTGTAGCCACTGACTAGGGCAAACTGAGCTGATCCCAGGCAGGCAGACTGGGGCCCTAAGAGCTGAGGTGACCACTAGGCCCCTCCCGTAGGAGGTGAGTGCTCTGGAGTGTGAGATCCAGTTGCTGAAGAACTTGCAGCACGAGCGAATTGTGCAGTACTATGGCTGTCTACGAGACCGCGCAGAGAAGACTCTGACCATCTTCATGGAGTACATGCCGGGGGTACGTGGCCTTGATGCATGTGAGACACACACGAGAGTGGGCCTGCGCTGGGGCTGGGCTTGCACAGGAGGGATCCCTTTGGCATGGGTCCGATCACCTAAGACTCCAGAGGCTCAGAGAAGGTGAGGTGATGGAAGGACTTGCGGTCAGGAGGGCCCTCCCTCTGGCAGTGATGGTGAGGGATGAGAAATGTCCTGGGCCACCCTCACCTGAGGCTTCCAGGACGGCTGCACTGTCCAGTAAGTACTGCCTTTACCTGTAGCAGAGGGGCCTCCCTTCTGGATTTGGGTTGTACATTGGTTGAGGGTAGGACTGTCTCAGACTTGTCTCTAAGCTGCCCAACAGCCCCTAGCAAAGCCCTCGGCCCATTGTAAGTGGAGGTTGGATGAAGCACTTCTTCGCTGCAGTGCTAGGGGCTGGAAATAGCCTTGCTGCCTTCCCACAGTGACTCCCTCTGATTTCTGTGGCTGTAGGGCTCAGTGAAAGACCAGTTGAAGGCCTACGGAGCTCTGACTGAGAGTGTGACCCGAAAATACACGCGGCAGATCCTAGAGGGTGTATCTTACCTGCACAGCAACATGATCGTTCACCGGGACATCAAGGGTGAGCATGGCCTGCTGCGGGGTCCCCAAGACCTGGTCACTTAACCATTCCAAAGTTGCTGAAAAGTGGGACCCTGATTGCTTCCTTGGGAGATTGGCATGAAGATCGGTTGAACAATTTGGGAAAAGACTGCAGAGGAAAGTGCTCTGCAGCATTGGCCATGGTGACAATCATTTCGTGCTATAGGGCCGAGGCTTGTGTCACTAGCCTGTTTGCCCTGTGCAGCTCAGTTCTAATTCGTGGTAGCCCTGTGCTCCCTAGTAGCCCTGTGACCTGGGAGGGAGGGACAGAGGGAGGGAGGTAGAGAAAGCCCAGCAGTTCCAGGGTTTTAGCCTTTGTCCTGTCATGCCTTAGGAGCCAACATCCTCCGAGACTCTGCTGGGAATGTGAAGCTGGGGGACTTTGGGGCCAGCAAGCGCCTGCAGACCATCTGCATGTCGGGCACGGGCATGCGCTCTGTCACCGGCACACCCTACTGGATGAGCCCTGAGGTGATCAGCGGCGAGGGCTACGGAAGGAAGGCAGATGTGTGGTGAGCGCTGCGACCATGCTGGGACCCCACCTCCCTGTCTGGGCTGTACTGGCTTCAACTTAGAAATGAGCCTTGGGGCTCGCGGTGTGGCAGGAGGGAGCGTCTGCCTCTTGGCCAGCTAGGCCAGGTTGCAGAGGTGGCGGTGTTTTAACTCCAAACTGTTATTGCTGGGAAGTTAGGCTATGGAAAACATCCCTGGTGTTTGCTAAATCCTAAAAGAAGTCAAATCCACTCTGAAGGCCTGGATCAGCTTCTGAATGGTAGCAGGCTCCCCGCTCCTAGCACTCAGACAGCTTGCATTTGCTCCGTTTAATTTCATGTCCATCCTCTGTACAAGCGTGGAAGCTGTGAGCAGCTCTTCCCCTTTGAACGTTCTTGCAGTGGGCTAAATGATAGTCCCTGAAGATGTCCATGTACTAATTTACCATTTGACCTACAAATGTGACCTTATATGACAGAAGGGCCTTTGCAAATGTGATTAAGAATTTTGAGGTGGGGAGACGATCCTGGATTATCTGAGTGGGCCCAGTATAATCAAAAGGGTCCTAATAAAAAGGAGAATCGAAGGGCCAGCTGAGTGGCTCAGTTGGTTAAGAGCTCGCTCAATAGTTTGAGCTCTGAGCAACAGCGGTTCGATTCCCGGCCCAAGCTGAGCAGCCGCTGAGCTGCCAACAGGTGGCAGAATGGCTCAGCTTAAAAAAAAAAAAAAAGGATCAAGATCAGAGTGGGTAGTAGGAGATGTGATAATGGAAGTGAGAGGTTGGAGTGATGCAAGGAAGGGGCCATGAGCCAAGGGAATGCAGGCGGCCTCTAGAAGCTGGAAAAGGCAAGGAAACGGATTCTTTCCTCAGAGCTTCCAGAAGGAACCATCCCCACTGAGAGCTTGATTTTAACCCAGTGAGACTGATTTTAGACTTCCAACCTCCAGAACTATAATAAATTTGTATTCTTTTTGATGCCACTAGGTTCATGGTAATTTGTTACTGCAGCAATAGGAAACTAATACAGTTGTCCTGGCACTCTTTATGTCCATGCTAAGTGGATGTCTTTCCCAGTCAAGAAGCACTGGGTGGGTATAAGTCAATAAAGTCCATGTGGACCATCTGACAGTGCTTCGAAGCCTCTTCTGGCCTTGGGGACCCTCTATAGGGTGTGAGCCCTAAGCTTGGCCCATCCTGCCTTAGTTTGTTCTGAGAAAGGCACCTCCTTTCACAACACTGGGCAGGGCAGCTGGGAGCTTGGGACCAGCCGTGAGGTGACATGGGGTTCTCTTTCTTCAGGAGCTTAGGCTGCACTGTGGTGGAGATGCTGACAGAAAAACCACCTTGGGCAGAGTATGAAGCCATGGCCGCCATTTTCAAGATTGCCACCCAGCCCACCAATCCTCAGCTGCCCTCCCACATCTCTGAGCATGGCCGGGACTTCCTGAGGCGCATATTTGTGGAGGCCCGCCAGAGACCTTCGGCCGAGGAGCTGCTCACACACCACTTTGCACAGCTCGTGTACTGAGCTCTCAAGGCCACGCTGCTGCCGGCCGCCCCTGCTGCGTGGGCCAGGGGCTGCTGTGGGGCTCAGCGAAGTTGCTGCTTTTCCCAGGCAAGGCTGTGGACCTGGAGCTGCAGTCCAGCCAGCGTTTGTCTGTGCCTCTTCGCCGCTGGAGCACAGAGCCAAGGTGGGGCAGCTGCAGCCTCAAGGACTGGAAGCCCCCAGCCTACCAGACCTGAGAGCTCCAGCCTCGTAAGCTCAGCGTGCAGGGGAAGGGGCCAGAACAAGTGTGCAAGGCGCTGTGGGCCCCGCCCTTGGGGCTGTGTCCTGACACTGCAATCAGCACCAGAGCCCCAAGGTCTAGGGGCACAGGATGGACATGAGGGTCCGAATAGTGTTACTTTCATTCAGAGTGTTATTTTGTTTCTCCTCCCCATGTCTGGAGATCACCGGGCATCTCGGCTAGATGAGCCCACCGAAGCCTGAGGTAAAAGCCCGGCATCCCGCAGCCAATGGAAGGCAGAGGCCTGGGCTGTGCTCTCCCTGGAGCTCCCAGGTCAGCTTTGCCAGTCCCTGTCCTTTACCAAAGATGAATGAAGCGAATGTTATGCTGCCTTATTCAGGGAAGGAGCAGCCCGTCCTGCCTGCCCTTGTGACCCTGCCTTCCCAAGCAGGGGCCTGAGATGTGGAACTGCCCCACTGAGGGGGCAGTTTTGTCAATGCAATGTCTCTGTTTTACAAGTTGGAGTCACTCTTATGCTGTACCCAGTTTCTAAACTGGAGACTGTGTCCCCCCTGGGCTCTGAGTACCCCTGCCGGCAATGTCTCTGTTTTACAAGTTGGAGTCACTCTTATGCTGTACCCAGTTTCTAAACTGGAGACTGTGTCCCCCCTGGGCTCTGAGTACCCCTGCCGGCAATGTCTCTGTTTTACAAGTTGGAGTCACTCTTATGCTGTACCCAGTTTCTAAACTGGAGACTGTGTCCCCCCTGGGCTCTGAGTACCCCTGCTGTGGGCTTTGGGCCTTGGCTGGATTGGAAAGAGCTGAAGGTAATGGCCTTTGTGCTCTTGGCCTGGCATCTGTTCCCCCACCGCAGCGGAAGGGAAGATGGACAGCACAGTCCTGGCCTCTGATCCAGCTGGCCGCCCCGCCCCCAGTAGGCTGTTCACGCTGGCCAGGGCAGTCCTATCGGGCTGTCTGAGTATGACCCTGCTAGGCCAGAGCCCTCTCCACCTGATAGAAGGGAGAGCCCCTTTGATGCCACCAACCGTGTCCAAAACCGCCAGCTTTGTTCCTCCTTGGCCAGCCTTGCCCTTCCCCACGAGGTCTCAGCCTCTTTCCCTTCTTGCTCCTCCCTTGGGGGGACAAGTGGCAGCAGGGGTCTGGGAGCCAGTATCTCCAAGCAGCTTAGAGTTGGCCTTATTTACCTCAGCCTGGGCGCTGGTCCTTTCTTCCGGCCCCTCCCCTCCAAAATGTGCCTATTGCTAGAGCTCCTCCCTCTCAACACCCAGTTTCCTTGGGAGTTGTCATTAAAGGAAAAAAAAAAAAAACCAGTGCCCAGGGATGGGCGTCTCCAGGGAGCTGGGGATTAGCACCAGGCAGCTCGTTGCTAGCCACGCCCACTTCCCCACGGCACCGGAACAAGCCAAAGCCTTCGTTGTATGTTGACGATGCACTTTTATGAATGTACAATAGTTTCTATCGCTGTTTTTAGCCTTTTCACATCATGTAATGTGAGGCCTTGTTACTTGTTAATTTATAGCTCAGATCATATTTGATGGTTTTTATATATATCACTTCTAGACTGTTACAGGTGATGGACGCCTCAAGAGAGAGAAGAAAATGAAAGCAGCTGGTTTTGCAGGAATGTGTTGCATGGTGCCAGTGGGCCCAGGCCCGTTTTCATCCTCTTCCCCCAGGGGTCTGTCAGGCACCCCCAGCCCAGCCCTAAGATAACGAGCATGTGCTCCTGCCTCCACCTCGGCCCTTGCCCAGGGTGGGGACCGGCCCCTCATCTCGACCAAAGCTGCCTCGTGGCAGCTCGGCCTCTCCACGACCCCGTCCTGATGGCTCCACCACTCTTCTTGGGCCTACACCCCTGATCTGTCCTGTTCCCTGAGAGGAAAGAGTATGCAGGAGCTGACAAGATGAGACGACTCTGTGTCCCAGGTTCAGGCTCTCACAGAGCCCCACCCCTCGGGGTCTTACCTCACAGGGAATGTTTTAAAAAACAAACGAATTTGCAAACAAGCCAACAAACCCTGCACTCCAAAAGAAACAAGACCCTGATTTTTTTTGTGCCAAAAACTGTGGACATGCTGGCTCAGCATCCTCAGGACCAAGCTGTTGCTTAATTTTAATTTATTGTTTTGTTTTTTTTAAATAATCCAGATGAAAAGTTGTGGGCTTAGATGGCCTGTGCCCAAAGGTTCTGAAGGGCAGTCACCTAGCAGCCCTAGGCTTGCTGTGGTAAGGGCCATGCGCCATTTGCTCATCATTCCGTGGGGTATGTTGGCCTTGGCCAACCCAACAGAGGTCAGGGCTGGGGACAGTCTGCACCCCACTGCCCCTCCCGCCCTCCTCAGCTCTGTGTTTGTGTCTGAATTGTGGATCGTGCAGAAGAACCTGCAGCCATACTTATTTGACTATATCTTGACCCAGGGCTTGCAGTGCAAAGCCAGGCCAGTGTTGCGCATTACTTACAATAAAAGGGATCATTTATACCTGGGGTCCTGTGGCAGTGCTTTTGGTTGGGGGGTGGAGGGAGTAGGTGCTTGCCTAGTGGGGACCAGGCATGGTGCTTGGGTCCCTCTATAGAGAACTTGACTCCAAGAGGGGTCCTGGGATGGGATGGTACCCACTGCTAGCTCAGGTGACACCCCCTCTTCTCCCAGGAGCTCCACTGAGGGTGGTCCTGTCTGCCCCAGGTGTCACCAGTGGCCAGGGTTCTAGCACCTCTGGGGCATCTAGTAGTTGTCCAGCCCAGGGAAGGGCTCCCTTTTGTCCCGTCCTTTCAGTGCAAGGATCAGATGCCTCCAGGAGCCATCTCTGGTACCTCCCCATAGCTTAGCTCCAAGCAGACAGTCCTTGGCCCCACCTGAAGCCTCTGGCACAGAAGTTGGGCCTGCCCTGAATGAGGCTCTCACAGGACCCACCCACTCACTCTCTGAACATTAGCTCTGCTGCTTCAAGAGGTACTGTCTACCTCAACACAGCACAGTGGCCTATCTGCCACCAGGGCTTGAGGCCTAGCTCCCTACCCTGTCCTATGGGCATGAGGTCATCACAGGAACTTTAGTAGTATGGGACAATGGTAGCAAATCCCCCAGGAGTCTGTCCTCTTGTTCCACCAACTTATGTATCTCATGGGCAATTTAGTATCAGGATAGTTGGGTCTGGGGCAGGACAACACAGACTTCTTGCCTGTATTCCCCTGGGGCTGGGGGAGGTGGGGTCTCAGGTCCTCCAAGATTGCCTTGTTTGTTGTCCCTCACAGGAGCAGACACGCTGTTTCTCCTTGGACTACCTGGGACAGTGACCATAGCTGTCCCACTCTGGAGCTTGAGAAAGGGTGAGATGACATGGGGAAAGGGCAGAGACAAGGAAACCTCTGATGGCACTTGCTGGATCTGCTGATTCTTCCCTCCCTTGCTGATTTCCAGGACAAAAGGGGCTCAGACAAGGACCCAGCCTTGCACCCCAACATAGTGAAGTGCAGCGAGGCCAGACACCATCACCCATTGATGGCCTGACCCTCTCTCAATTAACACAAGGCAGAGGAGCAAATGCATTTCAGCTATAAAACTAATCTAGGTTTGATAACATAGACCTGGCTGGGAAAAGGGACATCCCCTTTTCTCAGGCTGGCTGGTATTTCTGACATCCATCATCAGGCCCCCATCAAGATCAGGAATGCTCTAGCTGCCTGTCCCCCCTCTTCACCTCCACATGTTGAGGTCTGTGTCCTGCCACAAAGCCCCCCCATCAGGCCACATAATACAGAGTCAGGATCTGATGAAACATGTTTAAGATGGGGTTGATAACAACAGTCAGAACCAGCAGAAACAGGAGAACAGGGGAGCATGGCCACTGCCAGATCAATGCCAGTCTCTGTGGCTCTCAGCCAGTGCTTTAGCTTTTGCTGCTTGATGCTGGTGGTGCGAGATGGTCCCAAGCCCCACTGGGGCATGCCCTGCCTTGCCTTGCAGGGCTGTTCCACTTCCCCTCCCTTCCCCCACTGAGCCGTAGGGGACATTCTGTGAGGCCCAGCGGGGAGCACTCTGGTTCTCCTTCCTCCAAAGTCTCCATGGCTCAGAAACAGGCTAAGGGCAGAGGTAGATGGGGAGATATGGGGGCCACACAGGCCCCAGGTGGCAGTGAGGGAGCTTAGGACCCTGAGGGGGACATGCTGACTCCTTGCTGGAGAAAAGGCACCTAGATAGGGGAGCTGGGCTTCGGGGCCTCCCAGAGGGCCAGGGATGAGGTGGGGTAGGCTGAGAAAAGCAGGAAGCAGGGTGGTGAGCAACCCCCAATCCTGGTTCCCGAATCCCCACCCACTGAGGGAGAAGGAAGGAATCCTGGGACAGAGCCCTGCCCCCAACCCTTTGCCTGAGCAAGATGGTCTCATCCCCTCCCACCCCAGCCCAGGTCCAATCTCTTTCCCACCCTTCCCACCACCGGGCTCCAGGCCCTCTACAGAGGGAGTGGAGGTCAGAGAGGGCTCAGGCTGTCTTGGTGCCAGGGTCCACCTCCTTGTGGGCCCAGAGCTCCTTGTGCTGCTTCCGGCCAAAGCCCTCATCGTAGTTGCCTTTGCTCTTAAACAGCTGCTGGAAGTGGGGTTTGCAGTAAAATTCCCCGTGCAGAGCCGCGTAGCTGCCCAGGCTGCAGAAGCAGAACAACTGTGGTCAGGTCAGGTCAGGACTGGAAGGCGGGGGCGGGGGCAGGGCAAGGGCGCACCTCAGCTTGGTGTGACAGTGCTTGCAGCAGAAGCATGAGTTGTGGAAAATGAGCTTGTCTGCCACCAACCGCTCCATGGGGTACACGGTCTTCTGACAGGCTGCACAGGTCTCCTTTACCTGGGCCCGAAGGCTGAAGGACTATTGGGGGGAGAGACTCAGCTAGGGGCCTGACCAGCACCCATCCTTCCCTCTCCCAGCTTCAGGGTCCTACCTTGGAGCGCTGAACAGTGCTGCTGCCACTGCTGCCTTTGGCTTCCTGAGAGAGAGGGCCAGTTCAGAGCAGGGTCAGCTGAGAGATGCCCCAGACTTACGCCGTAGTCACCAGCCCAGATCCCAGATCCCAAAGGCACTCAAGAGGGGGCAATGGGTGGCAGGCAAACACACCACTGTCACCCCTTCATCCCCAGGCCAGACACCTGCCCCAGGTGTCTTCCCACCCAGATGATCACCTACATGAGAGGGGGTGGACTGGGCGGTTCCTGCAGCCTGGAACATGGCTGGTTAGAAGTGATGGAGGCCCGGGTGGAGACGCGGCACCCGCTGGGTTCTGCAAGGGGAAGTCTGTCGGTTGGGCCCCACAAGCCCTTCCCCAGCCTGCAGGGTGGGGGTGGGAGTGTTTACAAGCAGGGGGCTGTGGGGGCTGTGGTTGGGACTTTCCCTAAGTCATTTCCTGTTGCTCTGGGTCTTGCTACTTCCGCCCCTCACCCACCTTCTCCTCCCGCCCACCCCCCCATGCTGTTCCCCAAGGGGCTGGGGTCCCTGAGTGGAACCATGTGTCGGGGCAAGAACAGAGCTAGTGGGCAGGAAGAGCAGTTGGGGTGGGGACTCCGCGCAACCGTCGTAAGCGCCCCGCGGGTCCAGACCCCGCCCGGGGTAAGAAAGGTGAGGGAGGTCGGGAGAGGGTGGGCACGGCGGGGCCGTGGCGACAACCCGCAGCCCCTGCCTGACCCAGGCCCGATGCTGCCCAGTATTGGGCAGAGGCTGCAGGCGCCCCCAGCTCGGCCCAGCCCCTGGACAGCGCTCGCGGGCCGGGCCGCCGGTACGCCCAGCTTCTCGGCCCCTGGGCCTGCGCGGACAGGATCCCAGACCCAGGACCCCCGTGGGCCCAGTCTAGGGGGACTCGGCCCCACCCCCGCCAGGAGGCCTGCCCTGGAGGTCCCCCGCTGGCCTCCAGGCCCCCGGCGAAAGCGACAGGCGGAGGCACTCGGCGTCGGGAACCCAGCGCGGGAACCCTCAGCCCCCACCTCGGCGCCGGGGTTTACGAACCGGTTGCAGACCCCTCCCTGCGGCCGCCCGCCCGTGGGTCTCACCGGGCCCCGGCCTGGGCCGCGGGGCGGGAGATCGGTCTCCGTAGGGCGCCTCGGGTACGAAGAGTGCGCGGCCGCGAGCTGCCGCTGCTTGCCAGTGGTCCCCGAGCGGCCGCCGCCGCCACCGCCTTATCGCGGCGCCGCCCCCGCCGGCCCCCGCCCAGCGCCCGCCCATTGGCTCCGCCGCGCCCGGAGCCGCCTCCGGGGCCCCGGCGCCGCCGCCGACCCTCTATGTGCTTTGTCTTTCCCTCGCTCGCGGTCCCGCCTTTGTTTGCCGCCCCCCGCTCGGACCCGGCGCTCGCCGCGCTCGTAGGCCTCGCGAGGTCGGCAGCCCGTCGGCCCACTCCGAGCGAAGGCAGGGACCGGAGCCGAAGGGCCCCGCGCTGCATGCCTCGGGGAGGGGATGAATTCAAGTTGAGACGCCTGGGGTCACGGGACAAATGGCGCTCCTGGCGAGGGCCCTGTGGCAGTAAAGGAGAACCGGACAGCGCCTGGGTTTTTCGCTGCCTCAGTTTCCCCCGGTTGGCCCTCGCGGACGAAGGCCCGACAGCCCCTGTCCCCGCCCCGGGCTCTGTGGGTCCCGCAGCCTGATAGACCCCGCAGGGGCGGCCCCGCCCAGGGTCTGGCCCCTGCTCCCACGCCCCCTCGGGCCGCGGAGTCCTCCTGTCGCCAGGGGCAGCCCCGCGCGACCGCAGGGCCTCCGAGGAAGATGGCAGCGGCGGCTGGGCACGCGGTTCCGCCACACCTGGCAATCAGACCCGGGGAGGGCCTGGGGGTCCCATGTTCAGTCACCTTCCGCCGCCGGCTCACCTCGGGGACCAGCTTGCACGAGTGTTCTGTGGGACCATCACTTAGTGCCCTCTCCTGCGACTCCCAAAGCAAGGGGCCCAAGAAGCTACTGCCTTTGGTGTCATAGAGTATACCCGCTGTCCTAAAGCGTTTCTGTGGCTGGATGTTATGGAATTACCCCCAGTCATGGGGGGCACCCCCTTCAGGGAAAGGGATTTCCATCCTTCAGACAAGTACCCATTACCGCATTTAACGCAAGGGAAGAGGCCTAAAGATTTGAAGTAACTTGTTCCAAGTAACAGCTGGCTTCACAGCAGGGTTGGGTGAGAAGCCAGGTCTTCTGACCCTGGCTCCTTACTTCCTTGCCCCTCTGGCCAAGCCGGCTGCCGACAGCAGCTCCAACCCACAGCACAACAGGTCTGAGGCACACAGGTGGCAGAGGGCCATCACTCTCATGGAGGGGTAGAGCCTCAGTTGTGCGGGGTACATGTGGGGGTGGGGATGGGGGTGCAGAGTGCCTCCCGGATGGACCTCTGCTGGGAGGCTGGGAGCCCGCAGGACACCAGGGACTGCAGGGCTCTGTCTGACATCAGGCTGGAAGCTGTTTGGTGAAGCACAGCCCTAAACATAGCTTGTTCCCACACCGTGGCAGGAATAGAACTAGTGGCTCCAGAGCCCGGCCCACACACTTGTCAGGGAGCAGGACAGCTCAGCGCCTGCGCGCCTGGCAGGGGAGGGGGCTAGGCAGCGGGCTTCCCCAGCCCCCAGCTGTTCCCTGGGCTCTCAGTGCATCCACGCTGTGCTTTGCTTTTCTCCTTAGCTCCTGCTCCTCTCTAGAGGAAGGTTTGTGTTTGGGCTGAGCCACATGCAGGCCTATGGACTCCCTGGATGAGGTGTGTATGTGTGAGAAACTTCTAAAACTTCATGTGCATCTTTCCATACCTGTCATCATATTCTCAAAGGGGGCTGTAGGGATGCAAGAAAGGTGAAGCCCTCAGGGGCACAAGGAGCAAGGCTAGGCTGACAGCTGGGCACTGTCTGGCCACCCAGAGCCTGAGGCCCCCTTGCGCTGCCCAGGACAACTCTGTGGGCTGAACCACATGCAGGTAGCTTCCACAGTCAGCAGTTTGGGCGTTGAAAATGAACTGACAAGCGAGGTGAGAAAAGCCGTTGACAGGCCAAGAAACCCGCCTGATAATGGTGTTAAGAAAAGGGAACTTGAGGTTTAAAGGACAAAAATGAGCTGGGCAGGGGGAAGGAGGAGGGTTGGAAATAAATGTGACCTGGCCTTCTCACTCCATTTCAGGTCTCCCCATGCTACCTCCTGGTTGATGTTATTCCTTCCCCTCAACCCCTGTGTAACTGCCCAAACAAAGAACAGGGTTTTTTGTTTTTTGGGGTTTTTTAAACTGGTGATACAATTTCTGAGGAAAGGGAAAGTGAGAGCATTTGAGGGTTCAGAGCAGCTTCAGGGAAGAGGGCAGGGCACTTCCTTTATCTGACATTTGAAGAGCCTCACCCAGAGGAGGGCACCTCACCAGAGGGACTGGCAGGAGGGAAGATGCTGAGCTGGTGCACACCCGCTGGGAAGCACCATGGAGAAGACTGAAGTTAGAATCACCCCTGGCCCTGACTCACTGGCTGCCAGCCAGGATGACAGGGCAGGGGACCCATCTGATTCTTAGGTTACCTGCTCTTTGGATATCAGTTCCAGTGGTAAGGAGACAACTTATGTTACAAAACAACACAAATCATGTTACAAAACAAAACCCTCCACCTGCTTTCCTGCCAAGTGAGCGTCTTCTGCCTGGACTCCTAGTGGCCCAGAAATAGTCCTGTGGAGCGGCTGTCTGCAGTACCTAGCTAGACCTTTCCAGCCCCAAAGTGGTTTGACGGCCACAGGCTAAAAATAATAGTCTCAAAAGTTTAGATAGGTAAGAAACTAATCACCTGGGTTTTAAAAGAAATTGGTGTGTTGTAAGGCTGTCTAATGAAAGTGGTCATTGCTGTGTTTCCACGAACACTTGTGGGACCACTCGGATGGCAGAACCCAGGGCAGAATAACTCATGTCTGAGCCTGTATGGCTAACACACAACAATGCCACTCTCCAATGGATTCTCTGAAATTTTTAATTTGTTCTGGTAATAAAACTAACACAGCATAAGGACTTTAAGCCCTCTGGCTAGACAAGACATTATGGCCTTTGGAGAAAGCACCAAGGCAGCTGGCAGGAGGTGGTAAGATGGACTTGGTGGGAAAGAAATGCACTACACAGATGAACTATGGGAAGGTTTTAGGTGTCAGGGCCGAAGCGATAACAGAGATAAGGATGAACTGCCCCAGCCATAACCTGGGGCTTAAAAAGAGAAAAATACTCTTCCCTCTAGTTATTAGGGAGAGGTCAGAGGGAAGGGAGTGAAGGTTGCTTATTGTTTGCCCCTCCATGAACCTACAGAATCTGAGAGCACAGAAAAAGAACAGAATTTGGCTGATAGGAGAGCAAGAGTGGGAAGAGGAAGTCACAGTTTCCTGTGTCAACGGGTTAAACCCTGGGCTTGAACTTCAGCCCTCAGGGCCAGAACAGCATCTCTTCCTTCTGAAGAGATCGCCTGAGCTCCCAGGGCTGAGAATGTCAGCTTTCTGGCCCCTCCCAACCCCTGGCTGTTGGGATTCCCTGGTGTCTTATAAGCCTTGGAGCAGTTTCTCTCCAGGAATTTCTTTCCCTGTCAGTAAGCAGGCAACTCTCCCGGCAGAAATGTCCTTTCTACCCAATCTGCACCCAGAAGGGTGGGAATGTGGTCAGCCCTCAGGAAGGGCCCCCGGAAGCTCACACGTCCCCGCTGGAAAATGTGCACCTTCTTCAGAGGCTCAGAATTCCCAGTCGTCCACCTCCAGCTCTTCCATGTTTGTTACCAGGCCAAAGATTCCACTGTGATCCTGAGACTGGCTGCCCTCAAAATTGGTGATGGGGGTGACAGGACGAAGTAACTCTGGCAAAGCCTCTGAGGCGCGTCGCTTGATCTGGGGGAGGAGAGAGAGTTGAGGGTGGACTTTGTTGCTCCTGATCCCAGGACGCCATGGGGGCAAGGAACCATGCGTGTCCCAGTGACAGATGGGCCGTTGGAATCTCTGAGAGAAACAAGCAGTGCCTTTAAGAGCCTTCAGAAAATGGTCAATTCTCTCATTTGAAGAGAGGAGAGAATACCTAAAAGCCCAATGCTGAAGGGATTGGGGGAGTTAGAGTCACAGGCAAGAAAACAAAAACAAAACGGAACCTCACAAAGTGCTTGCTACTGTACCTGCTTGAAAAAAGAATGGTTCAGGAGGGTGCTGGCACTTGGTCTGCAGAGAAAGGGGAAGAGAGATCATATCACCCCTGTGCCCTAGATTTCCCAAATCCTGCTGCTTACACAGTACCCTCAAGTGCCCCTCTACTTCTTCCCTCAGCTCCCCAAGAAACAGGAGCCAGAGCTACTCAGGCTGGCTTCTTAGCAAACCCTCGTGCTGACCCCTCTTGCTGTGGGGGCTGCACGCCCCTCCGGGGAACCCAGACTTGTACAGCACAGAGGCACCCTCTCAAGCCCTGCCGTAAACTCTAGAGCCCCCTCTGCTTCTCCGAGAGCCCACTCCCAGCCCAGTGGAAATACCTTACATCCGGGTTGCGCTGAAGGCACTGCTCCACAAAGTGGTGGAAGTGGGGGGAAAAGGTGCGGTAATAGGGGTGGGAGGGTGAGTCGCCATTGGAGGTCCTGGAGGTGCTGGTGGCCAGGCTCTCGCTCAGGCCAGAGTTGGCTGCTGAGCGCAAGGTGCTCATGGTCAGCTCCTCGGCGGGGATGGTGCTGGTGTCCAACAGGCAGGGCACCGTGCCATTCAATTTCTCCAGCAGCATCTGCGGAGAACACAGCCAGGACTGGGCTGGAGGGGGACCCTGGGAGACCTACTGCGTTGCTTCACAAATACTCTTTTCCCAATATATAAATGTGATGGGGGGGAGGGGAGGAAAAACAGAAGTAGAATAAGTAACTTTTCCAGAGGAATGCGGGCCACTGGCTTGGCAGCCACACCTGAGCTAAGCCAAACTAAAGAAGAGGAGAGGGACTACAAAAAAGTGCCCCCCTTCACCACAGCTGGAAGGAAGGGGCACCCGGTCTCTCCTCTCCCCTTTATAAGGCATCAGATCCTTTTAAGTGTAGCGCTCTCTCCGGAGGATGAAGGCAGCAGCTGGGTTACTGTCTTTGAGGCCCAGCCCCAATTTGCCAAGCCCAGGTGCGACTAATGGGGTCCATTAGGCAGCACCTGCAGTGTCGCTCTGAGTGGTTGCTGTGGCAGGCTGCACAGGAGCAGTGCTCCCAGGGGCAGGCCACACTTGGGCAGCTATTTGAAAGCCCTCAGACCGAGCACATGTAAAACCGGCCCCATTTTGGCAACCGCTGTCAAGTCCCTGGGAATTGTTCTGTCCAAACCAGAAACCTGGAAATCTCTCTCTAGAGCTTTGATACTATGGTAGCCACTAGCCACAAGTGGCTATTTATACTTGTTAATTTAAATTAGGTTTAAAACTCAGTTCCTTAATCTCACTGGCCACATTTTAAGTGCATAATAGCCACAGCTGGCTAGTGGCTGCCGTACTGGAGAGCACAGATGTAGAACATTTGCATCATCTCAGAAAGTTCTATAGGACAACACTGCTTCTGGCTCTGTACCGCTCATTCACCTTGACTGGCCTTTTAACTCATTCCTGAGCATCTCTCTATCACTGTCTTATTTAGGTTTTCTAGATTCCTAACCTAGATTTCCACACCTTCCTAGATCTCATCCACCTGCCAGTGATCTTTCTAAAACATGTATCTGATGTTATCACTCCTGTGCTTAAAAACCTAGCAGTTCCTCACATGCTTTGGGACAGGAACCAAATGCCTTGGCATGGCACATAAAGCCCTCCGTGATCTGTCTGCCTCTGCTTCCTCCTCCAGCCACATCACCCAGTGCCCTACCCCACACACCTTCACTCCAGCCATTTACCGCTATTGCCCAGACCCTGTTCTTCCTTTACTCTGGATCTTTGCACATGCTGTTCCCTCTGCCTAAAAGAGTTTCCTCTAGTTCCCGTTCTTCAGTTAATTCCTATTTGCCTCCTCCCAGAAGCCTCTCTGGGCCCCTGCTCTAGAGAGTTCCTCTCTGGCCATGCTCTCGCTGCTCTCCTCCCAATAGGGCAAGCAGTCTGTGGGTTCAAGGGAGAGGCTCACTCAGAGCCTGCACACCCACCTGCACTCCCTCCCAGTTCTAGATCATGTTCCAGGTACCTTGCCCCAACGACTCAAGTCCACAGCTTGGACTTCATAAGGCCTGGATAAGCCTCTTCCCTGGGTCTATCTCTCGAGGGTCGACAATGCCACTGGCTGGGTACACCTAGAGGTGGCCAAAGGGCAGTCAGGTAAGGGACATGAACAAAAGTCTGAGAATCTAAATTAGAAACTGGCCACCCACATATATTTATCAAAGTAGGAGGACAGAACATATTTTATACATTTATAAAAATGTGTGAGCTCGGTTTGTTCATTTTAAAGAGACGCCTGGTGTGTGGGCCTCCCTCCGTTTGCACTCCTGCTCCAGGCCCTGCAATCAGTGGGCCTGCTCCTGAGCGTCCCTCCCCAGGCTCCGTGGGCTCCATTTCCACAGCAGTCATCACACAGAGAAGTCAACAGTTATACAGCCATATCCCCACTGGGTGGGGCTCTTGAAAAAAAGGACTGTGTCTTTCATCTGAGTATCCCAGGCCAGTGTCCTGAGTGGCAGGTACTCAACAAGCATTTGTGGCGGGCAGGCAGGCAGGCAGGCAGGAAAGCACTGGGCTGCAGGCTCACCTGGGTGGCAGGCATATCCTTAAAGGGGACATGGCCGTTGGCCAGCTCACAGGCTGCGATTCCCACACTGTAGATGTCAGATTTGGCATCATAACCCTGAAGATTCTAGGTTGGGAGAAAAAAAGCCACAGATCACTCCATCTGTAGCCTTGGTGGTGGTTCTTAGAAAAAGAAGGGGCTGGAGCAAACACTGAAGATAGGAAAAGAATCCCTGTTCCCAAATCGGGGCCAGCTGCTGAGACTTTCCTTGCCTGCATTACCAAAGAGCAGCTGCTATTTGAGAAGGAACGACTGTTGGTTGATGGACTGGAACCAGCAGGGAGCAGTGTGCGGGCCGCATGCTCCCGCTTGGTGCAGGGATGGAGAGAGCACCACCTCTTCCCCAAGGGCTCATTTCCCATAAGATGGGAAGGCTCTGAAGGGAGCCAAAGAAGGCAGGTTGGGACCCCACGGAGGGGGGACTGCATCTGCAAGGAGCACACAGTGCCCAGGCCGAGAAGCCGCCCAGGTCTACCTGCCAAAAGGTACCCTTCTTCCACTCAGAAGCAGAGAGCACCCCCATCCCAGGAAATTCCTGAAGCCTGCCTTGGCAAATCCTGAGGTGCGGGGATGGGGCTCCTCGGGCCCCAGTACACACCTGCTGGAGGACCTCCGGGCTGAGCCAGGGCAGAACCTTGATACTGTACTTGGGGAAATCGTGGACCACACGTTGCCGCTGCCCATGGCTGATCATGCTGAGGTTGCTGCGTAAACCAGAGAGGTAGACCTTCCCTTCCGCAGAGATCAGGATGTGGCTGGCTTTGACACTCCTGGGGAGGGGGAGGAGGGGCAGGGGAGGGTCATAGGGAGCCACAAACCTTTGGTCTTCACACACGAGATCCAGTCAGCTCTCCCCCTGGATGTGTGTGTGTGTGTGTGTGAGATACATGTATACACACATATACATATTTTTATAGTTTCAAACATACACACAAAAAAGAAAATAGTATGACCCTATTTACATATCACAAGATTTTAAAACTTATTTCTATTTTGTTACCGTTCTTTTATGCTCACAGACCACTGCTTCCCCTACTACCCACTCATATTAATTTGTACGTTTTGTTTGTTCTTGTAAAGTTTATCATTGTTTTGTATGCATATACTTTCAATTTACCTAATGCTACTGTGTTATGCATCCCATTCTTCCTTTTTCTCAGTGCTGTGTTTTCAAGATCCATTCTTGTTGCCCTCTGTGTACATCCCATCTTTGCTTCTAATTGCCTCCTATACTATGGGGAGGGATCGGACACTTTTACTCATCCATTCTTCCGGGAAGGGACACTCACACTGCCTCCCACCATGAATATGAACAACGATCCATACGTGTCTCCTGATGGGCCGGTGTGAGGGTTTCTTTGGGGTGTACGGCCAGCGGCAGCACCGATGACCCCGGCTTCACGTGACCCTGACTGGCTGCCTCGAGCCACCTTCCGCTATATCAGGGGTCGGCAAACAGCGGCTCGCGAGCCATATGCGGCTCTTTGGGTACGTTCCGTCTCAAAAGTTTGCTGACCCCTGGAAGAGCCAATCCTGTCCCTCACAACAATTTGAAAATTATTCGAGAGCCATAAATATATTTTTACAAATAAGGAAAACTTAAAGTAATATTGTAAATGAAACTATGATAGTTTTATTTTCATTTTCAATTTTACTTCAGAGCCAAATGTAGTACCCAAAGAGCCGCATGTGGCTCGCAAGCGGCAGTTTGCTGACCCCTGGTAGCTCTTCCGCCTCAAAAGTTTGCCGACCCCTGCACTATATAGTCAAGAGACCCCACTCTCTCACCACACTGGGTCTCACCCAGCCTCCAAATTACACCAGTATCCAGTGTATAAGGTGACATCCTCCTGTTTTCATTTGATTTTCTGATTACTGCTAAATTTGAGTGTTCATATGACAGTTGCTCTTTTATCAACTTCATATCCTTTGCTGATTTTTCTATTGCTTGACTCTCCTCTTCTTGTTGATTCACAGGATTTCCTTGTTACTAATCTCCTGTGTGTTTTAGACAAAGGTAACATCTTCCACACTGTCACCCATTTCTTAACTTTGTTTAAGGAATCCTTTATTGGAGAGAAATCTTTAATCTTGATAGAATCAAATCCATCAACTTTTTGTCTTATGTTCTGTGCTTCCAATATTTAGAAGTCCTCCTAAGTTTGTAGTTTTACAGCTGACATTTAGGCCTTTAATTCGTCTGAAGAGCTCCTTTGTATGTGGAGTTAGGTAGGGGTCCAGTTTTATAATCTTCCCTACCATGAGCCGCTTTTCCTGACACCATCTACTAAGTAATCTGTCCCTTCCCCAGCCTCTCAGCGTAGGGTCGACTCTGGGGCACACACACCTGTTTGAGTGCCCCAAGGAAGGGAGGTTCATGGCAGATGTTCCTCTTACACAATACTCAGGGCCAAGCTGCTCAGTAAAGAGAAAGTCAGCAGCTTCAGCTCTGACAGGCCAAGTGCTCTGTCCACCAACTCAGAGGCGAGGGCCGTCCTGAGCTTTGATTTAGACTCCAGCTTCACTAACTTCAGTCAACCTTCCGCCGTTAATCGAGGGCTCATGGGCACAGACCCCGGCTCTAGGAAAGGGTGAGTAGGCTAAGAACGCACCTGTGTACATGTCCCATGTGGTGGACATAGTCTAGGGCCTTGAGCACCCCCTGCAGGATGTAAGCGATGGCCAGTTCATTCATGCCATCCATGAAGTGTGTACAGATGAGATCCTTTGCAGATCCTTGAAGAAAAGAATTGTGGGGAGATAGGGGAGGCTAACAGAAGGACAACAGCACATGAGCCAGCAGACAACAGAGTTCTTAGAACCCCTCTCCGCCAGGACCCCTTTCCCACTCACCATATGCCATGAATGATGTGACAATCCACAGCTCGTTGTCTGCAATAAAGGTGGCTCGATATGGCAGGATGTTGGGATGGTTGAAGAGTTTAGAGACATGAAGCTCCCCCTGAAAGCAATGGTAAGCTGACATCAGAATCGAGGGGCAATGAAGGATGATGCTCTGCAGGAAGGTGGCAGCACAAATAATACGGGGACCTAGTACATTCTGGGTGCTCTTCGCAGAGTCCTGGGAGCAGCTTAAGCAGGCGCCCCCGAGCAGGAGAGAAAGCAGGCTGTGTTATCTCTGTAGAGAAGCCAGCACTGCTTTGCCAGCTTCTGCCAGTCTGGTTCTGCCAGCCAATCCCAGAGAGCCTCCAGGGACAAGCCCCGCCAACAGGGAAACTGCTAATACCGCACAGGACCCCAGCTCGCCACCTCGGAGATGATGGAAACAAACTGTTGATTGAAGACATGATGTTCTAAGCTTAGCTTAACTTCAAGGCACAGAACTACTCTTTAAGATTAAAAAAAAAAGTTTTCCTCTCTAAAGGAAAATATTGTAGTCAATAGAAACAAGGGAAGAAAATATTTAAAGAACGAACAACAACTACTAAATATTAGAAGATATTTCTCCAGGTTGAGAGATCTCTTCTTTAGGAGCAGCTACAGAAAGTGTAAGACCTACAGGATTTTAAAATAAACTTGGACAAAAGATGTGGAAAAAATTGGACAAAAGAATAGAAACTCCAGGATCCTGGACTCTGGGACGTGAGCTATGGCTAAACAGGCAGTTCCTGGCTACCTGTCCACTGCTCTACAGAATAAAGCGAAGAATCAGAAAGTCCAACATGCTCTAGAACAAACTCAGGTGTGTTCTTTCCCAAATAACTAAGGACCGACTTTCTGTCCCATCCTCAGACCCACAAAACTACTCAGAACATGTGAACTGGTATTCGAGCACCGTGAGAGTAGCATAAATTCTGAAAAACATCGTGAATGAAGAAGAGAGAGGGGCTGCAACTAACGGAACTGCAAATACGCTGACCCAGGCCCTAACTGGAAGGGGTTCTCAGTGCACGCCTTCATTAGTTGGGGACTGCAGTCCCCAGCCAGCGACTAGACCTGCAGTCTCTCGCAGTGGAACAAAAGGGCAGCTACTTGCTTCTCCAATAGAAAGAACCTCAGGCAGATAGGACGCTAAGAGCTGGAAGATGTCCACGCATGGCAGGGCCGGACTGCCTGGGTTTGAATCCTGCCTCTGCCACTTACTAGTGAGTATGACCCTAGGCAAGTTACTTGGCCTCTCTGAATAATAAATAAATGCGGCCCACAGGGGTCTCTGGAGAAGAGGGGACTACAGATTGGGCTGAGCGGCATTACGGAACACTTAATGTGAAATGCCCAGGATTCTTCATTGAGAGCTTCCATAACGTCTTGGCGTGGTCCACCTTCATTTCCTGCCATCTACTTTCAAAAGACAGATATAAGAGATGCCTTGGAATAGTACTGGAACTAAAAGCCCACTCTTCAATTGTCACATTTGCACTTTATTACCTGCAAGAACGTCACCATATCATTGGAACAAGCTTCTAGGTTAATTCTTCGAACCGTCACATATTCTCCCGTTGGTTTGTACCTTGCTAGATTCACTGTCATCAGGTCCTCAAATCCTTTGCCTAAAAGAAAAGAGGGATGCATAAACAAGGACAACATCTACAAAGACTTTTTCTTCCTTAAAGACACTTGATTTAAAAAAGAAAATTCAAGTTAAAACTTTCGCTACTGTTACTTTCCATGGCTGACATTTCTTGATTCTTCTCCTATCGGTTCCTTCTCAGCCAACCATTCTGACTATGGCCCAGGTGTTGGGAAGGGGCCAGGAGAGCAGCTTCAGACTCTCAGCCTCACATAGAAAGGCGCTGGCTCGGTTATTAGATGGCCATCAGCTGTAACCAGTTGGCCATTAGCACTATTGTTTTGCATATAACTGCTGCAGCTGCGTTAGCAAGAGCAGGTGCCCGGGATGGTACAGAGCCTACAGATCCTACTTCCTTCTCACCCTGCCTGCCAGCGAGACTGTGGTGCAGGAAGACCCCTTGTTGGGGTATTGACAGATGTTTGCTTCTCGTGTCTCGACCAGCCGTCATCGAGAATATAATACAGTGGTATGAACCCCCTATCTGTGGCTCCGTTGTTGTTCCTTTTCGGCCTCACCGAATCCTGCATTCATCTGCTGGGAGCTGAGCCCCAGCATGACACCAGAACACCAGAAGTGTAGACAAAAAGAAAAAAAATTGCAAAAGGGCTCCTTTCCTGATAACATGATCTCTTTTCCATACTTGGAAGAAGAAAACTGACAAAGACCCACAGAAGCCCGTTCTGTGACTACGATTCCTGCTAACTAGCTGACAGCCTCTGACACACAGTCATGTGGAGATGTGGGGGGAGGTGCAAGAGTCCCCTGGAGCGTAAAATTCATGATAGCCCTGGACTTTACCTATGATGGTGAGGAGCTCATAACACCCGCCTTCCGGCAGAAAGCTACTCATGATCTCCTGTTTAGAGAAGGATGCTATCGACTCTGAGCTCGCCTCATTGGTCTAAAGAAAAAAAGAAAAACAGGTTAGTAAGAGAAAATGGGGGGTGGGATGGGAATGGGGAGGCGGTAATTCAGACCCACGGGGAGACTGGCATCTAAACGAACAGAAATTCTGACTCTGGGGCAAAGAACTAGTGCCAGCATTCTTTAATGAGAAATGCAAAGGAAAACATCAGATGTTCAATGTGGCCATAGCACTAATATCAGAGCAAGTGTCAATGTATCTACAAACGGGTGGGGGACAAGGGCCAGTTGCAGGCAACTGTTGATTTGCTTGTGATTTCCAACAGCTGGCTCATTTGCTAAAAACTATGAAATTCTTACATTGGGAAAAGCATGTCTGGAGAAAGGCACGTTTAGAAAAAGAGAGAGGGGATGGAGAGGTGGAGAGTTCTCTTGCATTTCCTGCTACATTAGAGTCCTGTTTATAAGGTCCTACCTACAAGATCCCAAAGGTCAAATGCTGCATCTTGCTATAGGGAAAATGTAGCCATAAGAAGCTCCACCGCCCCTACCCCCCCTTTAAGCAAACCAAGACCCCAGACCAATCATTCCCTGACATTTCCAAGGGAAGCAAGGAAACAGCCAACACACTGGGCTGCAGGCGAGGAACAGAGCTGTCAGGTCTCAGGCATCATTCAGGGAGCAAAAGTGACCTACTCCCGCGTTCCTGCCCATTCATGCTGCAGATAAAGCTGGATCCTGGCCACTTAGGATGTGGGCGTCACACTTCTGGCCTTGGAGGTCCTGAAGGAAAGTGCCCAGCAACATACATGGCAGACCAACCGCTCTTCCTTCAGTTTAATAGGCTCAGTTTCTTTCTTCCAGACCTAAATTTATTTGTATGACTTAGGGACTGTGTAGTTTTCTGAGTATTTTTCTTTCTTTTGGATCCTCTTTCTTTCTGGGTCTACCTGAAATGGAGACTCTTAGGCCAGCTGACGTTTCACATACTGCATTCATGAACCTGACCTCTAGTCAGGAAAAGGTCTTTGTGAGGGCATGAAAGCCTCTTGGCTGAGTGCTAACCAAGAGAGTGTGAGGTGAGAATGTTCTGACATGGTCGTACCACCTTGTAGGGAATCCCTGATGTTTTAAGGACATCTGTTTTTGAAACAATTGATGCTGCCAATGGGGAAAGAAACCAAGTGGGGCTCTGCCTCTCCTACCACTTGGTGACAATAAGACAACCTAGTCAAGCAAAATTGAATTTTGTCAGTAAATCATAGTTCTAATTGAATCAATTTTTTTATTTCTAAGATTCATCTGTACTGTTGTATTTGGCCATGTTGTACTCCCATGTTATGTAATATTTCTTATCTGTTTATCCATTCCAATGGTGATGAGCTTTTTGGGTTGTTTTTTAGTTCTGCTATTCTGAACTGTGCTACTAGAATCATGTTTAACTGTGTCTTCTGATGCATATATGCGAGAGTTACTCTAAAGCTTAAACCCGTAAGTGGAATTGCTAGGTCACAGAATATATGAGCAATTGACTTTATGAGATAATGCCAAACTGTTTTTCAAACTGGTTATACCAATTTACACTCCCACTAGCAAAATATAGGTATGTTCTCACTGATCCATCTTTTCCCCAAACTTGGTGTACTCAGACTTAATTTTGGCCAATCTCATTGTGACTTTGATTTACATCTCCCTGATGGTTAATGAAGTCAAGCATCTTTTCATGCATTTATTGGTCATTTGGGTTTTCCCCAAGGTGAAAAATGCTTCTTTTTGTCTCCTGTTCATATATATATATATATATATATATTTTTTTTACATAGCTTCTTTTTATTGAATGTTTCAAACATTTAAGCCAACATTTAACTATAGATGACATGGAAGGGGTTAAGAGTATAATTAGAAATCTTTAATTTTGTAAGCTCCCATTCATTTTTGTATAGAGTTGTTTTAATGTAGGATTTCCCCAAACTAGGCCCCATAGAACACTGAAACTGGCAGTTAATGCATGAAAGAAGTTTACACGTCCTATTAAGTTAGAAAATGCAGCATACGCTCGTGTAAAATCACAAGGTGTACTTGAATGTTAAAGCTTCGAGAAGTTCTGTCGTAAGAAAACTTGATTAGCTTTGTTTAACCTAGCATTTACCAAAGATAGGTGCTCAGAGATAGGTGCAACCTTGTGTGCGTAACGTCTGTTAAATTTTGGGAAAGGCTACTTTAAGGAAAACATATGGTATAATGCAAAGACCAGAGGCTTAGGGGCCAGACAGAGGCAGAACTTGAACTCAGGTCTATCACATGTTCTGTGACCCTGGGCAAGTCACTCTAACCTCGTGGGATCTCCTGTTATCTCATCAGTGGAATAATTCCCACTCCATAGGGGTGTTGTGACAATTAAATGAGATATGTAACGAGCCAGCCCTGCCTGGTGTATCACAGATATTCAATAAATGGGAATCCTCCCTCTTTCACTGTCGACTTTTTGGTCACTCTCCTGCTCAACAAATAAGATGGAACAGAGAGTCCTAAGTTGAGTTTGATCAATAGTTAAGGTTGGTTTGATTTTGGTGTTTACACTTGTCAGGGTTTTCAAATGCTCTGGAAACAAATTTAGGGTCATTTAATAGCCACTGTAGCTTCTGGAAACTATCTTGTCTTCAAAACAATCTTATACTGGTTACTACATGCCTCACACAGGTGAGAGAGCTACACAATCAAGGGGCCAAATGGAGTAGTGATTTGAGCAAAATGCTTAAACCAAGAGCTCTGGACTGGTGACGATGCCCCATTTGTTTAGCATTTACAAGCTGCATGCTAAGTTAATCTTGACGAGTCCCATCTTCTAGACTCTTGTATCTCCAACCCTCTGCACATATTCTTGCTGTGCAGATCCCATGTTCTCAAGTACCATCTACTCCTCAATAAAAATCAGTGTCACCAGTTAATACAAACCCAGGGGGTTGCTTTCAGACCCAGCTCCCCACTCTGGCCTGTGAGTACCCACGTGCTTTGGCCCCTGCTTGCTTCTATGACTTCACCCCATACCACCCTCGCCTGACCCATAACCCTTGAGGCTCCAGTCTCAGTTGTTTGAGACACTCCTGCCCTGCTTCTCCCCTGCCCCTGCCGTTTTCTCATGGCTATTTCCTCCTTATCACTGAGGTCTCAACTTAAATGTCATTTATTCACTGAAGACTGTCCAGCCAAAGTAACATCAGCTCCTAGTTACTTTATTAATCATCTTGCTTGATTTTCTTCACAGTAGGTATCAGTGCAGTTCACTTATCTATTGCCTGCTTCCTCTACTAGAATGCAGGCCCCTTGAGGGCACGGATCTTGGCCATCCTGCTCACTGATGTATTTCCCCAATGCCTACACCAATCCCGGCACATACTTAAAAAAAAATCACGTAAGCAAAGTTTGACCTGAGGAGGTTCTCTGCCCATGGCCTCGTCATTCCCGTGGGCTGAAGAGGAGAGGAAGGTCAATGTACCAGCTAGTTCCATTGGAGACAGGGTTCAACATAATGATCTACACTGGAAATGCTGGCCCTCATACAACACATCCACTAGGGGAACTTTATAGATCAGAATCTGATACCTGCATGTCAGAAAGTACAGCAGGTCCTCAATAAGATCGTTTTGTTCAACATCGTTTTGTTATAACATTGATGAGATAGATGCTATAGGAATTAACTTGTTTATATCAAGTAGCCTATGGTAAAACTGGTTTTATTATGCATCATTTGGCTTAGTCTCAGAACCTGTCGGCAACGTTAAGTGAGGACTTACCGTACTGCAGTTTTTAGCAGGTAACAACATGGCCCCAAATGAGAACAAATCTGTAGCCACTCTGTATTTGAAGGTCTCCTCTCCTCTGATCTCCAGGCAAACTCCTTAATGTTTCTCTAATTTGAATATGACGGGCAGCTGGTGTTCTGAGATTAAAATACTTATGTGCATTTTATTTTATTTTATTTTTTTAGCTGAGCCATTGTGCCACCTGTTGGCAGCTCAGCGGCAGCTCAGCTTGGGCCGGGAATCGAACCGCTGTTGCTCAGAGCTTGCACTCTTGAGCGAGCTCTTAACCAACTGAGCCACTCAGCCGGTCCTATTATATGCATTTTAAATAACTCCCTTTGGAAAAACTACAGATAGATACTGTTCTATTACCTATATCCCTCTTCCTTGCTAGGAGTGCATGTAAGACATACTGTCTGCCAGGATACACACTAAAGGCACTCTTGTTGAGCCAAGTTGGGAATGATTCATTAAACTACTTGTGTGATTAGTTAATAACTTGACAAATATTTCTACTATTATTGTTGACTACAGAAAACCACTCAAAGGTTTTAGAAAATGAAATGCTTTAGGTAGTTAGGAATATGCGTTCTTGGGCAATCTGAATTGCATGATGGACTAGTCTAGTGGTTGCTGTGGCCCCTCTACCATTCTGTCCCCAACCCCCTGGAAATGGTCCTAAAATGGCAGCTTTCTACTTTGTGGATGTTTTGTAGGTTTGGACTCAGAGAGAAACCGACCTTTACTGAGGAAAACAAACAAACAAAGGCGATCTTTTGAAAGAAGAGGTCTGGTCTGATATTGCCACAAGCAAGGCAGGTTAGTTCATTGTATTGTTTCAGACTTAGAAAAGGTCAAAATTCAGGTGGAAAGGATGAAATATTTAGTCCATTCTCTTTAAACACAGCATGGTATAGTTTTATTAGTACAATGTATAATCTCAAATTGCCTAGAAAAAGAAACTAATTTTATGAATGTCTTTTCTCAGTTTCCCTCACCATGAAAGCATTTTAATCATTTTTGAAGCATTTGAAAACTATAGATGCTACTGATATCCAGAAATGGCCACAAAAGGATATCTTTGTTTAAAGAGTTCAAAACAAAATATGGTAAAGCACACAAAGACAACATTATGAAATGCTACCAAACAAACACATTCAAACCTTCCACAGGTTTCACACAGGATAACTTTTGGTGTAACACCGACAGCCGTGAAAATATAAAAGTTATACATAATTGGCATTGTATTCTGGAAAAATACCTAATTGATATTACACGTTTTTGGTCTCCTGACTGGAAAATATTTGGATCTGACAAAGAGGTACCCCCGACTAGCAGGCTATTTATAAGCACAGCCAAAGCTTTACTCTGAGAAATTCCTAGTCAACATGATCATCCTTCACTCAACCAGGGGCTGCCTGCAAACATGCAAATGTCTGTCATCTGATTAGAGTAGGAAGTCTATTTAGAAAAAGCTTCTTACTCTCTCTCTTTATAAGACACTAATTCACAGGATCAAAACTAGCTTGGTACGCTGTGCACGTCTGTTGTTATCTCCTTAGGTAAAATAAACTAGAGGAGTAGAAAGTGGGGCAAGAGTCTTGAGGCTTTTGCCAATAAAAAAAATACATTTTCTGTTTTGAACTTTTTAACTTTGGGTTTTGTTTTTAAGGTAAGAGATGAGAGGTCCTGCCTTATAATCTAGACAGAGATCTGTATCATCTCTGTGGGCTGAAATCTATTATTAATAGACTAAGGATGGAGAATTTAGTATCACTAGCCACTAAAAGATAACCACATTTTAGATCGTTGAAACTTTCTCCTTTTTTGGAGGGGGTGGTGGGTGGTTGGTAGGTTAGGAAGGAGAGGAGACTTTCATCCCCAGGACACAGACAAAAAGTGCCTTAGACTTTTTCAGTTTTCAAAGTACACATCAAAATCTTTCCAGGGTGAAACCTGAATCTCCACGAGTAAAAGAATTACACTTCACATAAAGCTCAATGACAGAGAAGCAGAAACTTAAAATGACAAGCCAACAAAACACACCAATTTTCACGAGAAGTCATCTCCATGCAACAGCCATAGTGCTAGAGCCTAGAAGGTCACTTACTTTTCTCCGAGCGTCACCCGGAGGCTGCTCTGGAGTAGAGAAATTGATTGTTGGCATTTTGTTTTTGAGTAAAAGACACACCCACATTTAGAACAGCAATTATTGCACTTAGGACTACATTTATTAATAGAAACCACTTAAGAGTCCTCACAGTGAAAAGTGCCTGCAGTGCTACATATAAACACAGACACACACATACACACAGAGAGATCCACAGTAAAAATGCTGCAGGTGGATGGGGTTTTAAACATAAATCTATGGCTCTTAAAAGCTTGGCAAGGCTACTATTCTATGGGTATCCTTTACTGAGCATAACTCAACTGCTGTAATTCTGGTCATATATTTACTTTTCATCAGCACACAATGTTACTTTTAATAGACTGGTTTCAGGGTCTCATAACTGTGAACAATTCATTATAAAGTTATAGTGAAGGCTGGCTATTTTCCAGGGAGTGCAGAGACTAGAAAACAGGTTTTTAAAAAATAGGCAAAAAAAGTTTTAATACAGCGACATGTATATGTGGGACCATGACCCACTTGGGTCTCCAGTCAGACACATGCTATTCTGAATGAACACAAAGCAAAAGCTTTGGGGCCCTCGGCTGCTCGTTTTTTCTTTTTTCCCCTCTGTTACTCTTGCTGAAAAGGAATGAAGGACAACTGAAACAACTTTCTGCTCTTAAATCGGACAATTTCTGTATCTGTGCTTTTGGTTTTTTTCTCCTTTCTGTAAAAATCATCAAAGTAAGATTTTTAACTGTAAAGTTCCAAGAATCTGAAATTAGAAATGAGAGCATCCAACTGCATTGCTAGAAGACACTGGCTGCAGAGTTAAGTAGCCTCAATTTATCAAAATGAGATTTTTTTTTTTTTTTGCCTTGAACATTAATTTTCTGGCACGCAAATGGCAGGAGCATTTGTTTAAGACAGTCTGTCACAGCCAGGTGTATAGATGAAAGGAAATCAAACCCGATCTTCCAGAGTAGAAGGCAATTTCCAAGTTGCTTAGAACTTGGAAATATATATATACTTCATCAAGCTGTAAACAATACACAGAACAATCTCTTCATCCTCCTCAGAACAGAGATTAGGGAATGGTCAAAAGACAGCTAGAGATCCTACACTCATGACACTGAAACCAAAATCCGTTAGTTTAATTCACATATACCGGAATATTTTTAACTAATGAATTATAAACTGGACATCCAACTCAATTTCCATCAATGCCAATGTTTACTTTTAAACCATTGTATTCCCATTAATGATGGGAAGAAATTGAGAATAGGATCAGAATATGGTGTTTCGTTCCATTAGCCTTTCCTTCCTTGTACAGCTAATTTTTATTCTTTATAACTAAAACAAAAATAACTCAGCATTTTTCTAAATTCTCATTTGTCTAAAATACAACGCTTTGACAGAATTCACGAATAATACTGCTCTAGAAGTTCGTTGAGCAGCATTAGAGAAAATAAATTAATAGGTACCACCCAGTAATGAACAAGTTTGAGTTTTCGATTACTAAGGCCTAGCTGCAGGTATTCTAGATCAGTCAACCACCGCATTCAATCTGATAACTTGTTTCTTAGCTACAGGTGCCAAAGAGAATATCTTGATGTCCAGGCACAAAGAATGGGGCTCTACTACTGTTATTTTTACAGAAAACAATTTTATTTACCTAAGGTTAAGATCACAGTTCCCAAAAAGGCTCAACTTGAAAACAGCCAAAGGAGAATGCCTGGGCCCGATAAACCTTAACGTTACAAACCTACTTTACTGCTAAAGTCAACATTTGGTATTTTTTTCCAATAGGAAGTTAATATTTTTGTCTGTGCACATATTTTTCCTTAGTTCTCTTAAGTCTCATCATTTCTACCATGAAAAGGTGACTCAACTAGATTAATCAGTAAAACCAGGCCTTTTCTATCATTGCTACCTTTGTCCTGACTATAATTTTATTTTTAAAATCTTCAAGGCTAAAGACTTTTAAATACATAGTTTTTTTCTTTCTTTAAGAATATGTATTTCAACTGGACAAATACTTAGAAGAAATATGGATTTGTTCAAGTACATACTGGCTTTCTAACAATCCCAGACAGGGCAAGGACAACTGCAAGATTAGTCCTCAGATCTTTGGGAAACCATGGATTCAAAAAGGAGCCAAATAAACATAACAGCTGTAGTTTACACTTGCCCTTAGAATTGCTAATTTCTATAAATTGATTTAGTCAACAAGAGTAGTGTGATTTATCCTGAAGTGATGGCTAAATGTCATACTGTACTTACCTCCAAATAGTTCCAAATCTCTTAAGCCCTCAACAATGAACTTTTCCGAGACCCACCGCTAAAGAGGAAAACCCCAAAGAGAATTAGTATTTCTTGCAAGCCACAAAAAATTAGCTATCAGCCATTAGGCAGACAAATGAAAACACAACTACAAAAACAGAATCATGCAGTACAGTTAAGATAGTCCTACAGAAAAGTTTGGAAAAGAATCTTGAATTTAAATAAACTGAAAACAATAGATTGATTCCTTTCTCTATTCCTCTTTGCCTAATTTGATGAGTAATTCTTAAACCTGACAGATGAGAAACACACAGTACTGGCCCTAATAATGAATGAAGAATGTTTTTGTCCTTCCTATACATAAAACTACCTTTTGGTTCCATCTTACTCATTCCATGGCTGTCTATTACATAATGCCTAGGACCATGCATGCTAATTTGAAAAAATATTACTGGAATTCGCAACACAGGAAACAGGGATGAAACAGTGGTTTTTCACGAGGCTCTATTAGTTTGTAAAAGGAAACTGCAAGCTGCATGTTTTTTCATCTGCTAGGATTTCTAAAGAATCACTGCTTACATTTTTTTTACCAAGTTTACAAGGACCAAACTAGCATGAACAATCTATGGTTCACGTTACTGGCCTATTTCAAACGGGTATTGGATTTCCATCAGACTATAAGTGGTCTGGTTTCACCTGAATCAGACTAGGTTGAAATAGAAAAGAAGCTCATATTTAAAAGCAATGGAATCAAGATTGTATTTCACTTAAGGACTGGTGTTAAAGTTTGGCTCGGGGACATTCTTTCCATGGGGCAGAGTTCAGCCTAAGAAGAGATGCCATTTTTCCTCTTAATTAACAGCGAAGTCTACTCTTTCCATTACAAATTGTTCTTATACATAAACATAAGAAAAAAGATTAGGTAATGTTCAGAAATAAGTTGCATAATATGGATTATGAATTGGAACTATAACGTCATTCTCTGTCCTCCTCTATGTCAATTTTTTTCCAAATTAAAAGAAGAAATAACACCCTAAATTAAAAACTTGATATAAAAAAATCACGCACTGTGCCACAAAATACTTAATATAAATAAATTGTGCCATTTTAATATTTAAAGAAAGTGGTATGTTCATAATGTCTTATAGGAATTATACATTGTTACAAGGCTTTTAACATAATTACTACTGCATTCAGAAAATAAGTACAGTACTACCTTGGTTTGCGAGCATAATTTGTTCCGGAAACAAACTACTCGTATTGCAAGACATCGCTCATTTATCACGTTAAAATGTATTAGAAATGTTTGCTCATTTTGTGGAACACTAGCAATCCAAGGTTTTACTGTACTTGATAATAAATGAAATAAGATACTCTTTTATGAAATCATGGAAGCCTGTAAAGAAGCTAAAGCCAGTATTTTATTTGTTCTTGAGGTAATTTTAGCTGGTGAAGTTTTCAGGTGTGATAAAATTTTCCGAGTCAAAAAGTCTTCACTTAAAACCTATGATTATATTTGGGAAAGTGTTCCAATGATTACAATTTGACACAGATTTTTAAAACACACAAACTCACTGAAAATACATAGGAAAAGGGCAGATCATTAGCAGTTACATATGTACACATTCAACTCATTTAATGTTGAATGATTGATAGTCACCAAATAAGTCATCTTGTTTCTTCTCTATCAGACAAGCTGGGGGGCGTACTCTGTCTCTGGTCAGCCTCTGCCTGCGAGCTCTTTTCTCAGGAGTGGAGGCTGCAATATCGGCTTCCCTTCCCACATCCCTCACTTCTGTATGATTCTGAGCATCCCATAAAAAACCACCTACAATATCTGCCAAAACACATTGCTTTTCAGAAAATGAAAATAGTAAAGCCAGAAGAATAGAAACACTCACCCTAATTCGCTCTGGTTTACTTACAAGAAAAGACATGAGTTCCTAATGTGTAGACCTATTTCAATTTCAAAAAGTTAAACCTAAAAGGAAAATAAAAACAGGGTTAGTCAAATCTCCTTTTTTAGAAATATCTGTTGATTAACAAAAACTTACTACAAAACTTACCACATTCGAAGCACTGTACCAAACCTAAAAAGTCCTAGATACTAAAGATTTGTTTAAAGAAACTTTCAGTGACAATAGACCTGGATGTACTTAGGCCAAGTACATTCTGAAATACTGCAGTCTCCATAAGAAAAGTTTATTATTATATGGTTGGTTTTCTTCTTTAATTTTTAAATTTCTCTTGGCCCAACCCCCCACTGACCCCTTCCCAGAAGCAATTGCCTTCCATTATTTTAGTTATTTAACCTGCTTTATCACTATTCTTAAATAATGTTTACATGGCCATGACTTATCCATTTTAGACATTTATCTACTAACTCCTACCATGGTAGATGAAGACTAAGCTCTCCTGTATCACCTGCCTGCACTCTACTTTCCTGCCTTCATTCTTCAACATAGTTCTGGCATAATTTTTGGTTAAATCAATAGTCCACGTTTACATTACTTTGTCTATGCAAATGTGGTCATAGCTGAGGCACACGGGTAAAGATGACCATGTCTTCTTTCTTTACACCCATTTTTTTCCCATCAAGTTAATAATTGCCTCATTTTTTCACTTCCTTGGTTTGCCATGTAGCAATACCAAGTGTTGACAAGGATATCAATCAACAAGAACTCTCATACATTGCTGGTGGGAATGCAAATGAGTACGGCCACTTTGTAAAACAGTTTAATCACTTATGTTCTGCGATTGGGAACCATTGGTTCCCAAACCAGGATGTGTTTCAAATTAACTTGTGTAGTTCTAAAAACCTATGGATACCTGAACTCCTACCTTCAAAAATTTTAATTCAGCAGGTCTGGGGATACACAAGCAGAAACGGGCAACTCCTTATGGAGTTCAGCCAAGGAAAAGATTACTGTAATGGGTGGACCTCGATAAGTTTCATGAAGGGATGGAGCTTGAATGTCAAATAGGACTTAAAATGGCAATTCCGAGCATGAAATGGTATTAGCCACTGATAATTAAGTGCTTACTTTGTCTTGTCCACAGGTGTATCTCCGTTTCTAGAATAATGCCTACCACATAGTAGGTACGCACTAATATTGAATGACCAAATGGGCTGAGAAGTGTGTCAGCATTTTGCATATACTCTCCAGTTAACATGAGGTGGTTACAGAAGCAGGACTCCACATATATGAGAACAATGAATGGGCCTTAAATGCATGCTAGAGTATGGATTTTATTCAGCAGGCAATAGAAAGCCACTGTAGGTTTTGAACAGAAAGGGGACAAACACAAAACAGTGGTATAACGTAGTGTCTCTCAAACTTTATTGTGCATGCAAATCACTTGAGGATCTTGTTAAAATGCAGATTTTGATTCAAAAGGTCTCAAGTAGGGCCTGGTGCTTCTAACAAGCCATGGTTATGCTAGACTATGGCAACGCTGCTGCTCTGTGGACTGTCACATTGACTAATGTTTCAGATACCTTGTTCTAAGGAACATAGAAGGAATATTAATCTGCAAAGGGATGGGAGAAGGAGACATGGAAATAACCCAGAGAAAGGAATGCCAGTTAGAATACAATTATAGTGGACCATATATTTGGTGATAAGAGCCTGTGGCAGAGGGAATGTTAAAAAATGGATAGGGGAGAAAAAGAAAAATTATATTTAGTTAGTAAGGACAGAGTAAATCTCTAGCCCATCCTCTACCTTTAGAGGAATAGCTTTTACAAACTCCTGGGTATAAGGTTATCTAGTCTCTGCTTGAAACCGTCCCATACCAGAGACTCACTACCTTATCCACAGGAGCCCATTCTACCTGTGGACAACTCTGATGACTCCGGGGTGTGTGTGTGTCCGAGTAACTGTGAAAAGATACTGTGTCAATGACAAAACAGGAAAGCTCAGGGGTGGAAGTGGTTTGGGTGGAAAGATGAGTTCGAGTTCTTAAATCATATCGCAGTTGAGAAAATAGTTATATATTCTAAGTGGAAATATATATATATATATATATATATATATGGCATTCAGTTAGAAAAGTTAAGACTGATGCTCAAGAGAGAGGTTAGAGATGGGTATGTGTAGTTGGGAGGTAGCAGCTAAAGCAATAGGAGTGACAGAAATTCACTAAAGGAGAAAATGGTGAGAGAACATCAAAAGGCTGGGGGAGGAGCCTTGGGATAGGTCCATAGCTATGGCTCAAAGGGCTCCTGGCCTGAGACAGGTAATCAGGTAAGATATGGTTTCTTCTACTCTCAGGGACAACAGTCTCGGGTGTCTCTTGAAAGTATGAATCCGTCAATGAAGAACTGTCTTATGCCGCAAACACATATTGGAATATGGTTCTACTTTAACAGATATTATGATAATAAATGGACCAATTCGAAAGGCTTATCCTCTTTGGGGGAAGTCAAGTTAGGTATATGTTTGGATATCTGAGCAGAAGGCTAGGCAGATAAGTTAGTTCCCCATCTCCTGAAAACAATTTTATTTAACCACTCCCCTTCCCCCGCGCTCACTTACCTACCCTCAACACCCCTTCCCCCCGCCATCTCCACCCCAAATCTACTGTGGGCACTTAAACATTCTTGGAAAACAAGGCAATTGAAAGCTCTTTGTTTTGTCTGATTCACGGAGTCACCTAGATCTCTGTCCTTACGGGGGCTTGACCCGCTGCCTGTCCAGCCTGGGATGAGAAGGGAATGGAAAGCGGGCGGGAAGTACTAGAGGTGACGCCTCTTTGCTAGAGCAGGACAAATTGACACCTGGGCCTCAGGTACGCCACCTGGAAGTCAGGGGGGAAGAAGGGGCGGGAAAGGAGCTTGCCTCTCCTGCCCAGCAAATCCGCTCTCGTGTCTCCCCGCCAGGCCCAAGCCTATTCTGCTTTCCGGCTGCAGCCCCTCGTTGCGGGAATCGAGGACTCGGGTGAAAAGGGGGCCGTGGAGGGCGAGGGGGGAAGAGCCGGGATGGCCGATCTGACGAAGGCCCGCCCTGAGGAGATGCAATCGGCGTCAGGGAGAGGAGGGACTGATCCCTGGAGCGCACCAGGCGGCCCCGCCAGTCCGGTACCTGGTCCTGGAGTTAGCAAGAAGTCCCGACCCCGTCTCAGCTCCGCCTCCTTAGTTTATAACCTCGCCGCAGCCAGGCCGGTTGCTGGGGGGGAGGTACGCAACGTGCCATGCGCAGTTAGAGGGACCCCGGGAGAGCTGGTGGAGAGTTCCGCCCCGCCCCGGCGGGGGTGAGGAAGCTCCGCCCCGTGGGGAAGCTCCGCCCCGGCCCTAGGTTGAGGAAGCTCCGATTCTCCCGTCGCTTCGGGTACCGCGGACAGCCAGCAGCTACTGCGCGGAGTTGCGGTTCTCCGGTTGTGAGTTCTTATTCCGCGCCGCGCGTACCAGACAGCATTCCGTCTCCAACAGAAGGGCCCCGTTTCCCCAAGTGTGTGGAAGCCAAAGACCTAGCTTGTCGGTGAGGGCTGCATGGCTCGAAAAGGACTCCCCAGAGCCTCCGCCCCCGCAGCAGGAAGGAAGTGGATGATTTCAATAATGAAGAGTCAAGGAGGGCTAGAGTAAGGCTAACCAACACTGGCTGCTGACTTGGCTACTTTTTGAGGATTTTATTTTCATTTCGTGTGTTAGGACTTAAATGGAAAAAACCTGGTCGCGCTCTTTTCATTGAATACATCTCAAGCGCCCCTCACTTTGGCCTCTTGGGCAACAAACTGATAAGCTGCTAAGGGGAAACACCTTTTCTCTGTGTTCGGGTTACTTCTCTGTAAAAGGAGGAAAATAGCTTAATGGTAACTATCATTTTTATCTTTCTGGATCTTTTTGCTCCTGAATCCCTCCTCATCTGCAACTCATGTTTTGTTTGCAGAAACCTGTAAGGTTTGCCTAGATGGATAAGTTTGCCTAAGCCAAGGCAGGCAGCGCTTGAGAAATGATGAAGCAATCAAATGATGGAGCAAGACTCCCTTCTGTGAGGTTGCGTTTTTTTTCAGTGACTTACTGCGCCCATAGAAGTGGTTCCAAAATTGGGTATATACCATCAAGCTCTTCCCAGCCCTGAACCTTGACAGATTTATACTGGTCTAACCCCCAAGGCGGAGGAGTTCAGTTACATCCAAACAGGGACTGACAGAAATGTGACTTTGCAACTGAATGTGAACTTTGCTGGTAAATCAGTAGGCACCTCATTCAATTTTATATGTATCACTTTGATCTTATCTAGCGCTTTAACATTCCAAAGCACTATACCCTTACTATTCTCTCATTCTCCAAATAAGATGCCCCTCTCAGCAGCAAACTTGGTAAATTGACAAAGCAAGATAGTAGCAGAGATTGAAGTAAAATTCTTAGTGGTGTCTTTTGGAAAGACCTTCACATGTGGTCTTCGGAATTGGGGGTACTAGAGAAGTCAGTGCCTGAAAAGATGCCAAACTTGATGCAGTTTTCACAATGAGTAATTTAAAAGTAGAGGTACTTATCTGTTCTCACAGTCCAGTAGCTATGTCATTTTCTAGCTGGGTTATCAGTCTACCGTGGGGGCTAAAAGACCTCACCATCTTCATGACCACCCACAAAAGTTAGTTAGATGAGGACGGAAAAGGGGCCACAGGTTAAACCTGACAAGCTCAGGAGATTGAAAATAGCCATATAAGATGACGTGAACATAAAATAATTCCTAAGCAAGGTGGGCCATGGCAGAAAGTCACATCTTTAGCCTGAAGCTTCCTTGACAAGGGTCGATGTTTACCTTAAGTGAGCCTGCTTATTGTCTTTTTGCATCTATAATAGGATAACATGCCCTTGGAGTGTCAGTAATCCTTTTCCGGATCAGAGCAGGAAACTACAGAATCCCTCATTGTTATTCTTGTCCTCTGATTACTATGTCCTATATACTATGTCCTATAAAAAGCAAACTATTAACTATCCTGCACCCACCTATGTAAGAGGTACCTGTCTCTCCAATTTACTTTTATCCAATCCCAGAAATTTCCCCACTTTGCTTTCTCCTACCCCCTTAAACTATCACTAATGGATTTCATGTAACCCTCCTCTGATTCTGAGTATAAAATAAGCTGCAAACTGCCCTTTTGTGGAGCATTTTCTCAATCCCTTGAGATTTTGCTTCCCAGCAATTGTCAGTTTGGCTCAAACAAACTCTTAAGTTTTCTCTTAGACTGGATGTTTTTTCGTCAACATAGAGAACCTTTTGACCCAGACTCCGTTCAGACAGTGTCAAGGAGCAAATTTCCATTAGCGTTAGTTTTCCAGGGCCCACTTAGTCCAGATAACTTAGAAAACCGGTATAATGAAAGGTCAACTTTTAGCATTTACAAAGCCAGTCTTTTCCTGTTTTGCTTTTGAATTATGAGCCCTGGGCTACACAAGCCCTCCAATGCTTTCACTTACTTACAATAAGAGTTGGGGGGCTCTCCACAAAGATTTCTGGAGCTTTCTGAAACTGGCTTGAAGCCTAGAGGAATGGAAATAGACTGATGATCCTGTTTTGTTTTTAACTCTGAGCATCCAGTTTAAACTAAGGGCACTGCCCTCTTCAAGATACCACATAAACTGTGTGACAGGTACAGTTTATTGCCTAGAATACTCAAGTGGAATGCTTATGATATGTACTTTAACAAGTTCAGCAGGATTAATTTGCACAGTATTTTATATGTCAAAGCACTTTATATGTGTTATCTAATATACTCTGAACAGCATTTTAGAAAGGGGAGAGTAGGTAATGCCCATTTATAGATGAGGAAACAGACTTGTTATAGCACTGGGACAACACCCAGGTCTCTGCCAATAAATCCAGGGCTCTTTCCTGAAGTGGAAAACTGGCTTCAATTCTATTAATAGCTTTGCCACAACCTTACTAAGTGATACAGTTACATGCAAGAAAAAGATACAGAAGAAAGCTATTTAAGTGTTTAAGTTGAAAATGTGATAGAGCAGTTAAGCAAAGCTGATACAATAACCTAGACAGATGTAATATTATCCAATTTCCAAATAACTCCCATGGAATTAACTACTTAAAAAGGCCTCATGTCTTTTAAACAAATAAAAGTTACACAAGTTGGATAAAAACAAATAGATGAAATCAAAGGTCAGTTAATTTTAAAAGATTAAAATAAAAAGTAATAGCTATTAAAAGTGGTATAGTAGTAGACACAAGGTTCTCCTTTTCAGAAAAAAAAATTAGCTTTCTTCTGAAATTGGTATGACTTAGTTCATAGAGCTGAGAAAATGCCATTCAACTGTGCAAAGATATAAACATTACACTTCCAAATGCAAATAAATCTTTTGCTGATCACCAACAGTTATACTATGGGGATAACTGTTTCTCACCTGTTACATCCTTTCAAATCATTCAAAATGAGTGGAGGCAGGAACAGTAAGAAAAGAGAATCCAGGATATAAAGTATAGTATTTCAACCCTTCTATCAAAACAGATTCTTGTAGACAGTGCTTTAAATAATTTTCACAGTGCCAGTTCCTATTGGATGAGTGGAATGAGAAAGAAAAATCAATGTTTTTCTTTGGTCTAAGTCCCATCTAAAGAAAACAGTTTCACATCTGGTGCTTGACAGGAAAAGGTTCTATTCATAAGGAAACAGAATTGTAAACTATTACCCCTCACCCCCCCCCCCAAAAAAAATCCTGTCAAATTTTGCAGATAAAGTTAAGAGACCTCTGAAAGGATCTGCTTGGTTTCTATTGGGAGAAAGGAAAGCAGAGTAAAGCAAAAATGCACCACTTGGAAAATAGTCCTAGATAAAAATGCTGTAATTTATACGAGAATTTTACATATATTATCTCATTAGGTAGGGAAAAGAACGATGCTCACTTTGTAAAAGGAAGAACAGAACAGAAACTCAGAGGTTAGTTAGTGACTTGCCTAAAGTCAAAGGGTTAATTGTTGGTTTTGGTGGCACTAAAAGCCAGGCTCTATCTTCAGTGCAGTGCTTGCTTTGGCATTGCTAAGTGCCCAGACAATGCAGACAAGATTGGAGGGCTTAGTGGTTTTCCAGTGTGACAGTCAACAGCATTCTCTTTTCTGTCTTCTCATTTATAGGAGAAAGAGTGGTGTCTTAACTCAAGAGGGGGACTTCGGGTAGGAGCCCATTAATAACATCTAGGGCTCTACAACTAATAAAACATTTTAACAAAATAACTGGTAACTAAATGATTCTTGTCAAGGCTAACTCTTTTGAAGGAAAAGCATTTCAGTGCTGACTTTTATTGACTAGAAAGAACATCCCTATGGGCTTATACTCTTGGAGGGAAACCCCAGAAAAGTAAAGGCGGCACTCTGAGATTTTTGTCAATGAGTTTAATGTATGTCCATAGGTAGTGCATATGAATGCTTAAATTACAAAATTAGCTGCCATGGTCCAAGTGTGTGGGACTTTAAGAAAGCTTTTATCAAAAGATAACTTAGCCTATCAATTTTGATTTCTGTGATGTACTTTAAAGGTCTGTAAAATAATTCTAGAATTATATAGCATTAAATTTTATGTTATTTTTATTATTATAATAACTTAATTTCATGAACTGTTAAAAAAAATATTAATTTGCATCTCCCAGTTTACACATTTCTGCATTAACCTAGAGAAAACCCCATGTGAAGTTTCCATGCAGTTACAAAGGCAGCAGCACATGCTGTTTCCACAGCAACTTATTGCCTCAGAACACACCTGCACATAAAAGCATCCACAAAAAAATACCCGCCCACCCCTCTCCCACCAAAAAAACCCAACTATTTCCCTTCCCCACCAAAAATTACCTGGTACAAGCAGTGACTTAAAAAAATGCTTTCTTAGTAGGAAGCATTTATAAAATGCAGAGATCTGAACAAGCTAAATGCTTGTGCAGGTAGATGGGCCTCTCTCCCCAAGAGTTCCTTCCTCAAGAGGCAGAAAGAACTCTCCACAGTTTAGGAAAGTTCATTTTTAAAAGTATATTTATATTCATGGCTATTTCTTTGAAAGAATATACCCAGCCTCAGCGGTGGAGGAGATAAAAGCAGAAGGAGAAGCAAAGGGACACAGCCATAACACAGAGAATGGAGCCTCTCCAGAAACATCCAACAGGTTGCAGCAACCAAGAAGGAAAACATTTGTGACTTCACATAGACCATTGATCTGTTCTAGTTGAAGGAGTTAATTTTTCATGCACTTGCTACTCAAGAAAAACATAAAACCACTTAAAATATGGCATTCACAATGTCATTAGCTTATGGTATCAGGTAAAGGAGAAAACTGTGCTCCTGTACTAACTATCCCTAAAATTTTCCACATACATGTAAGCATCTTAAAGCCTATAGATATCCTATAATACTGTCATCAGGAGCCCTCACCTACAAAACATACACTGAACTACACTGTTTGAGTCCCTGAAATTTCAACACCACAGATAGTGTTCTAAATTTTACTTTTTTACAAGCTTAATGTAGACACAGAAGAAAACACCACGCAATGTTTATTGTGCAATTCCAACAGTTATTTGTGGAATCTTGGTTTAGAGGCATTCTTTATAGCCATTTCAACTGCCATTTTTAAAAAAGCAACAGTCTAATTGTGTATCTATAAATTCATGAAGTTTCTTCAAATATAGCACTAAAAGCACTAATGATTCATGTTATAATTTTAAAAATATTTTAAAACTAGAGTTCATATATCATTCCTTTCATAAAATAATCAAAATAATTTGATTATCTGGAAGAAAATTACTGAAACAGAGTCCTTCCAATGTATTCATAACCTCTGTAAAACTCCTAACTAAAAATAGAACAATGATGAAATAAGGATTTCTCAGTCACTGGGATTGTTTGACCTTAAGATGAGAAATGGACTGGTATTTTTTTACGTTTCCTGTGAGTTCAGAGCTTACAGGTGGCATCAGGACTCAGATCTCTGGGATGACTTTACATGGCTTTCACTTTGATTTGTTTCATTTTCATTTGCTTCTTTTCCAATTTCTTTTGCTCACGCCTCAAGGCAGCTTCCTAGAGAGAGAGAGAGAGAGAGAATCCACACTAAGCTGTAAGCACACATTTAACAATCAAAATTAGAATACTGCCTATATTACTAAAACCTAGGCTTGCACCATAAATAACATTTCAGAAGATAGTTAAAAAATTGCTAATATCTATGTTGGTTAATGAAAATTAACTTGAAGCAAATTTCAAGTTAGAAAGATCTAAATACTACATTTAAGCAGGCTTTGTTAGAATGGTCTGATTTTTCCTATACCCAGGAAACACCAGCCCAACTTTCATCATAACAATTTTATGTATCTGCCAAGGATTTGTACTTCCGTTCAGAAAACCTTAAGATCTTGTTTGATCAGGTTATTCATTATAAATCTCTTCTTTTTAGCAGATGTTATACCTGAGCACAATATTTCAATTCACAATGTTCAACTGGAGATTTTTATCATATTTTTATTTAGGAATTAGGATGATATACAGGAGAGAAAGAAGCTTCAATCACATTATTTCAGTATCAAAAGTCTGAATGTTTATCCATCCACAGGTGTGCTACTGTGTAAGTAGCTTGAAGAATTGAACCATCATTAACACTGATTTTATGGGCAACACAAAGGCAGGAATGAACCTACCCCCTTTGGCAGCTGCTGCCTCCTGTGAGGGCTGAGTAGCAAGTGAACAGCCACAACACAGATGTCAAAAGCTATACTCTTCTGGGACAGCTATATGAAGTGGTCCAAATACTGTCCCAAGGTCCCTTTCCCACTGAGCCAACCCCTACACCTCTACCATTTTCATTCTTTACTCAACACAATCCATCCCTTCCCGTATTACATATTATACACATGTGTAAACCTACCAATACACAGAATATAGTATAGTGGTTAAGAGAAGAAATTCACATTAACATATTTAAGAAACATATTGGTTAATGTCAATAAATATATGAAAAATGTTCAAAAAATGCCAAACACATGAGATATCACTTCTCCACTATCAGAATCATACATTTAAAAAATAAGTAATTTTCATAAAGATGTGAGTATAGAGGAGCGCTCATATCATATGCTCGTAAAAGTACAAATTGGTACAACTTCTTATTGGCAGCCTATCTTTCTCTGTCTTTCTCTCCTAGGATTGTTTTCCTCAGGAAATTTTAAAAAGCACAAATATGGAAAGACATTTTCTTGAAAGACTGCTATATTTTTAATATAAAAAGTTACAGAACACTGTTTATAAGATGAGGTACATTAAGGAATACACATACTAACAGAGCTGGGGAACTAAATAAATTATATAGTGTTAACGGCGATTACCTTTAGGGATGGGAGTTGTCTTAAGGATTGTGTTATTTATTTATTTATTGGGGAATTGGGGAAGGGGAACAGCCAAGTTGTTGTGTTTCAATCTTAGTTGTGGAGGGTGCAGCTAGCTCAGCTCCAAGTCCAGTCACCACCCAGGCACCCGTCAGCAGCTTGCACCAGCTCAGCTCAAGGTGCCGTGTTCAAGCTTAGTTGCATTGTGGGTGGGCATAGCCCACCATCCTATGTGGGAGTCGAACCGGCAACATTGTTGCTAAGAGCTCATGCTCCTCTGGCAGGCTGGTGGCAGCTCAGCTCAAGGTGCCGTGTTCAGTCTTAGTTGGAGGTGGGCATAGCCCACCATCCCATTTGGGAGTGGAACTGGCAACCTAGTTGTTAGGAGCACGTGCTCTCACCAGCTGAGCCATCCTGCCACCTGTTGGCAGCTCAGAGGCAGCTCAGCTTGGGTGCAGCTCACTGGCCCATGTGGGAACCGAACAGGCAACTCTGTTGCTCAGAGCTTGCCCTCTTAACCAACTGAGCCACTGGGCCGGCCTGATTGTGTTATTTTTACATAGTAGGATTAAGGTTAGTTTTAATTTCTGTGTATATGTTTCTCTATTTTTCAAATTAAGTATGTAAGAAAACAAAACAAACAATGCTTTACTAATAGTGACAGGAGGGTCCAGATCATTTTCATGAATGAGCCATTCAAGTCAGAAATTGACTATAATTTCTTCTTTTGGGGGTGGGGTGGGGAGGGTGGGGATTCCCTTTCCCATTAATTCATTGGATATTTTTACAAGGTACTCAAGCCTAGATACTACAAAGCAGTGGTTCTTAAAAAATACATGTTTTAACCCACAAGCAGCTTACAATCTGACTTAAATTCTGGGCCCTCTTTTTCTTTTCTTAATTATTTTTAATTGGGGAATTGGGGGAAGGGGAACAGACAAGTTGCTGTCCTTTTGTTCTTTAGTCTAGTTGTGGAGGACTGGCCCAAGTTGGCACCATCATTGTGCTCTTCCCTGGCGAGGCAGATCAGTCACCAGCTTCTGGACAGCTGCTCACGCTGGCTGCTGGCTACACATGGCAGCCCATGGCAGCCCACTGCAGCAGGGGCTGCAGCCTACACCGTCGCCGGCAACTCGCGGCAGCCCAGCTCCAGATTGAGTTGTTGTTCAGCATCTTAGCTGTAGAGGGCAGTGTCACTGGCCCTCATGTGGGATCTGAACCCAGGCCCTCTGGCATCCTAAGCCAGCTCTTAACCAAAGCGCCACTCGGCCAGCCCTGGGCCCTCTTTTTCTTAAACGTACTGTAGTTTCAAACCCTAGAAAGAACTGGAGAACTTTTTTTCCACAGAAAAATAAAAAGCATGATCTATTAATGACTCTGTGTAGATTCATTCAGTGTACTCATGAAAAAGGCATTTCTATTTATAAAGAAAACTGCATAAACACAGAGTTCTATTTTCAGGGGAAAAAAGTACCCATCAACTACTACACCAAACCAAATCAAACAAAAAGTGATGAGCAAGGATAAGATGGGAGGAGGCCTGTGGTGTCCTAGGCACTTCACTCAACAGCATTAATCACTCCACTGGCACTGAAGCGCCACACGACGGCTCACTTTTACTTGGCAGCATAGTTCCTCTACTTCTAGGAATTTTCTTCAATCCTCGAGATGATTCTCACTAAAACCCACATCTCCTAGAACTCTGTTCTCCTCTTTTATTGACCAGCATTTACAATTAACATTTTAGAGCTGGACTATGGCATCTTATTTCACAAAAATGTAAGAACATGTTAATGTTTGAAACATACCACAGCCTAAAAAGCTCTTGGATTTGAGATTCTTGTTATGGATAAAATAAAAAAAATTTTAAAAATGAGAATTTTATAATCAGATTAAACATTTTATAAAACAAGTTTATTTGGACCATAGGGCACGTATGCTGCCTTCTATTAAAATTCCTAATTCTTTCTACCTCAGTAAGTGTTTGGCTTGAAAGATGATAGTGGAACTTTCAAAATGGGATTGTGCTGGGGAAATAAGTAATTCATCTCATTCGCCAGGATTGGACTCAATCTAACATGGTTTGAACAGGAAAGATTATTTATTCTTCATAGGGCTATTAACTAATTAAATGTCCCAAGTACTGAGAAAATGCTAAACTTTTAGCCTGTGTACATCCCCACGCAAATTACCTTAACAGCCAATATGGTACAAATAGTATCCTTATAAATCTTAGTTCTACCCCAGTGATAAGAAAAGTCTGTCTTACCTCCAGCCTGCGCTGTTTCTCAGGATCTTCCTCATTCATGATTCGCTCCTTCTCTGCTCTTTTCTTCTCCTCACGCCGAGACTGTGCAGCTTCCTGTCTTTGCACATGCGTCAGCTTCAAGAAGTTCTCTTCTACTCGAGCTCGGTTCTTATCTGCTTTTTGTTTGCCCTTTCCCCAAGAAACAAAGAATTTCAGAAATTCATTTCAGTCCAACAGAAGCAAAATCCCATTTAGTAGGCTTTCATAAAACTACTGCCATTTAGCACTTTCAAGTCAGCTAGCAAAGATACAATTACTGGAATCAGTGACAGATGATTCCCCCAGAGGGAAAAAAAAAACAGTAAAAGGTGCCAACTTTATAAAAAAAACTGCTGGTCTTACTTCTCTGTTGAGTCGGAACTTTTTGGCTTTATCAATAGAATAAATCACCATGTTCATCAGGGGTAGCAAAGCCTCCATATCCTTTGGGTAAGTGTTACCTGAGCCAGGCACTGGAAAACAAAGCCATTTTCCTGCTGAGTTAACAGCAGCATTAATACTTCTGAGTCACTCAACATTTTTTTTTAAATTATTATTAATAGACTCCGTTCTTCAAGTTTCTTAGGCAGCTAAAATGCAGAAAATAGAAATTAAAATATATAAAAGGATCTCTTATTGAAGAAATCCAAAAGCAGTAAGCAGGCATGGGGTTAATTTTAATCTAGTTTTTTAATAAGCTATCATTTAGGAGGGAATAATACTCTCCTTAAGATCATCTCTCAGAAAACAAAGAACCCAGATAGGACACAGAACACTTACCATTAAATGTAAACAGTAGTGTCCTCTTAGTGTCAGGCAGCTTTAAAGGCTGACCTTCCCTGTCATAAAAGAAAAGTCTATTTAGAAGGAACACAAGAAAGAAGTTCTCTATGTACATAAGTCACCCAATTCACTGAGATGGATACCTGCAAATAATCAGCACAGTATTTGGCTTGGCATCCTCAAATCAAATATAATCTCAGAGCCTGACGGAGCTTTACAGATCATCGGGTTGACTTGTCTATCTGATTAATGCATTCCCAAGTGATCTTTAGCCTACACTTGAATACCTCCAGTGATGGACCGTCCAGGCAAGATACATTCCACCTCACCTGGGGAGCCAGAAATGAACCTATATTTAAGTACAAGGCCCATATTTTAAATAATGTTTTTTGCTTATTTTGATGGATTTTTATGTTTTATTTCCAGCTCCTTGTTACAATGAAGCATCTTATTTTTGAGTCAGGCTCAGAATAAATCTAGAAATAATCTACCTTGTAGATGCTTCAATACAGAAAGCTAAAGAAGAACATCATTTTCAATAATTTAATACGTACTCTTGCATAATTTTTGGACCAGAGAACTGGTCTGAAAAATGAACGGATTCAATCTTGTCAGCGTAGTGTGTAAGAAAGTGAACCATCTGAAATAAAGAAAAGAAAATAATTTTTTCTAAAGGGTTTGATGCATTTCCCTTTTTTCATAAAGACATTCACTCTTCAATCGTCCTTACTTTTGCACAATGTCATTAAGGCTAAAGCTTTAAAAAATTAAATTTAAATAAGATAAGGAATCTCTCTACAATGAAACTAGTACTTTTTCTTTAGCAACACCAATTATTCATTCTTCTTACTAAGCAGCTAAAATATATCTCAAAATAATGTTCTAAACAAGAGTGAAAGCATGAAGATAAAATCTAAAATAATTTCAGGGGATTCTTCATAAACACATCACCTTGAACTTACATTCAGAACGGTCTTTGAGCTATTCTATAGTTTTATGATACTAATATATGCTGTTACCATTACACAACCAATGACTCTATACACAGTGTCTCTAACACTAATTGAAGCTTAAAAAAAAATGCACTAAATGACATGAAAAACCTGAAAGCCATTAGCAATCCTAGAACAATTTGCTCTTGATTTAGAGAGAACCTCTTAACTAATCAAACTTGCCTTTTGACAAGTTAATCTACTGCTTAAAGAAGGTATGTTAATGTTTGTGTGGGAAAGTAATACGTAACCAGTGCATTGTCATAAAATGAAGCACTTGTACAGTGTGACTTTTAGGGAGAGTGCCCTGTAAATGCCAAGGTCTACAGATGTAGGTCTTCTATTGCATTTACCTTTGTATCCATCATTCCCTCCGTGACTTCTCCCATCTCTGATAGGATGGCCAAGGAGTCTGGCAGTCCATACTTTGCTCCAGACTTAGGTTTGTCACTACAAAACTCACTCTAGAGGAAGAAGTAATGACAGTAAGACATGACATTTTATTATGCACAAAGACTTTTTGTCTCTCAAGAGAATATGCACTGACCTATTTGAAAGTGGTAATTTTCCTATGCTCTGAAGTTGAATCTCTATGTAATAAATAGGCACAGTTTCTATGTATATTTGAGTTGGAACAATTCAACATACCAGATCCTGCATCTCTTTCTGCAGTCGCACCAAGGCTTTCCGAGTGCCAACAGCAAACACATAGGTATCCATATCTTCATCATTCATGGTTACTTTTATTTGCTTTAAAAAAACAACAAAACTCACCTGTTAGGCTCTGTGATAGGGAGATTTCTAAGATGGCCTCCAAGATTCCCACCCCCTGGTGTATACATCCTCCCCTTGAATGTGTGAACATGATGGGCTATCACTCCCATGACTACACTGTGTTATGCAGCAGAAGGTCCCTAATCAGTTGACTTTGAGTTAATCACAAGGGACATTATCCTAGGTGGACTGACCTAATCGAGTGAGTCCTCCAAAGGAACTGAGCCCTACTTGGAGAATAAGTCAAAGTGTGAAAGAGTGTGGGGTGGACAATGTGGCAAGGACCTGAGAGTGGGCTCTAAGAGCTGAGAATGGTTCCCAGTTGACAACTAGCAAGAAGATGGGAACTTAATTCTGCCAACCATCTGAATGAGTCTGAGAAGAGGGCCCCAAGCTCCAGAGCTTGGAGTTGCTGAACACACTGACTTGCTAGGAGGACAGTGTACCCTGAGAGAGTATGGATGTTCTGTGTACCACCCTACCCCTATACCTCGCCCCATGCCTCTCTTCCATTTGGCTATTTCTGAATTGTATCCTTTATAATGAATCAGTAAACATAAGTAAAGTGTTTTCCTGAGTTCTGTGAGCCATTCTAGCAAATTATTGCACTGGAGGGGAAGGTTGTGTCAATTTATAGCTGGACAGTCAGAAATAAGTATGGGAAATCTTATGAGACTGAGGCCTTTGAATTGTGCAAGCTGGCAGTAACTCCAGGTAGATAGTGTCAGAATTGAATTGACAGAAAAAAAAATCAAAGAAACAAAATACTAAAAAAAACCAAAAAATAAAAACCAACCAAACAAACAAAAGAATGAATTGAATTGTTGGATACCCAGCTGGTATCTGCAGAATCAGAGAATTGATTGTAGGAGTTGGAAAACACCCCAGGGGCAGCAGAGGTAAACAGTTTTTAATAATCTGCACTGGGCCAGAGATAAAGTTGTAAATCCAAACAGTCTGATATGGAAAAACATGGTCCTAGTTGCCACATTAACTATATTTCAAAATGTTTGGGTCAAAAAATGTTGCCACGCAGCTGTGCAGCCATCTGCCCCCCCCCCCTCCGCGCTTAACCCTAAACTGACCCTTTTGAGGACAGTGTTCATACACCTTGTGTCTCCCTGTTTGGCTCCAAAGGATGGCCAGTTAGTCAATGACAGGTAAGATTCCTTGTGGGAGGTACAACCTAAGACAGGCACGGTCGTGTGGAGGCCATTAGGAGAAATCTCGGGGCTCACAGAGGTGGGAATGAGCCCTCATTCACCCCCCAAAAAGATTGAAGGTTTTCTACCTCTGTGGCTACATTCCTTCCCTCAACCTGCTTGGGAAGTGACCTGATACTGTGATAGTATCTGTCCTCAGCATAATAATCTTATCTCCCTGGGGCTGTATGTCTATGGGTGTGTGAAGGCAGAGCATTTGTCTGATCTCCACAGGCGGGACTTTCGGTAATAGCTGCTTGCAGGCATGAGTAATCTGGCTTGAGCAAGTTCTCAGGAATGAGACTCACAGACTGTGGAGAGAACAATGCCACTTCCCGGTTTGTGGAGAAATAAAAGCTGCGTGTTAGCCCAAATCGGGGCTCTCAGTCCTGTGAGGCTGGAGACCCTTGGCCCCGCTCTCATTTAACTCTTGACTGCTGTTTCTTTTATTTCTTAACCCTTCGCCACCCCCTCTCGTTCTCCCACTGCTCAGTTCTCCCACTGCTCATGGCGACAAAAAAATACCAGTATGTGGAAGAAGGACAGCGTTAATATAGGGAAATATAGCAAAGACCTGGAAAGATGGAAAATGTAAAAGAAAAGGTTTTCCGCTCTTCCATCACTGAGGGGAAATTACACAAAGTAACACCTTAAATAGAGCCCAGAAAGAAATGGCTAAGAAATATAAAGAACTATTGAAACTGTCTTTGCAGAGAAAAAAAAAAAGAGAGAAAAGAATGGCTGGCTCAGAGGAAAATAGAAGATTAAGTCTACCTCAGGAAAGAATTAAAAATAATTGAAACACTATTCTAAAGAATAATTTTTACAAATGGATGGTTAAAGAGGCAGCAAAATTACCTCCTTTCTATCTAATAAGATGGTATTTTGTAGGCGAAAGGATGACAGAAATCTTAACTGATAAGACTAAAAATTCGTGGATGAAATCATCAATGGTCATATCAGAAAAATTAAATGGCACAGGTTAGCAAATAAAAATGAGACTTTCAACATAATAACAATGAGTTTCAATCTAATAATTACATTTCCAAGTACCTATTATATTACTAACCCAGCACTTATTAACGAAATACTATTTTGTATTTTGACGTATATGCAGACATGTCTGGTTCTACAAGAGTATATAAAAGAGACTGTCTTGCATGTTTTTGTTCCTTGTAGCAGTGGGAGCCACCACAATTACTTATTGAAAGTTGGGGAAGGAGAATGTGGCATTTTGGATGAAGGACACAATTTGCAGACTAACATGTTAATTTAATAAAGGGAAGAAGGTATATCAAACAGTAAGGTATACCAAACAGATGGTGATTTCCGCTTGTTCAGCTCAATATGCACTACTCGAAGCAAAAAATACTTTGGCTTATTGCCCAAAATACAAGCATATATAAGGAACAGACTTAGATGTGAGGGTAAACTGTCTATAACTTTTCCTCCATCATTCAGGCTGGTTCAGCTGATGCATCTGGTGATAAGAATATTATCTCCTTACCTACAAAAAGCTTACCTACACCACCACCCCCTGGCCCCTGCTGACAGCTGCACAATAAGTGGAAGATGATCTGTCCAAATAGAAAGTCAAGGGACATAAAACTCCAAATAGAATCCAAGCAAGAAATTGAATAAGGTCTCAGAAGTTAAGAATTCAATCTGTAAAACTACATGAGATATCACCACATACCTGTCAAAATGGCTACCACCAATACATCAAACAAGTGTTGGTGAGAATATGGAGAAAAGGGAACCTCAGCACTGTTGGTGGGACTGCAAATTGGTGCAGCCACTATAGAAAACTGTATGGAGGTTCCTCAAAAATTCAGAATAGAGCTACCTTATGATCCAGCAATTCTTCTTGGTATTTATCCAAAGAGATCCAAAACACTAGTTTGAGAAGATATACGCACCCTTATGTTCACTGCAGCATTATTTACAATAGTCAAGATATAGAAACAACCTAAATGCCCATCAACAGACATACAATAAAATATTACTCAGCCATAAAAAAATGAAATCTTACCAACTGCAACAACAAGGATGAACCTACAGGATACTATGCTAAGTGAAATAAGTCACAGAAACAACTACGTCACAGAAAGACAAACATCATAGGATCTCAGTTATATGTGGAATCTAAAGAACAAAATAAATGAAGAAATAGAAACAGACTCCCAGACACAGAGAACAAACTGTTGCCAGATGGTAGGAGAGTTGGGAGTTGGATGAAAACGATGAAGGGATTAAGAAGGACAAATTGGCAGTTACAAAATAGTCACAGGCATGTAAAGTACAGCGTAGGAAATGTAGTCAATATTGTAATAACTATATGGTGTCAGGTGGATAACAGACATCAGGGGATCATGTCTTCGTAAGTTATATAAATGTCTAACCACTATGCTGTACACCTGCAACTAATGTAAAATGATACTGAATGTCAACTGTAATTGAAAAAAAAAAAATTCAATCTGTACAGAGAAAACCAGCAGGAAGAATACATACCACTTGATCACTCACTGGCCTCATCATCCGGGCCAGGACATTCAGTAAGTCTTGTCTCTTGAGGAACTGAAAAAAAAAATCAACAAGAGAACAGTTGCAACTTCTACTTACTATAAAGAAAATACCTTGGAGGGGGAATCAGATGCTTCATCAAATATACTTGAAATTTGCCATTTAGTAGAAAGATGATTTTTATATCTCATTTTAAGCCAAACATGAAAGGATAAGACACTGAACTTAGGAGGATTTGAATCACACTGGAAAAAAACAAAAGATAGATATAACACTGTACCAGAAATCCCCTACTTACCCTGAGCTGGATAAGCATCCCCTCACAGCACACTCGACCAGAACACCACAGGTTGTAGATATGCTCGTTCTCCTGGTTCAGCTTTCCCGTGCTAATGGCTTCCTTGTTAGTTCCATCATCCCCTAGGGGTAAAACCACTTAATGTGATTCTCTGAAAAATGCTGGCACCTAATCGCTATACTCTCCTCCACCTGGATACCACAAAGATCATAGCTTTAGGGTGGCAATACTTGGCCATCTTCTAGAGCTTTCCTTTAGACACAGATTAGAACAGATGGGCACCGTTCCTTTTACTTTCAAAACTCTATTGTTTCCATAAAAAAATGGACTCTAGCATTGCTTCTATGTCCTTGTTAGCTAATGACAATCAACTTGAGCATAAATTTCTCAAGAAAAGATACAAAATGGAGCAAAATCAGTTTAAATGTCTGACAAAAGTTTAAAAAACTTTATATGCAGCGAATAAAAAAATACCGTTAGGGCCGGCCGAGTGGCGCGATGGTTAAGAGCTGGCCTGGGACGCCAGAAGGCTCCGGTTCGGATCCCACATATGAGGGCCAGTGACACTGCCCTCCACAGCTAAGATGCTGAACAACAGCTCAACCTGGAGCTGGGCTG
>NW_017731384.1:2078040-2102580 GCF_001890085.2 Hipposideros armiger
TGAAGAACAAAAAGACAGCAACTTGTCTGTTCCCCTTCCCCAATTCCCCAGCACTGTTCCCATCCCCCAATTCCCCAATAAAAATCTTTAAAAAATAAAAAATACCGTTAATACAACTAACACTCCCTTCACCTTGTCTCAGTTAACTTTAACCAAGTTTGCTTTTCCAACAGCAAAATGACAACAGTGCTAATTAAGAGCTGTATTTTACATCTAGAAAAAGCTCAAATTCCAATCATTTTCTTTCTTCATTTAGTTAAGTATACAAAAGAAATTGTTCAACCTCACAAGGTAAAGCAGACTGATACACGAAATGAAAACATTTAGTGGAGAAGTGGAAAGTGTTAATGGCTACTTATTATTTTCCTAATTTCCAGGTCAAAATGTACTCGGAAATATTATGGTACAGCAGAGAGAGCATGAACACCGGAAGCATGCAGACAAGGTTCTAATATCACGGCTGCAATGGAATAGCTTAAGTTTTAACATTTCTGGATTTCAGTTCGCTTCCTTAGGAAAACAGAAACTATATCCAATGGGCAGTATTGTTACAAAGATTAAATAAGAAATAATATATGCAGAGTACCTAGCACAACACTTAAACAGTCTGCTAAAGAGAAGAGCAGACGGATACTTGCTTACTATTAAAGGGAAACAAAGTGTTAAATAACAAATAGAGGTGAAGGTAGGTGAGTCCACCTTACGCCTTACACTACACAACTACAGGGGTTCCTGTAAGGTACTTCAGTGGATCCGAAACTAAAGTGCCCAGAACCTGAGGGAATTATGAAGGATTTATAATTTCTAAAAGATGAACTGAAAGCATTTAACAAGCTATTGAAAATGTTAAAATTCCTTGCTTTCAGCCGGACTTTTATCAACTTGTGTAGATAACACTGATTATCTCCTTCTAATCAGAAGCTGTTTAGCAACTGTTAATGTAAGATGAGAAAATTATTTCATAAATGAAATTTACTCAGCATATAAAACCTAACAAAAATGGGATCCTTAAGAACAAATAAAAAAAGCATTCTCTTCAGCAGTCCAGTATAAGCAGTCAGAAGTTTATACTGAGGGGGACAAACAGTTCTTACCAGATAATTTTCAAGCAGTTGGACTTCTGTTAGCCTAACTTACCTACTAAGGCAAAGTTGCTCTCCAAAAGCTCTCTATGAGTGTTAAACCAAGCCTGAGCAAGGCGACTGTTTTTATTCTTCCCAATGATATAATTCATGATGTAGGCCAGCAGACCAGTTACCATCAAAATTTCTAGATAGTAACTCTCCCAACTGTTCTGGAGATGTGCAGGAACCTAAAGAAGAACAATTATTCTGTTTAATATTGGCTGAGGCTGAAGGATGGATTCTAACTCATGGGATGAAGGAGAATGAGAAAGCCCATAAACAGTTACTGTAACTATCACTAAATATGGTTGTACTTTGAAATATGCCCATTTTGGTTTTCTAGGTCGGCTTTGTAAAAGACTGAGGAAATGTGAGGACAATCAAATGGGATAAAAAGCTGGAAAGCCCTTGGTATTAAACTTGATTCTGAGTCCCACCCCAAAATAAATCCAATGTCTATCCTCTTCATCATTCCTTAATAAATAAAACTATGAGGGCTAGAATAAAAACATAGGGGTTACTTCTCTAGTTGTGGAGCTTTTATCAGAAGAATTGATGTCAAACTCTTTCACAACTCCCACTATTACGTCAGCAGCAGCTCTATGTCACTAATTATATTTCTGGGATTAGTGACAGCAAGATATTTTGTTGGTTAGTTTCGAATTCAGAATCCTGTATACATACATCAACAATTGTTATTGGATCCTTATTTTTGCTAGAAGAAGTATCTGGTTTGTCTTCATAACCTTCAAATTCTTCATCATCATATGGCTCACTCTCGGTATCTCCTTCCTACAAAAATGAGGCACAATCTGTTTTCCCCTACAAATGTCGCCAGCAATTGTATCTCAACAGTTGTAGAGGAAAACAGAACACGTAAGCAGCAAGCACAGAACACAGAGATATTACATGTTTTCAACAAATGATGACTCTCCATGCTTTTGAACCCCGAGTGCTAAATGATATAATTCCCACCCACATACAGAATCTATTCTCCACCGCTTCCCTCAGCCAGGCTTTCCACAGAGGAGAAAAATACAGTTCATTCTTCGATCAATGCAAAAGGTGGGAACATACCACAAAACATTTAGAAGAGTGCCACCTACTGAACAAAAAGATACCCAAGAGTAAAGGTCTCCTCAGATCTGGGTCTTACTTGAATGTCTGGGAAAAGCGCTAGTTACAAGTTTTTCCATTCTTCCAATTTCCCAAGAAATCAAAAAAAAGAATCTCACCTGGGTATCTGCATCTTCAAAATCTCCTTCTTGGTTTTCATCCTGTCCTTCCAACTCTACAGTGGTCTCGTCTTCATCGTCTTCAGTGGTTATCACCCGTTGAGGAGATTCAGTAACAGAATCTTCTGTGACATCCTCAAATTCAGCAAAGTCATTATCATCATACTCTACTATGTCTTCCTCATCCTCAAAGTCATCAAACTTAGCTTCAGAGATGCTCCCAAACACCAAAAGGACAACACAGAAGGCGTGGAAGGCTTTCATGGCACCTTAACAATGAGTTAAAACAAAACACATCCTAAGTGGACTGCCATTCTACACATACAAATCAAATTTAGAAACAATCAAAATATATCTATGACTCTTTCCTGCTTTTCTCTTATTTAATACTATTTATCAGAGAGCATTATAAAAAAAAACAAAGACAAAAAAATAACAACAATGAGGTGAGAGTAAAGAGGCCTGGGTTCTAGTCTGGACTCTGTCACTAGTTATCCGTAAAATCTTGGACAAATCATTTAATTTTGTTTAGTTTGGTTTCCATTTACACTGTGTAATTGGTAAGCATTTTTTTGATAGCCTATGAAAAGCTTTATACAGAAATGGGAAGGGGTATAATAAAATAAGAATGAGATGCAACTACTTATCTGTTAGTGGTAACAAAAATAATATAGGAATAGAAAAGCCATTCATGCTTAGATCAACTTTGTGTGTTCATGTGTGAACATCATCATGATAAAAGCAAATGTGTAAGACACAAAGTCCTAGGCACTGACCTAAAGGCTTTACAGAAAGCAAATAATTTAATCCTCATAACTACCCTTTGAGGAAAGTAGCATTAACATCCCCATTTCACAGATAAGGAAATGAGGCACAGAGATGTTAAGTAATACAACTACCAAGTAACGCAGAGTAATGATTTGATTCGTTTTGCCTCCAGAATCCCTGCGAACCACTTATCAGGCCACTTCTCAAATGTAAGCCAGTGGCTGTGATTTTATATTACTTAAAGTAGTAAATTTAAAAAATATATATTTTATTGGGGAATTGGGGAAGCAGAACAGCCAAGTTGTTGTCCTTCAATCTTAGTTGTGGAGGGCGCAGCTAGCTCAGCTCCAAGTCTAGTCACCATCCAGCCGCCCATCAGCAGCTCACGGCTGCTCAGCTCAAGGTGCAACGTGTTCAATCTTAGTTGCAGGTGGGCATAGCCCACCATACCATGCGGGAATCGAACTGGCAGCCTTGTTGTTAACAGCACACTCCCTAACCACTGAGCCATCCTGCCGCCTGTTGGCAGCTCAGCGGCAGCTCAGCTCGGGTACAGCTCACTGGCCCATGTGAGAATCGAACCGACGACCCTGTTGCTCAGAGCTCGTGCTCTTAACCAACTGAGCCACTCGGCTGGCCCCAAATAAACAGTTCTTTAAAAAATAAAATAACAGCATGGTTCCTGCATTCAAGAGAAACTGCAAACTGAGGAATAGCTATAGCACAGAGGCCTGAAGTAATGTATTTTAGGAGTTTGGTATGATGGAGCATTGGGTTTGCAGATCAAAGTGGGAGTAATCAGACTGTTAGAAAGGCCTGCAAGGCCAGATCATAATGATCCTTATTTACAGACAACACTAAGTCTGGATAATTCAAATCAACTAAAGGGTTTAAATAGGAGAGCAACATTAGATTTGCAATTTAACCTACACAAGGTGAATTGGATAAAGGCACCTGAGGCAGGAAAAATAAGTGGTTGGAATAATTAGATAAGCTATAAAACAGGATTGAATTAGCAGTGGTACTGAGAATGAACAGGAAAACAGATCTGATATTTAAGAATTATACTTGTCAGCATAAAGTGATTGAAATATAGAGAATGTGGGAAAGGACAATGGAGTGATTCTAAGTTTTGGCTTGATTAATAGCTGGACAAAGTCATCCTTGAGATAAAGAACAATAAAGGAGAAAAAAATTGGGGGGAAAGACAATAAATTAAATTTAGTACCTGTTGAAAAGTTCAGTCTTTTTAAGCAGTATGTTAGATGATTAACATCTATCTCTCTATTTCACGATATCCCTAAAAGGTATCATAACCTATTTTACAGAGGGAGGAAAGGAAGTAGTTAGAAATATAAGTCTGGGAAAAAAAAAAAAGAAATATAAGTCTGGAGTTCAGGATACAAGCCAAAGCTGGAAATAGAGATGGTGTGGGAACAGATGAGCTCCCCAGGGAGTATTAAGAGTTAGTGTAAAAAAAAAAAAGAAGAGCATCAAAAAGTCTTGAGACAAATCGTAACAGCTAAGAGGTCGGCATAATCGGAAGAACTGGAGTGGGAAACTAAAAAGGAATGGTTAGAGAAAAAGAAGAGACTCTGGTCAAAGTGTCGTCATAGAAGGCAAAGGAGAAGCATATTTCTAAGGAGAAGCATATTTCTAAGAAGGAAACAGAACTCAGTTTCAATGGCTGCAGCAAGTTCAAGTAAGATATGGACCAAATTTTCCAAATGTTAATAAGGAAATCGTTTTGGGCAACTGCAGGAAAGTGGTAAGGATGGAAGCCAGAATGCAGGGAGTTGAGAACTAATGGAGGTGAATAATTTCAAGGTGCTCTGGGATAGTGAATAGTCTATATCTCATATTTACAACACCATAAATTCTTAAAGGAATTGGTGCAATAACAAAGGTTGTTGCCCAATACCTTGCAACCCATGGCTGCTTAAGAAATATTTTTTGAACTGGACAAAGTTCATAAATTTTGAAAGGCACACGTGACTTGAGAAATGCCATAAAGGATAAGAACAATAGCATATCCTTTCCAATGTCTGATCTTGGAAGTTAGCAACAGGGAACATTTTATGGGCAAACATAGCTGACTTCTCAACACCAACCTCAGGTAGGTTTGTGATGTGCCTCCAAACATCCCTAGCTTCCCCAGTAATCTTTCATTATAGTTGAAAGTGGAAGAAATATGAAAAAGAGCATGCACTTTGGCGGAGTTAGATTTGGTTTAAAATGTCAGCTCTACCACTTGCCAGCCATATATGATCTTGGGCTAATTACTTAAAATTCCCCGTTTTCCACTTATGAAAAAGGGATACCCATTCAGCATTTGTCTCATAGGACTGTAGTGGGTAGTCCAGGAGATATGTGCCTCGCACATGAAGGCCCTCAATAAGTATTAGTTCCCATCATTACTTCCTTCTGTGTCTTATGAACATCCTTTAAGATTTAAAAACTTCATTTTTAGTGTTTCCCTTTTCAGATCTGTTTTAAAACTTTTTCAAATAGAAGCAAATAAAGGGTAACATTGGCACAATTTGCTTACCTACCTACCAAAAGGTCTAATCATTTCAAACTGAATTTCCACTTTAAGTGTTCATACCGCAGAAGCATTTCTAAGATAACTCAGCACTGTAACAGGGCTCCTTCAAGGTTATTTATGTTAAAATTATCCAAGCCATTTGTGCCTTGGCCTTCCCACTCTGAAGTCTCTCTGCTGCACCTGTCAAGTTATTTCTCAAATGTACAACTCCTTGTCAGGCCACCCGGTCCTGAATGAGACTCTTGGGGCAGGAAACACAAGCACTAACAAGTCTGGTTTGATGATCTTCTGCTGGCTTACTTGGCAGTCTCTCACAGACTGGGTCTGGACTTAAAAATCAAAGAAGAGTAAGTGGGGGAATCATTTCTTGTTGCCATTTAGTTAGGCCTTTCTAACAATGGCCAGATTACGAGACTTCTGGAAGTCATATAGACATTCCCATCTCCTTACACGTTAGATAAAAACGTTTTATGTAAGAAACCTTCAGAAAAGACTGGGCAGAGTTTATTGTTTTTGTTAAACCAGCCGGGTCTAGTCCTTTAGTCCTGCCCCACCATGGAGAAACAACTCATCGTAACATCTGTACTCCACTCTTCCTGCTGCACGCTGTCAGCTTCCTCTAACTTTGCACTTCTGGTTGGCATTTGCTCACGGCTCGGGGGTGGGTGTTCCCCAAAACGGTTAAAATCAACCCAATCCTGAAGACCAACAGGAAATGAGCCTTGAATTGGACAAAAGTTTGCTTGTTTTAAGAAAGTCGGGAGAAGTGAGAAGGCGAGGGGACTGATGTAAGTCACACAGGCCGGACTTAGGGAATCGGGTGGGAAACGGGACCGGGTTAGGCTACTCAGAATGACCACTCGGCCTGGCCCGGCCCCATCCGACTAACACGTCATGTCCCGTTTCCTACCTGTACCGGGGGGCTAGAACTCGGCCCAACGCTTCTGAGGCCGCCACCTCTACCCCGCCTGCCTCTCGGCCTGGCCGCTGCTTGCGCGGTCACCGCGATTTTAGTGCCCCGATGCCTCTAAGGACACAGCTGTACCAGGTAGCTCAGTCACGTCGCGCCACTCTTCACGTAGCCTCCACCGTCCAATACGTAGACTGCGTGCTGCCTGTCCGCGCCTGCGCTAGGCGAGGGAGCGGGATGCAGTCTCTGGGACCGCGCGAGACCTTCCTCACTCCCGCCGCGGTGAGGCGAGGCGGAGCTGCTGGGAAAATTACATAATCCCAGCCCCTGGGCCGGAACTCCCCACACCGATCCCAACCCTCTCCGTTAGGATTCAGTGAAGTTGTCATCACATTGAACTGGTGCTCCGGAAGCTAAAGGTGGCCATGCTCTATGGGACCACGTGGCCAGAGGCACGAGGAGACATGTTGTCCAGGTCCTATTTGCAAAGGACCTGAGTTTAAGGGATCGACAATTTCATGTATATGGTTCTTTCACCCAAGGCGTTTTCTTGGAATTTTTGGGCGGCTCCCTGTCACTGCTACTCTTCCTTCACTCTCGTGCCCATTTCCTAGACGGGCGGTGAACACTTCCCACCCATCAGCAGTGCCCAATCTATCTGAGAGATCTGAGAGATATTCTGTAGCTTTAAGGCCGGGAGCCCAAGGCGTTTTCCGGGAACGTAACCTGAGGCTCCGCCCTTCGGGCCGCGCTCTCTGCACTGCGCATGTCAGGTTTGTGTTCCCCTCCCCCCGCCAGCAACGGGTCGAGAGGCGGCGGCGGCTGCAGCGGCGGAGGTGCAAGGGGCGGAGACGGAGGAGCGCGGCGGGACGCGGCCTGGACCGCGCGTACTTCGGGCCGTAGGATTCTCTCCGCGTCTAAGGTGGTAGCAGCTGCCTCTACAGCAGCAGGTTTGTGCGAGGTGGGTCTGGACTTGGGGCCGCTACACCTTGGGGGCACTGGAGGCAACTGCGGGGCCTAGCGAGGGCCAGGGAACCGCGGCCTCGTTTAACAAAGAGTCGGCGGAGCCTCTGGGCACCGGAGGCCCAGGGAGCCGGGGAGGGGTGGGAATGCGCGGTTGAGGCCTCGGGGGGTCCCTCTGAGCCGCGTCGCCCTCCCACGGCTCCCGCTGCTCCCACAACTCTTACGGAGGCCCAGTTGGCTGCTTTTCCGGAGGCGGCGCCCGCTCGCTCGCCTGACTACGGAAGGGATTTGCAAGGTGCCGGTCTCCAGGTCAGGGATAGCCACGGGGAAGATTCTCACCCTAGTCGGCAACAGCTGGCAGATGCAAGCCTCAAAGTCAGGGGGCGGGGAGGACCCTATAGACAAAAGTTGCCAATTCGAAAGACCGTAACAGACATAGTCGGTGATCTTTGTGCAGCTTACAGTATAGATCAGTGATTAGCATCACCATTGCACACTAACTCTTTTTGCGGCCTACTTAACAGGCTGTCTGATGTGAGTAAATAATTTCTAGAGAGTTGCGAGCATACGTACCAATAATATAAGGAGAAACTATAGTACTTGTTCGAGAGTTTTTTGGGGGAAATCATAGTTTACTTAACATCTTAGTGAACCATTTCCCCCTTTGCCCCTCACTGCTTTAGGCAGTCGTTCAATTTTCTCTGGCTTCCCTGTATGTTATTGTTTGTCATGATGTTTATTCTCCTCGGTATATACACCCTGGGACTCCTAAAGGGCAGACATTATGTCTTAATTCACTGTAACTTTGCAGAGCCAAGCCCAGTTCTGGCACATAGGAGGAGAACAATAAGTGTTTCCTATAAAAATTAACTTCTAGACTCTAATGCGGTGGAAAAAAAAATGTGTGCTTTGTTTTCCTGTACCTAAAAGGGGCATTCATTATCTGGCCTAATCTGCAATTCATTGATTCATTCAAGGGATATTCTTATTTGATGCCTACTGTGTGCCTATTCCCTAGCACTGTTTTATTTTAGGTCTCTGACCCATGCTCTCATGAAACTTACTTTCTAGTGGGGGGAAGAGAAACAGGAAACAAATATATGAATTATACTGTATGTGAGAAGATTATTAGTGCCATAGGAAAAAAAAAATCTGGCAAGAGGGATGGTGAGTTGTTGCATTTTGAAGTAGGGTGGTCAGGGAAGTGCTTATAGACAAGCTAATACTCAGGCAGACTAAAAGCAGGTTGAGGGAGTGAGCTGAGCCAGTGTGGGGAAAGGAAGGTTCTAGGCAGAGGGAACAGCAAGTGTAAAGGCCTGGAAGAGGATAATGCTGGCTTGTTAGAGGAACAATTAGAAGACCAAGTGCTTGGAGCACTGTGAGCAAAGGTGGGAGTAGTAGGAGGTCAGGGAAGAAAAAGGGTGGGGGTTGGGCAGAACAACCACAACCTTTTAGGCTATTGTGAGGATTTCACTTATGCTCTGCCTGAAATGGGAACGATCTGAGGGTTTTGAGCAAAGGAGTGATAAGATCTGAGTTACATTGTAATAAGTATAATTCATGGAGTGCAATTGTTTATATTTTAGTTTTTATCAAACTGATAGTCATATAATCAGTTCTTAGTTTCTTTAAGCTAACAGAGAGGAGAGAGATGCTCTTAAAGTAAGTATAACCAGCATTTGTTTACGTATTTGGCTTTAGAAGAATGTAATGAAATTCTTGGGTTTTATACAGATTCTCGTTAAAGAACGGACTGGTTTCTCAAAACAGATTATTAGAGTAGATGCTAATTAAATGTCACTAGAACTCTGTCTCCTACTCCATAAACACAAGTGATAAACTAATGTGGTTTTGTAATGAGTTGTTTTTAGTCCACTATTTTTAAAGTCATTTACATCATATCTTATTTTCTACCATTGTCCAAAACATAAACTAGCCAATTTATTTTCCTTAGGTTCCACACTTATTCTAACTTCCTAGCCATTGCTATTTCTAGCTTTTCTCCCTAGAATTTCTTCTTCCTTCACACTTCTCTACTCAGCTTGCATCTTTCTGTGCCTCGTCTGGATTCTAGCTCTGATGAAGCCTATCCCCACTTGTCAGCTTATAGTGATCTCTGACATCTTCAGTGTCATGTCACACTTACATATGGAATCCCTAAGTTGAAAGAGATCTGAGAAGTGTAACTTGATATTCTCCGTTTATCAATGGAGAAATTGATTTCTGGAGAAAGAATAACGATAAACATGACAGCTAATACATATCGCATTCTTACTATGTGCCACGCTTCGTTGTAAATGTATTTTTGTGTATAAACTAAATTTTTCATACCAACTGTGAAGTAGGTGATATTCTTACCTACTTACAGATGAGGAAACTGAAGCCCAGAGAAGCTGAGTAACTAACTTCCTTGAGCTTCCTTGAGATTCACAAGTTAGTGTCAAAGCTGGAGTTTGAACATAGCCTGGCTTCATCTCTTCGTTACTTTACTATGCTATTAAGATTTTCTACCAACTCACAGTATTTTAGTGCTAGAACCATACCAAGTATGATTTTATGCTATCTTTCATTTTTCTCCTTGGCCAAGTTGTAAATCCTCTTGGGGGATATATATTGACTAAACATGATTAGTCATTTTTATTCTACATATTGACTAAACATGATTAATGAATATATACTCTGGAATACAAAAGAGATAACAAATGGATAAGCCTGCTTCTTTACCCCTGAAACCTGTAACACAGAGTTGGAGAGATAAAACAAGAACACAAATAGTTATGATTAAATGTTGGGGGTTTTATTGACTAGAAAGGGGGTGTGAGGAAAGAGATAGCATTTCTCTGAGGGAATCATGTTCATGCCATAGTTCTGGGAGTTGGTATTTATATGGCTTCGAAGGATAGGACTTTGGTAGGTAGGTACAGTGAGAGATTTGGTGGGGAGGTAGAGGGAAGAGCATTCACCCAAGTGCTCGGTTTTCTTGGGTTTTGTACAGATTCTCGGCAGAGGGAACAGCAAGTGTAAAGGTCTGGAAGTGTAAAGGCCTGCGTATGTGGCAAAACCCTGGGAGATAAGGATGTTAAAGTAGTGTCTTGCCATAAAGGAGCGTCTCATTCCAGAATGATTGAGTAACTGTGGAGTAGTATTTAATTGAAGGGAATGACAGAATCAGAAATGTGCACCAGGAAGGTTTGGGGCCAGGATCTGGAAGAACCTAGGAGGTTTCTGCTGAGCATCTGAATGCTTACCTCCTTTGGGTCTGACTTTCCCTAGTTCCACAGTACATATTAACAACATATTGCTTCATAGTAAATCTCCTCTCAGTAGAATTATGTGAATTTCCCTTAAGATCAGATTCCTGAAGAAAGCAGGAGATGGTCTTAATTACGTTCATGCAAACTAGTACTTATCAAGTACTTACTTTAGCCGTGTGTTAACTTTTATGAAATGTCCAAAATGAATAAAGACAGTCTCTATCTGGAGCTAAAGGTGCCCTAAGGGTGAAGACTGACGTTGCATAAAACACGTTTAATGCTAAGCAGACTGAACTAAGTGCTATATAATAGCAGTTCAAACAAAACCTATAAGGTGTGTGTGTGTGTGTGTGTGTGTGTGTGTGTGAGAGAGAGAGAGAGAGAGAGACAGGCACAGAACCAGAAAGTAGAGCATATTGTTCTTGGTCCCCTTAACAATGTCATCATGAAAAGCCGTTTTTGGAACTCTTTTCCACATTGGCTTCAGGGTCCGTTACAAAGCATTTTAATTTTTATTATTAATGGTAATCGTTAATACAAAGAAGAAAGTAAAAACCAAATAATTGCTATTAACATTTTGATTAACAGCCCTCCAGCTATATCTGTATATGTAACACATGCTTTTACATTGAGTTACATTGAATCATACCATCCACCTTGTTTTTTGCCCTTTTTATTTGACTCAATGTGTAATGGACACTTTTCCATAAATAAATGTAAGTAGCAGTGAAAACTTTTAAAACTTAGGATGCATATTCCCTTTGGCTAAGCAACTGCATTTTAAAAACGGATCCTAAGGAGATAATTAAGGGTATGCACAAAGAAATAGCTGTATGATATGGTATGTTTCATGTTATAAAACAGTAGTGGAGAAAAAGTATTGATATTTAAAGATGTTCATAGTATATCATTAGGTGAAGAAATTGGTAATTAAAACTATGTGCAGTATGGCATCAGTTTTGTTTTTATTTTGTGTGTGTTTATAAACATAAGCATAAAAATATAGCAGAAGATATTAACAATTACGTGTGTGGAAGAGGAAATTTCAAGTAGTTTTATTATAAATTGTTCCTTTTTGCTTTCTGAATTTTCTGCTTTTTTATAAAACTTAAGTAACTTGTATCATTAAAAAAGTTTTTTTGGAGCCAAGACTAATAAGATACTGTAAGGTATTGTCTTTAAACTGATTTGATCAATGCCTAGGATATTTCTTTGTAGGCCCTAACTATAAGCTAACCGACTACCTAAGGCAACATATCAGTGAATCATGGTTTCCTCCTGGATAGTGTTCTAGTGGGCACTTGCTCAATAAGTGCCTGGCTCATAACTATTCAGAGACAGTTACATAAATAATTTTTACAAATAGCCGATCTCTTAAGTTTTGATTCTTTGACTCTGCCAGATGTCATTACCAGAGGATAAACTTTAATTTTAAGACAGCCTTGTGGATAGCATCTCAATCTCTGTTATTGCAAGCATTACATTATATTGTAGTTGTGGATTGTTTTTGTCTTTTGTCTTTTTTCGGGGAGTCGGGGGAAGTTGTCTGTTTTCCTGGTAGACTGTAAACTCCTTGAAGATAAAAATAAGGAGAGTAAATCTTTTCATCTTGGTATCTTCAGTTGCCTAACACAAGCCTAGCACATATCAGATCTTTTAAAATATTTGTTGTCTTATGAGTATTTTTGACAGCTTAAAAGATATTAAATCCTTTTAAAGGAGAAGATATTTAATGCTACATTCCTGTTTAAATTGAGATCCCAATAAAATAAATAACAATTTCTTCAGTGTTTTAGAAAATGGGACCATTTTGTTACGGTTAGCATATTGCATATCTAAGTACAAAGTAAAAGTTGTAATTGAGGGAGAAAAGTTTAAAATGAAATTGTAGGTAGAGGTTGGAAGAGACATAAAAATCAATGGGCTATTTAATTTATACAGTTAAATTTATATTAGTGTGTCTTGTTCCCAGTTAAATTTATTAGTGTGTCTTGTTCCCAACAGATCATTCACTGACACCATGAACTGGAATAAAGGTGGCCCTGGCACCAAGAGGGGATTTGGCTTTGGAGGTTTTGCCATTAGTGCTGGAAAGAAGGAGGAACCCAAACTCCCACAACAGTCTCACAGTGCCTTCGGGGCAACCAGCTCTTCTTCTGGATTTGGAAAGTCGGGTCCACCACAGCTCCCTTCTTTCTACAAAATTGGATCTAAACGGGCCAATTTTGATGAAGAAAATGCGTAAGTGGTGGTAATTCCTGGTAATTTAGCAAAGGTTGGGCTTTGAGATATTTATTCTATCAACAGAAATTGAGGCAAAGAAATCCTTAGTTTCCTGAATAATAATATGACGTCTTAAATTGGTTATCACACTGAATTGCATTGTTACTAATAAGTTAAATTGAGTTTATTCATTTGTAAGGAATATAATACTCGTGTGCTTACTTACACCTTGTTCCAAAAATGATTTTAGGCCATTGAGACCTAAATATGGCAGAAGAGTTTTAAGTAACTCGTGGTTTTTGATGGTCTTTACTGAAGTCTTTTATTGACACCATGTAAGTTGTTTTGTAAACACAGGCAGCAGTTGTCAGAACTGGTAGAGACACAGTTTGCCTCAACACCAATTCCTTAATAAAACTATTATGTTATAACATCTTATAGTGGTAGAAAAATCTCAGATTTTTGCCCATAGTTCTGAGGAAACATTTTTACCAATTATTTTTTTTAACTTGATTATCTAATAAGGTAGTTATTATGAAAAGCCGGGGTTTGACATTTTGAGTTCTGATTCCTGTAGATTATAATTTGTCTCCACTAAATTTGAAGAAATCTCTTATTGTTATTAATTCCAACCTCGTTGTGACACTGCTTGAAATTTATTTTTTAATTAAAAAAAATTAGCAAGATTGGTGTTCATAAAGCATACAGCAGCATTTTAAAAAGCTGACATGTTATTCAGGAATTCAGGACAGAAGTAGGTGTTAAAGGTTCCGCAAAGTCAAGGATCATTATTTTAGGGAGCAGTTGATTAGTTCAGGGATATTTAAGTCTGGTAAATGATGTTGGATTGAGCATTTATTTTCAATTCTATAAGTTTTCTGCTGGTCCTCAGAAAATAGCCCAGAACTTCTGATGGAAGTCCCTAGTCTTATGAGTATATCACTGAAAATTTTTAAAGGATTATAAAGAATAAATAGGATTTTAATATTTCATAAGAAAGTAGCACACTTTAATATTTGCTATATCCATTCAACAATGATATACTAAATTTGTACTGAAAACACATCCCTTTTTATAGAACTAGAAATATAATTTAACAGATACTAATTGAAATGGAGAATCTGCTATGACTGTTTTTTGGGCATTATTAGAAGTTGTATATATATTAAGTAACACTTAATAATTAGGTCCTTAGCTGAAGCCTGGAGGTCTGTAATTTGACCTGTGTAGTTTAAATCTCTTAGTAACATGTATCATAATAATTAAACATTTTTGTTACATGAAAGATACACTGACCTGGAACTAAACATGCATCTTTTCAGATATTTTGAAGATGAAGAAGAAGACTCTAGCAATGTTGACTTACCTTATATTCCTGCTGAAAACTCACCTACCCGCCAGCAATTTCATTCCAAGACAGCAGATTCTGATAGTGACGACGATCCCCTGGAGGCCTTTATGGCTGAAGTCGAGGCAAGTATCACATTGAGTATAGGGCATTTAAACTGTTTAAATGCATGTTCCTGGGGTTTAAACCATTGAAATCAGCTTTTATACTGTGTTTCTTTAAAAATTTATAACAAATTTGCTAACTATTTTTGTGAACTGAAATTTTCAGGAAATACTCACCAAAGACCCTAGTAGTGCTTGAGGGTGTGTGTGATACCTCTGGAAACATTCCCCCTTAACGTATAGACACAAATCTGCTTCTCCGGTCCACAATGTGTTGTCATCTCTGCTGTGTTAAATTTTTCAGCGATTAGAAATAGACCAGATTAACCAGTGCCTCAGAATTTGTGTTCTGGCCCTTTTTGGGGAGAATTTTACTCTCATTCTCTAGTTTCTTAAATAGACTTCCACTTGCCCTGTAACATTTTCAGAGATGATCAGTGCCTAGAAATTTGAACCAAAACCCTTGAACATAGTAACTCAAGACTTGTGTGTGTGTTTTGTTTTAATAATTCTTGGTATATTCTTAAATGGAATGAACATTTCATTCAATCTAGCATTTAGTAAATGCATATTTTTGTAAGGCAATTAAACTTAAGGCACTTGCTAAATTACAAACTCTGCATTCTATACTTTTAATGTTTAGTATTTCTTATTACCAACATTGGCATCAACATTCATGACTTCCCTGTAGAAATTACAACTTGTGACCACTTCTGTAAAACGCTTCTCACTAGGCTTTTGTGATTTTGTGTTTTGTCTTTTTCCCCCATATCTTTGACTTGTCTATTCATTTATTATCTACTTCTTGTTAAGAAAAATTTTAATCACATACAAAAGTAGAATAATAAAACGAGCCCCCATGTGCCCTTCACCCTACTTTACCAGTTGACAACTTTTGGCCAATCTTGTGTTATCTAACCCCTCCTGTCCCTTTTTTAGATTATTTTAAGGTAAATCTCAGACATGCCATTTCATCAGTTAGTATTTATGTATCTCTGAATAACTCTTAAAAACATAACTTCCATATTATTGTGCCCAAAAAAATCATTACATATCCATTTCACTGTTACCTGTTATTCTTGTGATCCTCTTTCAGTTTCTCAAATATAATCCTACAGTTCTCTGTTTTGATTTGCTATCTTCACTCTACATTCCTTAATGACCTCATCCACTTCTACAACTTCCATGTTAAGTAATGTTAAGCCAGTAATTCATGTTGTTGGTCTCATAGTTTCTTTGGTTTTAGCTCTGCTTTTCTAGAAGCATATTGACCATTTTTACATGGGTGTGACTCTCTGGCAACTTAAACCTAATTCATTTTCTTTTCCTCCTCAACCAGGTCTTTTATTTATTTTTTTTTTGGTCTTATTTCTCTTAATGGCACCAATATTCACACAATAACCTTGGTTTTCACTTGCCCCCCTTACTTTCTTTTTAGCAGATGATCAAGCATGTTCATGACTTAGTTCATTTAATCTTCAGAATAACAATAGGGAATAGGCAGAAAGAAAATACATAAATGTAATTATTTAATAAGAAAACTGAACTCTAAGATAATTCAAGTCCCTTGCCCCACATCACAGTGATACTGTGTAGCAGAACTGGGACTGACTTGCTTTGTCGTGCTGATAGCCGAGCTCTTTCCAATACATCATGCTGCCTTTCCTCTCTTCATTTGCCAAGGTCTGTCAGTCTTTACAATATCTCTTGCATCTGTTCCTTCCTTTCGGTTTCCACTAAGTTCATGCTAGTTTATACCCTCATTAACTCTTGCTTGGTCAAAATTCTCTCTCTGCGTAAGGCTCTGCTCTCTGATTTATGTGGTATATAGCGACAGAGTAATTAGACTAAAGCAGGTTTCTTATTGTGTTATTCCTCTTGTTCAAAAACTGTCACTTCGTTGCTTATGAAATAAAATCCTTCCAGATTCCTCATTTACTTGCTATCTGAAGTCTTTAGCCAGAATTCATCTCTCTAAGGAAGGAGGGAAAGCAAGAATCTAATATGGATTTGATTTTGTTTGGCCTAGACATTGCTTTTTAAAAATGTGAGTCAACTATTTTAAGATCAGGAGATTTTACCTAAAAGTTTAGACTCTTGAAAACTGGAAAATCTGGCATTACTGAGCCTGCATTCTTGCATGGCAGAAACAGGCTGTTGCTGAGCAAATGGCTGCTGGCTTCAGAGGAGGCATGCTTTTTCTAGTTCACTGTAGTTCCCTTAATCCCTGTTGTCGTCTCGACATTGAGGCCACCCTTTAGAGCCACTTATCATCACACTTACATTGTGATTTTCTTACAGTGGAGAAATGTTTTTCTGAGCTTGGGCTTCTTATCAAATATTAGAAAATGAAAGACTCAAGGCCATGTGATAGAAGAAAAATTAGAGCACGCTTTTCTTTAGGAGAATATTCCTACTTTACTAAAGTGCAGGCAAAGAATGTCTGTGTCCAAAGAAGACAACTTTTCTTATCCTGGCTCACTTCATTCATTGTCAGATTGGCACCCACTAGGCATTTGAGTTTCCCACCTTTGATTTAGAACAGCTCATTACTTGCCAAAGAGTATGCACGTAATAAGTAACAGAGCCAGGATTCAATTCGAAAGCCCATATTTTTTTCTGGGGTATCATTCTGCTTTTTTTTTTTTTTTTTAGCTGAGCCATCCTGCCACCTTTTGGCAGCTCAGCGGCAGCTCAGCTTGGGCCGGGAATCGAACCGGCGATCCTCTTGCTCAGAGCTCACACTCTTGAGCAAGCTCTTAACCAACTGAGCCACTCACCCCGCCCACTGGGGTATCATTCTGTATCTGAGTTCTTGTAGTACTGCATTTCTGCTATGACACTTATTAAAAATATTGAAAATATACATGTACTTTGCACCATGGTAGCAGTTTAGTAAATACGTTAAATGATTCTCTCTAGGAGTAAAGGCAGTAAATGGTTTGTCATGTTTGAGATGTCTTATACATATCTTTTTTCATCTTCTTGAGATATGGACATTTCCCAAAGGGCTATATTTCTCATTTCTTGAGCTCTCCTTACTGATGAATTAGAAGAAAAATCAGCTCTTTCTTTTCTAGGTTTAAATTTAGATTTAATTTTTGGTAGTGCAAGCTGCCATAGCCTCTTGGAGTGGGAGTATCCAAGAATGGCCCAGATTCTCTTGCTTGGCATTTCAAATACTTGAAGCAGTATGAGGTTAAATCTCTTTAATATAGTATCATTCTTCTGGGGGTACTTTTTGGGATAGTATTCAAAGGGTTTTGCTGATTTTTAGGGCAGAGAGTGGAGATTGTCTATCTTGGCAAGAGTGTGGTTGCCAAAGTATTACATTAATCCCTGATATCTGGTGTAAACTTTTCTAGAAAGTTTAAGCTTTTGGACTTTAGATGAAGTTTTATTTTTAGCCAGTGTTTTTAAAAAAAGGTTTATGTAGGCTTAAAAAATATGTTCTATAAGTGTTTACAACCCATTTCTTAATGTTACATTGCTTATGTCATCTTTACTTTAGTTATAGCCTTAAATATATCTTATCTGTCTCAATCCCTTAAAAAGTAGATTGTGTATAATATTTCTTTTTAAAGTAATTCCTCTTTATCAGAAACGTGATTAGATAGAACGCCTGACCATGCCAGGTTTAGTATAGTGGCATTTTTAAAAAATAAAAATCAGAAAAATTTATGTTGCTTTATAACCAGGAACAGTTGTGCAGAATGTATTTAACCTTGGTGAAAATTACTTAATTCTGCTGACCTTGATTTTCACCATGTATAAAACAAAGAATTTATTTAGTGTTTATCAATTTGCAGTATATAACAATTACCTATAGAAAATGGAAAAACTACATGCATTAAAATCTACATTCAGTCCCAAGGATTCTGATTTAGTAGGTTTTAAAGCAGGGTTTTCAACCTCAGGACTATTGACATTTGGGGCTTGACAATCCTTTGTCATGGGGGCTGTCCTGTGCATTGTAGGATGTTTAACAGCATCTGTGGCCTTTACCTACTAGATACTAGTAACAACCCCCACCCCCCCCTTCAAGTTGTGATAGTCAAAAATGTCCCCAGACATCGCCAAATGTTCACTAGGGACAAAATCGCCCAACTGAGAACCACCTTTCCAGAATCAGATCCAGAAATCAGAATTTTTTACTAGCTCCATTGGTAATCTGATACAAATGATCTTAAGCTACACCTTGACAAAGCCTGATTTGCCTGAATTTAAGGCCCTTTTCAGTCATAATTATGTCATTAATGTTAAAAAAAAATGACCAGTCACGCATTTTCGCCGATTTTTCTTTACATGTTATATATTGCAGATAAAAACCATGCAATCCATGTGTAGCCAAGTTTTTAGAACATTTGTATATTTCTCTTTGAGAAATAATTATTGAAGTACAATTTGGATGCATCAAAATGCAATTGTCAGGGGCTGGCCGAGTGGCGTGATGGTTAAGAACTGGCTTGGGATGCCAGAGGGCCCCGGTTCGGATCCCACATATGAGGGCCAGTGACACTGCCTCACCCAGAAAGAGTGCAATGATAATACCAACATGGGCCAGTGAAGCAACGTCCTCCACAACTAGACTGAAGAACAAAAACGACAGCAACGTGTCTGTTCCCCTCCCCCTAATTCCCCAGCACTGTTCCCATCCCCCCAATTCTCCAATAAAAAAATCTTAAAAAAAAAAAAATGACTGGTCTTAGGTGGTCTGCCCCTAAAAAAAAAAAAAAATGCAATTGTCAAACTGTATAGCTAAAACTATGATGGTACTTGTTCAGATCTCAAAATTCTTTATAAAGAAACTTTTTTTTCAATGTTTTTAGTTGATATGATTCCATACATACTTTTGTTTCATTAGGACCAGGCGGCTAGAGACATGAAGAGGCTTGAAGACAAGGATAAGGAAAGAAAAAACGTAAAGTAAGTTGTTTTCTTCTCCCTCACAAAGGTTATATGAAAATAAAGTATTACATAGCCTATTCCCCCAAAGTTTGTAGAGGAAAATTAAAATACACAAATGACTTGACTTGAAGTTATCCCTGTCTCTTCAATAATATTTCTGTAGGTAATTATGATGACTAAAGTCTTTAAATTTGCAGTAATTAAAACATTTTTTTTTGATAGAATAGCATTTGATGTTCTACTATAGATAGAACGAGTTAAGAACGAGTGGGAGTTAAGAGAACATAATTATTAGAGTTTGGGTTCATTATTCTGATTTTTGTCCCATAATTAATATAAAATAGGTTAATGTCTATACGATTGATTATGAGAAGTAATGGTGATTATATCATTAAAAAAACTATATTATTAATAAACAATAAAACCTAATTTATTTAAGGAGTGACATCATGCTTTAACAATGAGGCAGAACGTGAAATACTTTATTTTCTGGGAAAGAGAGCTCTCTGTCCCTTACTGAATACACTCCTCTTAAGGCTTTTGCTACCAGGTACAAGTAGGCCTAGTTGGATTTTCCCCTCTGCTTGGCAGTCAGTACTTCAGGCCCTCCCCAAAGTTCCTGTGCCAGGTGGAGGTTCAGCCCCTCTCTTTGGTGCTTACTGTGTTTTGCATCCTCTTTCAGTTGCTCTGCACTGATGGTATAACTTGCCTTACAAATAGCAAGTGCTGTAGATTAGGCAGAAAGTCTGATTAGAAAGAGATGGTTGTGGGAACTAAGCAACCATACTTTCTATAGCATCTAAGAGATGCAGCAAGTGGCAGTGGTCCCCTTCTCTATGTGAACTGCTTAGGAATTTTTGTCCCAAACTTACAAAGAGTTGATATAGTTTTTCTCTCTGTCCCCAAGGATTTTAGCTGAATGCACTTACTCCAGAGCTAAAAACTCTGGGTGATGTTAAGAAAGTTGTGACTTTCTTTTTAGTGTATATCAAAAGCAGGATTTTTTAAAAATATGAAATACTTTTCACAACTGTGTTGCTTGTTGTATGGGGTTGACAAGGCTAGGATCCTTGGGTATTTATCTTCAAAAGTTTTTACTCCTTATACCCATGTTAGTAATTGATATTTCTAGGGGTACCATATCATCCCATTCAAAAGACATGCAAGCTGCAATGTGTAGAGTGAAACCACACAAATATGATGGATGGATAGTTTACAGTGTGCTTATTGCTGCTTTGTTGTTATTAGTGTTGAGAGTTCCTGAGCTATATGGAATTCAACACTAATCTGCTATAAGTGTGGAGCTGGGTATGTGGAACATTTGCAGGGAAGTTTGTTTCTCCGCTTGTTTTTCCAGGGGTATTCGAGATGACATTGAAGAGGAAGATGACCAAGTGAGTTCCTATGCAGTATTTCTATCTTTTATTTTTACCTCACAAAGTCTGTACTGGGGACAAGCTAGAGCTTGCTTTCACTGAAGTGGCCATTCCTGACATTGAGCAGGGGATGTCGTTTGACTTGCTCCTTTTCTACATGTGTGACCAGTTGGTAATATAAAGATTCACATGGCTTTCCTCCATGTTGAAGATGGAACTTTTGATCAACTGTGACATCAGAAACAAATAGGAGCTTTATTCAGCTTGATTTTTTTTTAATCCAATGTTTATTCTGATAAATCAAGAAGTAGGGTAGTGTGGGATCTACAGGTGGCCTCTAGCAACATCTAACCACTACCTCTTTCTAGGGGTTCTGTTTGTGATTCTTGTATTTCAAGATGGAACACTAATGACTGTCCTTTAGTATTTTTTTCCCATTGTTCAGTTGTGGGATGGTGAGAAGGGAACCAGAATGAGCAGTAGCACTTTCTAGGTTTGTGACCCTTGTAATCAGTGTCACCTTCCAAACTTGGATTGGTAAAGCCACAGCATGTGTTCCACAGCTCTGGGCAGGGTAGGTAGACACCCCACCCCAGGAAGGCTGTGGAATTTATAGATTTGTAAGTCTTTTGTTAAAGAAGTTAAATTATTTTGTAGTACTAACTATCTCACTCATTTCTTCCGATTGTCCCTTTGAGTACTGCTATTGTTAAAGGAATCGTTGCTAGTAAAAGTGTTGCCTTACTTGGTAGGTATTTAAACTGCAGTTATCTGACACACTGTGCAATAATTACAGGTGCAGAAACTGGTCTCAGTTGTACTTGGGGATGATTATGTTCTTGTGCTTTCCTGCAGGAAGCTTATTTTCGGTACATGGCAGAGAACCCAACTGCTGGTGTGGTTCAAGAGGAGGAGGAAGATAATTTGGAATATGATAGTGACGGAAATCCAATCGCACCTTCCAAAAAAATCATCGACCCTCTTCCTCCCATTGATCACTCAGAGGTATGGTGTTTCTTGCTGAATTTGATTCTTGTTTCAAGCTGATAAAGTTCTCTTCAGCTTTAATATTTAGGTGTTCTTAGTATCTGAGTACTCCTGACTTATATTGCTTATGTTATGAGAATATTTGTTCTTTGGGATCTTGTCAGCTCTGCTAAATGGTTGAGATAGAAAGTAACCGAGTGGTTGGGGTTTTATTGCCTGTATTGTTCAAGGTACAGCTGACTCACTTGCTCACATTTGATTTTAGGTGAAGAATTTTTTTTCAAGAAATCGTACTTGTTTTCCAGACCATCACTTACCATCTTCCTTTCAAAATGGGCCCTTAGGCTTGCTTTTTTTTTTTTTTTAAATTGCTGTAAATCTTATTTCTCCCAGGTCTGGGGCAGACGAGAGGCTGTTTCTTCAAAGGGTAACCAGGAATTATAGGTTCCTTGAATCAGGAAAAACAAATGAGGATATCAGTACACCCACTTGAAAACAAATCAGTGTTTCATCCAGGTTAAATAATCAGACTAGATCTTGTATACTCTAGTGATTCTAGATCTAGGCAGTGGTCTACAAGGTGTGGTCCAAAGACTCCTGGAAGGATCTTTTCAGAGATTCTGTGAAGTCAAAAGAATTTTCATAACAATGCTAAGATAATTTGCCTTTTTTTTTTTTTTAACTACGTCAGCGTTTGCATCAATGGCTAAAAGCAATGGTAGGTAAAATTGCTGACACCTTAGTGTGAATCAAGACAGTGCTGCCAACTATTTTGATAGTCATTATATTCTTCCCTGCCAGACCATCACAGTTTAAAAAAAAAAAGAAAGAAAAAGCCAGCTTCACTTAAGAATATCCTTGATGAGACAGTAAAAATTATTTATTAAATCTTGACCCTTATGTTACATGTCTTTTTATTTGGTGTGACAAAACACTGAGCTATTTGAGCTGTGAGTTGAACTAGCTGCTTTTTTCATGGGGCATCATTTTCACTTGAGAAAATGAGTGACACTTCAAGGAAAACAATTTAAAGTGTTATTGCCAAGGATAGAAATTTAACCTTTCAAACAAAAATTGAATTTGAGAAACTTACATTCACCAAAGTGAGCTTGACAGTTTTCTGATACTTAAAGTCTGTTGTAGTGAAATTGACGGTAATAAACAACTGATTTTTTTTCTATATTACATAATGAAATTTCACCATTTGAATGATCTGCATACTATTTCAGTGAACCAGAATTTTCAAATGGCCAGTGCTTGGTGTTACAGAATTATGCATGGTTAAAGGCTCCATTCAAAATCTGAGACACCCGTGGGTTATAATGGAATGAAATGTGAAAAGTTCATGATATGGTTTCAGATTTAAACAATGAAAATAACCTTTAAGAAATAACTGCTTGCCAAGTTTTTGGTAGTAGTAGAAGAGTTAAAATCCACAAGAATCTGAAAAGGCTATTAATAACTACTCAACTACTCTTCTTTTCCAACCACATATCTTTGTGAGGCCAGATTTTTTTTTATGGGTTTCAGTCAAAGCAGCATATCACAACAATTTGCATGCAGTAGGAACCATTTTCTTTTTTTCTTTTTTCTTTTTTTTAAATTTTTTATTGGGTAACAGTGTAGCAACTATTTTGTCAGACATTAAAGAGATTTGTAAAAATGTAAATGTTATAAAGTAACATTTTTATTAAAGCATTTATGTTAAAGTAATGAGTTTATTATTTTTAAATGAATAAATTTTAAAATCTTTTCTGTTTTTTTAATAGCAAAAATGTCAATAGATATTATCCACATAAATGAAATCTCATGTTTTTGTTAAGTGTAAAGGGTACCTGAGACTGAAAAGTTTGAGAACTATTGGTCTAGACTAGAGTATGGGATATATTCAATTTTTTAAATGTTTCCTTTTGCACAGATGCTACCACATAATGCCTTGGTATTTTACATGTGGCGAATGAAACTAAATATGTGAAACTGATCTAGGAGGAAGTAGCCATGATAAAGAGTGAAAATCCAATAAAAACACACACAAGTACTTTGAATAGTCATGTAATAAAATGTTTGAGATATTTGACAAAACACTCAAACTTCATCATCATTCTGGGGTATCCCACAGTTGTCCTAATGTAATGGGCAGTCTGTCAAGAGAGGCCAGAAGTAAGGGACAGATGGATACCCCTTCTGCCTATAAGTAGCTTTCTTCGCATTATTTTTTTATATATGCAGAAAGTTACATATTTGTAAGTAAAATTGTGAACAAAGACAAAAGTTCTTGCCCTCAGAGCTTCCATTCTGTGTCGGATGAGAGCTAAAGTAAATCCTGTTATGACTTAGTGCAGCCCTCTGGGGAGCATAACAGAGGTCCTGCTTATTAATAATGCTAAAGGCAAACTTAAAACTTCCTTACTTCCTGTTGATATTGCCATTGAAAGATAATTAATTTTAGGCTGTATCCAGAACTGCAAAATTTTTGACCACCTAGCAAAGGCTTAATTCTCCTTAAGAAACAAGTTTGGGGCTGGCCGAGTGGCACGTTGGTTAGGAGTTGGTTTGGGACCCCAGCTCTGAGCAGCAGGGCCCTGGTTCAGATTCCACATATGAGGGCCAGTGACGCTGCACCCTCTACAGCTAAGATGGTGAACAATAGCTCGACCTGGAGCTGGGCTGCCGTGAGTCGCCCTGAGCGGCTGTCCAATGGCCAGTGAGTGACTGCCTCACCCAGGAAGGGCATAATGATAATACTAACATGGGCCAGAGCCTCCACAACTAGACTGAAGAACAAAAGGACAGCA
>NW_017731384.1:2104045-2110141 GCF_001890085.2 Hipposideros armiger
GTGTGTATACTTGTCTATTTTCCAAGAGGTACCACCCACTCCTCCAAATAAAAAAAACCTTTTAAGTGAAATCCTGATTGGAAATATCAGCATCATTGGAGAAGCATTGAAAGGTTACTGTTGGAGTCAATGTAGGATTTATAAGCCTCGTTTTTCACCTGGGTACAGTTCAGAACAGTGCATGACAGTGGCTGGACCATCACTAAGTGAGGCATTAACTCTCCAGGCATGACTAAAAATGGAGATGGTAGATAATATCTTTGTGATCAGTGGGTATAGACATGTATTATTTAGAGCTCATTTGCTGCCCTCTTCATTTTTTTTTCAAGAGTAAATTTTATTTTTTCTACCATCTGGTTAATAGTTATGCACAGTGGTAAAAACAAACAAAAAACATTAATGACTTTTTCCAGTTCGTTGAACAGTATTTTTTTTTATTTCTTAAAAAAATTAATTTTGATTAAAGAAATGTCTATAATTATTTTAGGACTATTATCTCGAATATTTATCATAGAGTTTTTTTATATGAGGTTTTAGATCTGTTATTTTACCTTTTCAAACAGTGTATGCTTTTGGCTATAGACTTATATTTTTCACTTCATTCTCAAGCCAAATGCTAGATGTAGGTAAATATTGTTGAACTTCCAGTGCTGTTGATTTTGAAGTACAAATCATTCCTGGGAGTTGTCTTTATCTCTAGGTCTCTGGTGCTGCACCTCCTAGACCAGGAAGTAGTTTTGCTCATTTTGGATTTGATGAACAACTTATGCACCAGATTCGGAAATCTGAGTACACACAGCCCACTCCAATACAGTGCCAGGTAAGGAAAACATAATGAAAGAAAAATGAAGTAGAATGATATTCGATGACTGTGTTGATTTTACAAACAAGTCAAAGCAATAAAACAGTGGTTAGTGCAGAGCTGTACTGATATGGATAGAAGGTCCGAATATTCCCCCTGTAGCTTAGTCTTCAACCCTGCTATAAATGGGGGGGAGAGGGGAGACATTTAAGAAATACAAGAATATTTTTGAAACCTTTAAAAATTAAAGAACAAAAGTGAATTATTTACCACTAAAAAAGTTACCAAAGGGGCTGGGAAATGTTTTCTATCTGATAAATGTCTTGAAAATACGATCTGAAGAAAATAGTTTATTGGGTCTAAACTTAATTAAAAAGATTTGTGTCTGGACAAATTTAGCACTGTTGGTGACTAGAATTCCTTTGTCCATGACCTGAAAATTCTCATAACTGAAGATAATAGCTTCTGTTTCCTATTTATATGTGGGATTTAATTAACTCCTACACAGAAAATGAGAATTTTTGTGGATGGGTAGTCTGTACCTTCTCAAGGGGACAAGATTTTTAAAACTTGAGCAACCCACTTACATTATAAATTGCAATGTTTTATTTCTATATTTTAAACAAAATGAAGTCATTCATATTTTGTGAATGGTAGCTGATCCACATGAAGAGAATAATAACATTTCTTACAAATCAAGAAGGTTATGAGAATGCCAGGTATTTCTCGTTATTCCATAGCCAGTATGCACGGCCCAGGATATTTTTGTTACAGTGGAAATGAATGTCATTAATAGTCACTTACTTTCCCTAGGATTTCCTTCAGAACATCTTTAAAATGGAAAGTTGAGAGTGGATATACTCTGTTTTTTTTCTCTAGGGTGTGCCTGTGGCATTAAGCGGTAGAGACATGATTGGTATTGCCAAAACAGGCAGTGGAAAAACTGCAGCCTTTATCTGGCCCATGTTGATTCATATAATGGACCAGAAGGAATTGGAACCAGGTGATGGACCAATTGCCGTGATTGTGTGTCCTACTAGGGAGCTTTGCCAGCAGGTATGTGCTTTTGTAGAATGACTCCTTTCGTATGTGAGCCAGCAAGGTACTAAGCAATGAAGTGGGTAGAACTACCAGAAAAATTCTTTTTTAATTTTGGTAAAATGCACATAAAATTTACAGTTTTAACAATTTTTATGTGTACAGTTCAGTGGCTTTAAGTACATTCACATTGTTGTGCTATGGGGAAACTTAGCAAATATTATGTTACGTATTTTCTATAACCAAATACACACTTTTTCCTAAACTACCATTTTAAGAGAAAAAAATATGGGAATTGTTTGTATTGTAAGCTCCCAATGTTTTCTATCTGGGTTAATTCATTTTGCTTGGTAGAAAGGCATTGACAGGATCAGGAAGAAAAAAATGAATAACCAAGACAAAATTTTAGATAGCCTGTTGAGATATGATAATGGTACTCTTTATTTACTTTATGAATGAAATTGTGACTTTTGAAATATGTTCTAGCTTTTTATTTTCTATGACATTGTATTTTGTGTGTTTTTCAGAATTTTCTTTTGGATTGTGACAGAGGTCTTTGTTAGTGTCACAGTTTGTTAATATGTCATTATGTCAACAACTTTGTAGATCCATGCAGAATGTAAGCGGTTTGGGAAAGCATATAATCTGCGATCAGTGGCTGTGTATGGTGGAGGGAGCATGTGGGAGCAGGCCAAGGCCCTTCAGGAAGGGGCAGAGATTGTTGTGTGCACCCCAGTAAGTATGTCTTGGGTTTAAATTTAAATGGCTCCTCCGCCACCCTTGTATAGAAAAATATAGTTAGCTATTGGAAGGAATTCCCCTTAAAATGTGGTAAAGCAAGGTTGAGTGACAGTCTATGGCTTTGGTTTAATTTTGATTCATTGACTAAAATAGCAGTCCAATAATATTCTGACATATATGTATATTAGCTACGAATTCCCCTCTATTTCAAATAGTTTTTCTTATGCTGTCCTAGAAAATGCATCTGTGGTCACTGAGAGCATCAAGAAAGAGTGTGGTCAGAACTGCCTAGAAGAGTGTAGTGTAAGCATTAAAACACCTCAATAAGGTTTTAAATTAGGTCATTTCAGAATACCTCAGAAAAATAGTTCTGGCCATTTTCCCCTAATTTACATTACAGTGTAAAGGAAGAATCTAATTGAGATTTCAAACTTCTATTCTTTTGGGCTCTGTAGTCCATGAAGTCCGAGGCTGTCAGACCAGTGTCTGTTATAGTCTAAGACGGAATACTGGCACCTTTGCCAGGAGCACAGTTCTAGGAAGTTTTTGTAAATGCCTTTAATTATACTCACTTTTCATTTTCTGGATCTCGTAGGGTCGACTGATTGATCATGTGAAGAAGAAAGCTACCAATCTTCAAAGAGTCTCTTACCTTGTGTTTGATGAAGCAGATCGCATGTTTGACATGGGATTTGGTATGCTTTGAACACCAGTTTCTTCTGTCCCTGTCCTCTTGATAGTAGTTTTTTCTGTGTTTTTCTAGACTTACCTTCTTTTTTTCTGCATGAGAGAAGCTAAAAATAACTCCTGGATAGGGTTAGACTGTAGAGATTTAGCTAAAACATTAACTATTTTTAGGAATTCTCTCAGGAAAAATATATTAAGCTTGATTGGGTTGAGGACATTTCAAAGTGCCTTTGTATATAGGGGAATATTTTCTCTGTGGTTTATTTTTATTCATGTGCCTTTTGATTGTGGAGGTCAAAATCTGTGTTCTTGGGCAGGTGGATGTCATATCATTCAAGGTGCTTTGCTTTCCTCTCCTTGACTTACCTGGCTGTGTCAAAATTCTGTCTTTATTGATTGGAATGCCATTGGGCCTAGCCCAGCTGGGTGGAGGGTACCATGTTTCTGAGTTTCATGCTGAATGATAGGTCTAGGAGTTTCAAAATTTCCTTAATTCTTATAATCTCTCATAGGAAGATATTTTACTAACACGACTTCTCCAGGCATCCCAAACTGTATTACAGAGTTATAATATTAATTTTACTGTTCTCCTTCTTCCAGAGTACCAGGTGCGATCCATAGCCAGTCATGTCCGTCCTGACAGACAGAGTATGTATGAAGCAGTTTTATTAAGCCCCAATTTGTTCTCAATAAATATCTGTTTATTTTATAAGCACTCAGTTATGGCAGCAAAAATGATCATGTGTGTGTACTGGGAAGAACCGTAAAGGGTGAGATAATGATGGTTTATCTGAGCTGCACAGGACCTTTGAGGTTATCAGATATAACACACTCATTTTCATACATGATAAAGCCAAGGCTGAGAATTAAGTGATTTTCCCCAATTTATACAATTTTATCGGCGGGCAGAGGCAATGCACAGTGCAGATCTGCTGATTTGAAGTCAAGAGACTTTCTGAACCATGCTGACAACCCTGTTCTAACTGATAATGTATGAAAATAGAATAAGAACAAATCTTTTTTTCCTTAGTGAATCTTTTTTTTTTTTTTTTACTAAATTTAAAGTTCAGGTTTATTTTGAAAAACAATATTTTGACTGTCAGTAGGAAACTTAATGGGTATTCAGAAAAGAAGTCATACTGTTTCTTTAACAGAATTTACTTTACTTTTTAGCTCTCTTATTCAGTGCAACTTTTCGGAAAAAGATTGAAAAACTGGCCAGAGATATCCTGATCGACCCTATTCGAGTGGTGCAGGGAGATATTGGAGAGGTAACCCTGGAGCCCAACATGTTATTTCTCATATTATGGAGACATGGAATTAATTTCTCACTAAAAGAAAAAAAAATCTTACAGATGAGGCAACATACTTCAAGTTTGCTTTAAAAAACAAGGGGGAATAGATGAAAAAGATTGGTAAAGTGTTGGTAATTGTTGAAGCTAGGTCACGGGCACATGGGAGTTGATAGTGTTAATTTCACTTATTTTTTTATATTTAAATTTTTTCATAATAAAAAATTAAAACACAAAAACTATGGGGAAAATTAAAAAGCAAGCTAGAAGACTACCAGAGTGAGTTAGGATGGAACTAACATTTAAATAATTGTGGGAGCAGGCCCACGCAGCGTGAAGTGGGGGGACTTGAAAGCCCGGTGAAAATGAGGTAAGGGATTTTTCCTCACCTGTACATATGCCCTATGTGGAAAATTTCTCCCAATTGTGATTTGGAATTCAATTAAGGCTGCCTCGAGAATTCCTTACGTTTCTTGCCATGTTTATTATAGAAAGTTCTGTTCAGTTAGTGTTTTGATATTGTCCGGTTTTCATTTTTGAGTGCCTTCTGTGTGCGTGTATGAATTATACTAGGAACAGTGAGTGGCAGGGACAGAAAAGGAGCTTCATTTATTAGGAATAATCTGGATTAGCATATAAAAAGTATTGCAAAGTATTGGGGCTTACAAATTAGTTGGTATATGTACACATCGGGAGATGGGGAGAGCTCAGAGATTTGAGAAAGGACATTAAGTTTTGAGCTGCTTTTGACTTGCTGAAGGCTGGCCCAAGGAGAAGAGGGATTGTTCAGGGTTCTTCTAGATTGAGGTAGGAAACGTGATGCCTCGTTCTTGGTCAGCTGCCCTGTGGCACAAGGGTTGCAATCCTCTGTTTTGTTTCTTCCTTTTCAGGCAAATGAAGACGTGACACAGATTGTGGAGATTCTCCATTCTGGGCCTAGTAAATGGAACTGGCTTACCCGGCGTCTGGTAGAGTTTACTTCTTCAGGGAGTGTCCTCCTGTTTGTTACTAAAAAAGCCAATGCAGAAGAGCTGGCCAATAACCTCAAGCAAGAAGATCATAATCTTGGGCTGCTTCATGGGGACATGGATCAGAGTGAAAGAAACAAGGTCATTTCAGACTTCAAGAAAAAGGATATCCCAGTCCTGGTGGCCACAGATGTTGCAGGTAGAGTATGAATTTCCCTAGTAACTTTAGGTACCTAGGTTCCTATGCTGTCAGGGTGCTCTGTCTTGCTATAACAACTGAGTGAGCTGATGGAAGGTGCTCCGCTGACCCGGCTGGCCATGCCCATGGAGCAGCAGTTCAGAGCACAGTAATCACAACCACTTTTCACTTTAATGTTTCTTTCTGAAAGAAAGATACCCCTGCAATTGGAAGATACTTGGGGGAAAATTGTTGAAGCAGTTACATTATAAGCTATGCCCTTCTTGTATGCCTGAGTATAGTAAATATCTTACATTGATTATTTAGGTGGGCACACTTCACTCAAGATCAGAATTTTTTTTTTTTTTAAAGATTTTTATTGGGGAATTG
>NW_017731384.1:2110796-2160422 GCF_001890085.2 Hipposideros armiger
TTTTTTATTTCAGCTCGTGGTCTGGACATTCCTTCAATTAAGACTGTCATTAACTATGATGTGGCACGAGACATTGATACCCATACTCATAGGATTGGCCGCACAGGACGAGCGGGCGAGAAGGGCGTGGCTTATACCTTGCTGACCCCCAAGGACAGCAATTTTGCTGGTGACCTTGTCCGGAATTTGGAAGGAGCCAATCAGCATGTTTCCAAGGAACTCCTAGATTTGGCAATGCAGGTGAGGGGCTGGGCACACTTCAGATTGCTGCAAGTGGTAAAACTAAGTGAAAGAAATTGAACAAGCCTGGGGCAGGTGACATAGAAGCATGTCAAGAAAGGGAGTGGGGTGGAGACGATAGTGCTTATGAGGTATTGTGGGACATTTAAATTCGTTTGGTCTGTCTGCTCATCCTCTCCATTCAGCAGCATCTGTGTTGAAAAGCTATTCTTTGTGTTAAAATCTGTCCTTCAAATTTCTATCTACTTGTCCCATAGCACACACGAGTAAATGTAATCTCAGAGATGGCTACTATTCTCCTTATTGCCCTCCCCGCAAATAGCCTTCTCTGTGGTGGAGCGCTAAAAATGTGTGATGTCTTTAAAAAAATGATATATTTCACTATTCCTCAGACTTAGATCTCAGATCTTTGACTACACTGATTACCAATCTATAACAGCATTCTACCGAATTAAATCTTGAGCTATGTTAATATATGCAGTCTCCAAATTACAGATGGGCTTGGGATACACGTTCTGATAGTAGACACTTAGGTATTTTTCAAATTCATAGGCCAGCCACCAGCACAGCTAACCCATAATGCAGTTGTAGGGTGGTCCTGCCCATGCTTCAGGCATAGGAGTAAAGGACCTGTGTCGCCAGAGAGTAGAGTACTGTTTCCTTCCCTTTCCTGGGTATAGACAGCCAATCCTAAACTAAAAATTTGAACATGATACATTTTGTTTTTGGCATTTCCTTCATCTCTTTTTGTGCCTCAGACCCCCTGTGCTCTCAGACTATGATCAGCTTCCCTGATCAGCACCTTTTTCAAACCTGCCCTGCCTTTCAGGAACTTCACTTTGACTCTAAGGTGTGACTGTCAGATAAAGCTCTGGCCTCCCCCAGAGTTGTCTGCATTCTGAAGAGAACGTGCCTACATCTGATCAATAATATTCTGGCAGTGATCAGTGAGAACTTTTAGGCTCTGTGGGGAAATAAAATTTTCAGTTCTGTGGCTACCAGTCCTGGGCCTCTGCCCCTAGAGTCAGTTCTAATAAACCTCACTTTACATAGTTTTTTCCCTTTTCGTCCAAACCCACTAATTCTTTATAAGCTCCGTTTTTTTGTTTTGTTTTTTTTTTCATGTCCAATGGTATATATAGATTTGAAAAATAGAAATTCATTTTCCTCAAGGAAGTTAGAAGTAGCCAGGGTAACTGATCACTTCCCTTTCTGGAGTCCCTGGAGGAAGGAGCAGCAGTAAAGGAAGCCTTAGATAGGGATCTAAGTCTGATGACAAACGATAGTTTAAACTGTCAAAAAGGAGCGAATCTGTAGTTCCCATGAACAGTTCCTTCCTTGCCATAAATACATTGGCTAAAGATGAAGCAAAAAGTTCTTCCCTCCCACTTAGTTTCCTCTTTGATCTTGCCCTCTTCCTCTGGCGGCTTTTCCAACCCCCCGGTTAACTTTGAATTATGTTCAATGCAGAATGCCTGGTTTCGGAAATCCCGCTTCAAAGGAGGGAAAGGCAAAAAGCTGAACATTGGTGGAGGAGGCCTAGGCTACAGGGAGCGGCCTGGCCTCGGCTCTGAGAACACGGTGAGTCTATGCTATAGCGGAGCCCTTAGGGCTGGTCCTGAGTCCTGGTTGATGTTAAGACTCGTCTGCTCTACCTGAGAAAACATCACTGAGTTCAGAACCCTGTCTAGAAGGGAGCTTGTGTTTCATCTGCTGGCTTGAGTCAGTATAATGTTGGTTCTTAATGTTGTGATAGTCTGTTGAAGAAGTACCTATGTGTACTTGACCGACTAGGCGTGCTCAGGAAATCATTCTAGCTAATCTAGCATAGATTAGCAGTGGTACTCAGACTGGTTTCTGGACTAGCAGCAAATGAAACTCGTGTCCTGCCCCAGACCTGGTGAATCAGAAATTCTTAAGGTGTTTCTGATTTTACAAGCCCTCCAACAGTGGCTGGAGCCTGCTACTAGGAACACATTGCCACAGGTTCACTCTAAACTCGAGCTATATCTTGTAAATAAACTCAGGAATGATTTCTACACTCTCTGGGAATTGCATCAAAGACCAATGAGAGCTAGCTTTTCTCACAAACCAGGTAACACAAGTTTCCACTGGCTGGCTTTCTTAACTGCCTGTTTCCTGTCGCTTCCGATTTCTAAGCCAAGGAAGAAAACTACCAGGCTGCATTTCTGGAGCATTATAGTGAACTGGTGTCTCTGATAAATCAATAATTGTTCCCCACAGTACAGTCATGATGATGCAGATGACGCAGATGATAGTGATAGCTAATACTGAGCACTCACTATGTGCCAGGGCCATTCCAAGCAATCACATGTGAACTCAGTCTTCACAGCCACCCAGTGAGAGTAAATATAGATCGTAAAACTGAGGCACCCAAGGTTACACACGGTAAGTGTTGGGCTGAAGTTCAGACACTTAAAAGGGTCTAGATTCAGAGCCTGAGCTGTTCTGCCTTGTGGCCTATTCATCTTGAATATAATTTTTACATAATTACATAAACATGTTTGTTTGTGTGTATAAGTATCACCACATATCAGCTTTGGGTATAATCTAACCTCATTTCTAGTAACTTTCTAAAAATGCCCATTCTGACTGCAGCTCTCACTCGTGTTTTCAGTATAGAGGCCCAGTCTGTGGCAGTGGGCTTTCCTACTTTTCTTCCGTCTTCATGGGTCTGTTTATCTTTTAGGAGCGAGGAAATAACAACAATGTAATGAGCAACTATGAGGCCTACAAGCCCTCCACAGGAGCCATGGGAGATCGGCTGACAGCAATGAAAGCGGCTTTCCAGGTCTGAGATAACATTTAGCTGAAAGCTTCCAATAGTAACTCTTGGGCAGTGATGAGGCGGCCTCGTCTTGAGATAGTATCTGGGTTTGTAGGCTCAAGCTGAATTTAGAGCCTTCTCACTGCTTTCAGTTTTGATAAACTTGACTGTAACTTACTTAGAGATGCAGGTATAGAGACCAGAGAAACCCCTCTTGCTGGTTCTCTGCTTCAGTCACACCCCAAGCCTGAGACGATTGTACTACAGCAGGGTTGGTGTTCCCTCCCTGCCCCAACAGCCTACAGTGTTGCCCACCTCCAAGGCTATTATAATCTGGTTGAGAGTAATTGCTATTTTTTTAGCCAAGTTTGCTTCTGTATCTCTTGTGAACTATGAGCCCATCTTCCTTCTACACTTATCCCTCCAGTTAGCTAGCTGGCCTTAATTTACACATTTTATCCATCTCCAGATTTTCAGTTAGGTCCCAAGATTTATTCTTTTTCATTAATAGAGGATCAGAGAAACCACAGGATCATGGGGCCATCAGGATGCTTAAGGGCACGGTGCCAAGACAGCATGGATACTATCGTGTGTGTGAACACACAAGTTTCTGTATACTTTATCATTACCAAGTTTATATATTCACATTTCTTGAACTTACTGTTTTACCTATTCCTGTTGTCTCTTTTAGTCACAGTACAAGAGTCACTTTGTCGCGGCCAGCTTAACCAACCAGAAGGCCGGAAGCTCTGCTGCTGGGGCAAGTGGATGGACAAGTGCAGGGAGCTTGAATTCTGTTCCAACTGCTTCAGCCCAGCAGGGCCAAAACAGTCCTGACAGCCCCGTTGCCAGTGCCACCAAGGGCATCCCAGGCTTTGGCAATACTGGGAACCTCAGCAGTGCCCCAGTGACCTATCCTACTGCCGGACCCCAGGGAGTCAACAACACAGCTTCAGGGAGTAACAGCCGAGAAGGGATTGGGGGTGGCAATGGGAAAAGAGAGAGATACACTGAGATTCGGGGTGGCAGCCGTCATAGTCACGGAGAGAGTGGCGGTGGGAATCGGCATGGTGACAGCCCGCGTCATGGAGATGGTGGTCGCCACGGAGAAGGGTACCGATACCCAGAAAGCAGCGGGCGGCACGCAGACGGTCATCGCCATGGGGAGAACAGGCATGGAGGAGGTGGAGGTCGACACGGGGAGAACCGAGGTACGAATGATGGTCGGAATGGTGAAAGCAGGAAAGAAGGTTGTAACCGTGAGAGCAGAATGGACCCAAAGGTGGACAGCAGCAAGGTGGACAAGATGGACAGCAAGACAGATAAGACAGCCGATGGCTTCGCCGTCCCCGAGCCACCCAAGCGCAAGAAAAGTCGATGGGACAGTTAGATGGTATGTGAAGTGTGAAATCGTCTTTAATTTTGAGAAAGATTTTTGATAACTAAGTGTCTCAGGGCTGGGTTGGGGCCCAAGGTGTAAGGACCCCCTGCCCTTAGTGGATAGCTGGAGCTTGGAGACATTACCCCTTCGTCAGAATCGGGTTTTTTTTTTTTGTTTTTTTTTGGATGCTTTCTTGGGAAGCTGCTTTGGTCCTCAGAAGCAGTGAGCTGGGAAGTTTCTTTTGGCTCTGGGTGAGTTGTGAGGGTCAGGTGAGAATACCTTGGAATAAAGGGCCTTAAAGGGTACAAAACGTACTTTAGGTTTGTATTATATTGCAGTGTATATTTTTTACTAAAATGTCACCTTATAAACATCTACAAGTAAAGTTTTTTTTCTTAGCTATGTGGCCACACATCCCCTTTAGGAGTGGCTTCTGCAAACCCAATCCGTTGCTTGTTAGGGATATTTGGGAAGCACTTGGGCGCTTCCAGACCTTTGCAGGAAAGGGAGGTGCCTGATTCCAAGTGGGAGTCAAAGCTCAGGTTCCCCATCCAGGTCTGTATCCAGCCCTGAGACCCAAAGCAGCAGCCTGCCTGACCCAGAGCCGCTACCATTTGAAGGGGAAAGGATGGCCCTAAAACCAGGATCGCTCCAGGTCTGAAATGTTTGCTAAATTTAAAAAACAAACCCAACAGCTTTTAACTGTCTTCTATTCTCCTGTTTTGTTGTATTTTTTTTTAACTTGCCACATGGTAGAAGAATCTTTTGCTGAAATGATTTTGATGATTTTTTTTTCAATCTTGTTTATAAAAGAAATATACTTCGAATTTTGTGACTTTGTGAAGTTTTCTTTAAGATGTGCATTCCTTTCTGCTTGCTCTAGTAAATGTTTTACTACTGGGACCTGTGGATTGTTTGTCATTTCTACTTCCCGAGTCAGTAAAGTATGCTTTAAAACAGTGCAGCACGAGTTACCACTTAATGGGAACTAAGCTGTCAGACATCTATCATCACGGCTTTATTCAGATAATGGAAGAGGATGGGGCAAGACTTGAGAGGCCCACTTGCCCAAGAATGGACTAGAATGACTGCCGCCCCAACACTAAACTTCCCCCGTGACTTAAAGGTATGGCTTTTCATCTAGTCCCCACATTCTTCATGAAAGGTTGTGGGGTCTGTTACAGCACTAACAGGAGACCTTCCCTCAGGCAGAGGATGTCGTCCTCAACACTCAGGACCACCATGCGAGTTCTAGGTACCCCATCTCACTGTCTTTTCAGATGACTGTGATGCAAATGAGGGTAGGGCTCCTCCTCGTCCATACGCTGCCTTCTCAGAGGCCCCAATGGCTCTGCTCACTTCCGCCTGGTTTTCTTCTTCTGCTCCTTCCGTTGCTGTGCTCTTTGGTCCTTCTTCATCCTTGAATCCACCACCTTAAAATGACCTCTGACTCCAGCTGGCCGGCGCACTTTGCGGCCCACACCTTTTTTGGCTACAAGGTAGGTGACTTGGCGTTTCTCCTTGCCAAGCCCAGCCTTCTTATAGAGACTGAAAATGGAAGAAACAGGTTAGAGGCTTTCTGGCACTTTTTAACCCCAATGTACCTTTGTTGGGTGACCTCCCCCCATTACCTTCGGAGCTGGGCCACTTTCTCTCGTTCTGAGATGTCCACCGTATTCACCACGGCTTCTGCCTTCTTCTTGGTTTGCTCCAGCTTCTTCAGCATCTGTATGAGGACCTCAGTCAGGCTGGCCTCCCCACCCCTGCCCCACCCACCCATCTCAGGCAGCCCTGCCACTTACCCTCCGCTTCTTTCTGGCTTTAGCCTCAGCCACTTTCTTGATGGGCCGCGCATTGATTTCCCGCCAGCGTTTCCGGTAATGCGCCACCTCCTTCTTGTCAATAGGCAGTTGTCGTATCCTGTGCTGCTTTTCTTCCTGCACAAACCACTCTGGAAGCTCCCCCTCCTCCTCATTAAATGTATACCTAGGCGGAGAGAACACCAGCCCTCATGACCACTCCAGTCTTTCTAGAGAAGAAACCATCACTTACCCAACCCCACCCTGGGTCACCTCTCAGTATTTTCTGGCCTCCTTACCGGTTGAAGGAGTTATCTATGAGGTCTCTTTTGGCCTTTTTGGAAGAGGCAATAACAGCACCTAAAGCAAGGCCTTCAGGGTCCAGTATCCGATGTTTCACTAGAGGGAAGGAGTCAAGTCCATGCTCAGTTTCCACACTGAAACTTTTACTGTCCCCTTCCATTCCTCTGGGTGCAGACCCACTCTCACCTGGGTCCTCGATAGGCACTATTTCAAACCCGTCATCATCTGACTTAGGCTCACGGCTTCTCTTCTTACGGCAGTGTGGTTCCCAACTGTGGAAGAGGGGAGGACCGTGCATGAATGCCCCATCATTCCCACACTACTCAGACCCACTCCGCCTCACCGCAACCCTGGTCCCTGACTTAAAACTGCTTGGGGAACTTCTGGAAATCCGGTCACCCAGGCTGTAGTACAGACCACTTAAATGAGAACCATCAGTATTTTTAAAGCTCTTGATCTACAGCTGAGGTTGAAAACTCCGACTTAACAGAAATGGTTAGAACTGCTGCTTCCTCTTCATCCCGTTTCCCATCAGCTGCAACCACTCACCTCTCTTCATCCTCACTGCTGCTATCACTGTCTGAGCTGTCATCTCTTTCTTGACCCCCTGGGCCGGTGGCACCCTCTGTCCCCAATGGAGCCTCTGCCTCCTTAGGGGCCTCAGGGGCCTCATCCTGGCACTGGGGAAGTTTTCTCTCAGCCTTCACACTGGAAGGTGGTGGTGGGGATGGCTGTGGCTGCGGCTGCTTCTTCCGCTGGCTCTCATACAACAGCTGGGCCTGACTGATCTCCAGGGCCTCGTCAGCATCATCCTCAATCCCACGGAAGCCATCCTGTAATGGGGGTCGTCAGCCACCCTTCTCCCGGGAATGCCAATTCCCTCTCTGTCTTGGCCCCCAGCCTCCTCTTACCTTTGAGAACCACAGGTTGGCTTGTTCTTCCTGCAGAACCGCCTTTTCCTCCAATGGTACAAGCAGTGGATTCTCTTCTTCCTCCTCCTCTTTATCATCTGCTTCTGCAAATCGTACACTAGATCGAGCAAAGTGGGTGGAGGGTCAGTGCCCCGGGGAACTTGCCTGCCACCAGCTCAGCTTCAGCACTCGAGCTGCAGGGCCCGCATGTGTCCGGCACGCCCCAGCCCCCACCTTACCGCTTTGGGTCCTTTAGACTCTGAGGTCCTGCGACTCCTGCCAGTTCCTCTGAATCTAGGTCACTATCCAGAGATGCGTCATCGTCATCCTCAACATCTGATATATAGATGTCATCTCTTGGCAGGTCGGACAGAAACGTGTCTGCAGCACTCATATCCCCTTGTGTTACCTCCTCTAACAACTGAAGTTCGACAGAAACAGATCAGGGGCTATTATCTCCTTTTATAGAGGGAAGTGATGGGGCTGTTTAAAACATCCCATTCTAGGCCCAGTCACTGATCTGTCCCACTCAGCTGTCTCTCGTCTCCAATGGTAGCAGAAATAGGTTTATGGAAAAGTACCCTACCGCCTGTGTATTTATATAGCATCAAATCTTACAATATTCTCAAACTGGTTTTTCTCAAGCCACCTCACCTTCTGAGAATAATACAATCTACAGATCTAATTTGTTTCCACTGAATTAAAGGCTCAAGCAGCATCTTTCTTTTTTATTCTTTGCCAAGCCTTAGGCAGTTAGGTTCTATTTTTTACAGATGAGGGAACTGAGGCAAAGAATGGCTAAGTGGTAATCTGCTCTAGGACCCCCTATGCTCTGCTGCTTCTGTACAACAGAGATGACCTGGTTTTCCATCTCACACACAAGCTCACTTTGCTCGTGACACAGCTTTTATAAGGAAAAGCAGCCTCCACTGGCAGACAGCACCATCCCGTGGCTAAGTGCACCAAGGTGCTAACCTGGTCTCACTGAACTAGAGGACGCTGTTCCACACAGGGAAACCCTCCATCACCTGTGCTGGTAACCCAGGTACCCTGGCTGCATCAACTAACCCAGCTTCTTGCAAAGACTGCCTCTTTGTTCTTCTATTCTTACGTATTATATGCATACATATATAATATTCTTAGGTTCTAGTTCTATGTCACACTTACAAATCTCCCTAATTTCATCACATGCGGTGTATAATCCTCCCAAGGTGAGGCCTTTGAGACACAAGGCTCCTGTTTCTTTCCCAATCCCCCTCACCAAGTCATGTATTTATAGGTGAAGATAGCAACCGTGAGCCATGCAACACACTTAAGACATCCAATCCCCATCCCCCTTCCAAATACCCAAACTGATCTCTCCTCTCCTCACTACGTCTGCGCGCCTCACCTGGTGACCGCGGATGGTGCGCAAGGAGAACATGCCCGTCTCCCCCTCGTCTGCAATGGAAACCCCGGGAAGATCCATCTTCAGCTCCACACGCTCCCGCTGCTTTCTCTGCTCACGCAGCAGTTTCTTTTTCTTCCTGAGGGGTCAGTGTGAGGAATTTACACCTGCCCAGCCCTGAAGACTCCCCATTCACGCCTTCATTCTCTTCCCCCCTCTCCACACAAGCAGCTTAAGCTCCTCCCCAGCTCCCCTCACCTCTTTAATTCTGCCACCTCCTGGGCCTTCATCTCTGCCAGGGTCCTGTTCAGCTCTTCCTCCTCTTCCTCCTCCTTGGAAGGCTGCCTCTCAGCCCCAGCGGTTGACTCCTCCTCACCTTCTTCCTCTTCCTCCCCCGAGCTGAGGCTGACAGAACAGTTCCAGGAGTTTGGTTCTCTTCCCAAGCACTTGCCCCTCACCCGCTCAACCCCTACCCTGCGTTGGTCCCCTCCTCCTCACCTGATGTCCAGCGCCTTTGCTTGCTCTTTCAGCTTCTTGGCCACATACCGCCGAAGCTTCGTCCTCCAGTTCAGCAGGGACCTGCCCCAGAAATACCATTACTGACCTGTCTCCCTGTGCGTTCCTGCCCCCGTTTTAGGCCTACACTCCAAATTTCATGTTTGAGTCACGTAAGTCCTAGGGCTCAGGTCCCTACCCCAAACCTCTAGCCCAGCACACAGCATCCTGTGCCCAGAGATACAACATCATGGCCTTCAAAGGCCTTTCCCTGCCTTTGGGGCTCCTGGCACCTACACCTACCCCCACCACATACCTAAGCTCCTTGCGGCCCAGCACTTTGATATCCTGACAGCACACCCGTATGTCCTCAGTGGTAGCTGGATGCTGTGCCAACTCTTCATCATCTAGTGAGATCTGTTTGGGAGGAGGGAAAGGAGTCAAGGGAAATTTTCAGGCCACATTTCGGGGGCTCCCTTAGACCTCTCAAGTCTGAGGACTCACTTCGCTGGCTTTGGAGAGGAAGTCAACAGGGTTGGCAGCTCGGAGGAAGTCAGTGACGGAGGTACGGTGATAGAGAGTGAGGTCACCCTCAGCATAGCCTTCAGCCTTAGGGAGGGAAACAAAGGAGGTTCAGCGGTCTCTTCTGAGGTGTCTGTAGGACCCACCAGCCCAATCTCCCCAGAGTTGTAGGACCTGAGGGCCACATTCCCCAAATGCACCTTTGGTTTCTTCTTAGTCACCAATTCGGTGACAGTCTTCGCCTGGACTTCAACCTCCTTGAAGGCAAATTTGGGATCAAAGAATTTATTGTCAACCTTGTCAGGAGCCAGGAATCCTAAGATGGTAAGATATATCAGAAAGTGTGCTTTGGTAGTTGGGAGACTTGAGTCAAGAGAAAGAAGGGAAGGGTGCTCACCCTGGCAGACTACAAAGATCTCTGCAGACTCATGGCGAGAGGCTTGGGGCTTGGTGGCCTGGACGTGGCGGAACAGCTGCTGGAAGATCCATAACAGGGGCTGATAATCGCGGGAACGGAAAACCTTTGTGATGAAGCAGCCACCTCGGGCCAGAAAATCACAAGCCAAACGAAGAGCCATCAGTGTCAAATGGGCTGTGGGAGAAAGATGGTTAGCTGAGGACCTCTGCGGCCTGAGGGCGCATGCCCACCTCCACCCTCATCTCCATGCCGACTCCTGGCACCTTGTGAATAAGCATCATGGACCCAGCTAGCCCCGACGTTGGGGGCCCCGTCATTGAGCACAACATCAACTTTCCAGGTCTTCAGCTCCTTCCTCAAGGCCTACAGAGAGGGAAAGGGATTATGGCAAGAGGAACACAGGAATGGCTACAAATGGTGTCCCCGATTCAGCCACTTGTCCACCGAGTCATTTGTGGAGTGCCCACCATGGGCCAAACGCTGCACCAAGCACGGGATGCAACGATAAATGAAAATAACACGTCTGTCTTCATGGAACTTACAGTCTATTAGTAAGCCCGCTGGAAAGGATTTCACTGAACTCTCTGCACTTCCTCTAATTCCAAACACCTCATTCCTGACCAAATAAAAGCTGGAGCAGATATGAGACATGTAAACGGGCTTACAGACATGTGCAGCCACTGCTCAAGGCATGATAAACAGGAAAAATCTTGCATTCAGAAGATTTGGGATGGGAAGAGGCACGGAAGGGGATGTTTGCATATAAAGGGGACAGGAAGAGAGATTCCTATCACCTGCCTACAGCGTTCTGTTGTGATGTCCTCCTGCAGTGTCACCACATTGGGAAGAGGCTTGATTGGAACCAGGTCCACCCCTGAAAGAAATCAGATCAGAGTATTCCAAAAGGTTACCTCGAGCAGGGAAAAAGGAAATGTAGAACACAATACCCCATGTTCCCACCCCTAAAACACCTGGGAAAGCCACCTGTCACTCACCCACAATAAGGCTGGACACAGGCATAAACTTCGCAGCCACCTGCAACCTATACAACAGGAATAAAGGTTAAAATACCCAGGACTGTCCCTTCCTCTCCCTTGGCAATGTGATCTGTCACCCCCAGTGTTAGAAGCCCCGCCAAATGGCCAGAGCACGTCCTTTGTACACGTTCCAAACCTTTTCTCTGCAGTGTATTTTCTGGGGAATAGAGAAATTGAGGCTGGTATGACTATTATTACTCCCTCCCCCAATGCAACTTTCAAACATCCAAGGCTGGAAGCTTAGAAAGCTGGCTGTCAGGGGTGACAGGTGCAGGTTGTTACGCACCATCCCCCTGGCGCAGCACACAGGTCCAGCAAGGCTCTGGCTTTCTGCAGGAACTGAAAGCGGCGATTCAGCTGAATCAGCTTGAAGGCAGAGCGGGAACGATAACCTGGGGACAAAAAAAATAAGTCCGTGGAGTGCTTTCCCAGCGGGAATTCTGCAGCCTCACAACCCACTACCCTTTCTGCGGAAGACAAACTCAATATTCGAAAAGGGGGAGGTACTCGACAAGGTCTCTCGTTCGCTAGCTCGCGGAAGGCGCGAACCTACTCACCAGTCTCTTTTGCCAAGTGATAGAACTTGTCCCGTCGGCTCTTCCCGATTTTACCCTTCTTGCCCATGGTGGGACCGAGGAGTGTCCCTCAATCTAGGGAGAAAGTAGAAATTGGAACGTCTCTTCCCGAAGCAGGAGATTCCGCTTTCCGCTCCCCACTTGCCGAGGCAATCACCCTGAGCTCTGCCTAACCACACCACTCAACAGCTCCCAGCGCCGACTTCGCCACTCTTGGAGCGGCACATGGAGGCACCAAACGTGCTTCCGCTTCCGCTTGCGTCGCTTGCGTCGCTTGCGTCCCCGGCTCCAAGTTTTCCGCCATTTGGGGCGTGGCCACACACACACACAAAAAGACCTGTATATTCTGTCGCCAGTTCTTATAAATTGGAAGGTGGGGCCAAGAGAGCAGATTACTCGGACTCACACAGAGTTTCTAGAGAGCAACATTTAGGAGTTCTGTGCCCTCGCCATCCCCTTCCAAAGCTCCTGACCTCGCGTACCCCCCTCCAATCATGGCCTCAGTTATTTGTTATCGTCTCTCCACACACCCCGCCCATTGACCCGGAACTCTTCTCTGCTTCGGTCTTCGGCCTCTAAGCCCCTGCTTCTGCGCTTGCGCGCCAAGGCGGCTCGAATGCCGGCGTTCTCCGCGACTGGGGGAAGATGGCGCTTGACGGGCCGGAGCAGGTATGGTGGCGGCGGCGGCCGCCGGGCGGGAACCGGGGCTGGATGCGGAGCAGGCGTGATCCGAGGTGGGCCGCCGGCCGGGGAACGAGGGTCGGGTGGGTCGGGGTTGGATGGACCAATCTGGATTGGGACCGGATCTGCTGTGTCAGCGCCGCCCGGCGGGTCAGGGCAGGGCCGGGAGAGGATGACACAGTGGAAGCGGAATGAAAGGAGCGATGGGAGCGGGAACGGGCCCATCCGCGAGTCGCAGGAGACAGGGCAGCCGTCCTTCCTACTGGCTCCGCCTGTAGTGATAACACCTGGGATCTGTATAGCGCCTGACTCGGTACAAAGCGCTCTCGTGTATATCGTCTCTTGATCCTCCTGCAAGTCTTATGAAGTAGGCGGCATTCTCATCCTGCCTTTAGTTCAGTCATGGGGAAATGAAGGGTTCTGGAGAATAGAGGGTTTAGAACCCAAATCTTAAACCTCCAAGGTCCAAGCTGGAAGTGGCTTTATACTTTGGATGGCTAGCCTGTTGTTTAATAATTACACTGTGTCTTCAGATGGAGCTGGAAGAGGGCAAGGCAGGAAGTGGACTCCGCCAATATTATCTGTCCAAGATTGAAGAACTCCAGGTAAGGACCGACGCCAGAAGTCCAGAGAGAGCTGAAGGGGGAATGAAGGATTGATGGAGATTTCTACAAATCCATGTAATTCCACTGGGAGGCGCAGTGGAAGAAGTAATGGTTTGTTACACACCTTCAAGAGTCAAGCAGAAAAGGTACCCCCCAGCCAAAGGCCATTTCTTTTGGAAGAAGCCTGACTGAGAGGGTTTCTAATAAAAGGGACGATAGGGGCTCAGGTGAGATTTATCAGAGAGGGGTTGGGACAGAGTAAGAGTGTAACAGAAGACAGAATTGAGGAGTCTGGACAATGCTGATTTCAGGGGACTGAATGAAAAGGAATTGGGTGACACACTGCTTCCTGAAGCGGGAACAGGGACCATAGAAATAAGGAAAATAATATGCATTGGATGGGGGAGAGCCACAGGGAGTATTTGTGAATTCCAGCTACATGTGTAGGTATTATATTTGGCTTATGATTTTTGAAATTCGTGTGATTTCATTTGTTCCTCACAACAGTCCTGAAAAGAGGCAAGGTAGGTGATGCTATGCCCACTTGCAGTTTGTTAACAGAACTAGACCTTTTAAATGGCTTTCCTTAGCTTTAGCTAGCTGTTAATTGGCAGCAGGAGGACTAGAACTTAGGCTTCTGACTCAAAGATCTTCCTACTCTAGCATGTTGTTATGCTGCCCTGCAAGAAATTGACTACATGAGCCAGCTGTAACTTTTCTCCCTTAGGGTTTGTGGTTCCTGGACCAGTGTTAGACAAGCAGTGTGTTTTGATGGCTATCCTAGGCTCCAGAGGGCTCTTGGAGGGCAGGCCAGGGTCATTAGAATCATACTGGAGAATCTGAAACAACATGCCAGGTGCCCTGTGCTCTTCCCTCACTCAGCTCATACCTGCCTCTGAAGGTCGTGGCTAAGATCTTAAACCTTCTGTTCTCTGCCCTTTGTTTCTTGTCCTCCACAGCTGATTGTGAATGATAAGAGCCAAAATCTCCGGAGGCTGCAGGCACAGAGGAATGAGCTTAATGCAAAAGGTGAGGGGAGACAGGTGGGAAGGCTGCATGTGGGCAGTTGGTCTGAGGTCAGTCTGACTGTTCAAATCTCCCTGAACGGAGCCTTCGCATGGGTGCTTTTGTTTTCTCCCAGTCCATGGTGATGCTTTGGACTGTTACACAGTTCACATGCACAGTCTCCCCCAAGTCCCATTGTAACTCCCTTGAACACATGAATTTTGACTTTTTGTGGCCTTCCCTTCAGAACTTCAAAATGGTGCTGTTCATGCATATTGAACTGAGTTGTTGGGGAGGGGACACCAAAGAAGCTGGGTGACCACTATGTCTCTTTCTCATCTAGTTCGTCTGCTGCGGGAGGAGCTACAGCTGCTACAGGAACAAGGCTCCTACGTGGGAGAAGTGGTCCGGGCCATGGATAAGAAGAAAGTATTAGTTAAGGTAAAGGCAACATGACCCCAGGGACCACCCGCTGCATTCCCAGACCTTTGAGTGTAGCCTTGTGAGGACACCGTTCTGTCCTGTTATTCTAGGACTTGTGGATCTTCTTGGGTGAGGTTGGTGGCTTGGTGGCTGTCAGGGAAGGGCTTCAGCACTTGTTTCTTTAGGTACATCCTGAGGGCAAGTTTGTCGTAGACGTGGACAAGAACATTGACATCAATGATGTGAGTGCAGCAGGTGAGGTGGGGACATTGGGGTCAGCTGTCACCACACCATGTCCTGAAACGCTCTCCCCTTGCACAGGTGACACCCAATTGCCGGGTGGCTCTAAGAAATGACAGCTACACTCTACACAAGATCCTGCCCAACAAGGTAGACCCACTGGTGTCACTGATGATGGTGGAGAAGGTGCCAGATTCAACTTACGAGATGATTGGTGGACTGGACAAGCAGATTAAGGAGATCAAAGAAGTCATCGAACTGCCCGTTAAACATCCTGAGCTCTTTGAAGCGCTGGGCATTGCGCAGCCCAAGGTGAGAAGCAGGGCTTGTGTGGGAGGGCCCTGCTGTTCCTATATATCGCAGGCCAAACTGAGTGCAGGGGTCCGGGAGGTGCAGGGGAGTTGGCCCTCCCCACTGAAGAGGGCCCAGGATAGAGATGCTGCCAGGGTACTGAGGATGTTTGGATATAAGCTGTAGAAGGGACATTGACGTTCATTTTCTGTATCCCTGCACGTCTGGCATGGGGTCTAGCAGAGCAAACGCTCAATAAATGTTCAGTGAATGAAATGTGGGGCTAGCTTTCTGCCCTGAGTCCTGCTGTTTCTTTCCAGGGAGTGCTGCTATATGGACCCCCAGGTACTGGGAAGACACTGTTGGCCCGGGCTGTGGCTCATCATACAGACTGTACCTTTATTCGTGTCTCTGGCTCTGAGTTGGTACAGAAATTCATTGGGGAAGGTAACCGTGGCTAGAAACTTGAAAACCAAGTGGAAGTGAGGGGATGGAGGTTAGGGTAGGACGTTCATCAGCTCCATAACACCAGCTTGGCCTTGACACAGGTGCAAGAATGGTGAGGGAGCTGTTTGTCATGGCACGAGAACATGCTCCATCCATCATCTTCATGGATGAAATTGACTCCATCGGCTCCTCACGGCTGGAGGGGGGTTCTGGAGGAGACAGTGAAGTGCAGCGCACAATGCTGGAGCTGCTCAACCAGCTGGATGGCTTTGAGGCCACCAAGAATATCAAGGTAAGGTGGTGTCGGCCGTGGGATGAGCCAAGGGAAGGTCCAGGGTAAGGAGAGGCCTGAGGAAGGGCTTAGCTGATGTCACACCCTTTCTCTACTCAGGTTATCATGGCTACTAATAGGATTGATATCCTAGACTCAGCTTTGCTTCGCCCAGGGCGCATCGACAGAAAAATTGAATTTCCACCCCCTAATGAGGAGGTTTGTGATGGGCAGTGCTGGGAGTAGCCCTGGCTGTTGGGGTAGGTGGTGGGGCTCAGGCTTTTCCTCTCCCATCTCTAGGCTCGGCTGGACATTTTGAAGATCCATTCTCGAAAAATGAACCTGACCCGCGGGATCAACCTGAGAAAAATTGCTGAGCTCATGCCAGGAGCATCAGGGGCTGAAGTGAAGGTAATTGGAGAGCCCAAGGAAAAAGGGGCAGAGGCAGGAAGCTCTGGGTTCAAGGGCACAGCAACAGCCTCTGTCTCTCCTTGCTCAGGGTGTGTGCACTGAAGCCGGCATGTATGCCCTGCGGGAACGGCGAGTCCATGTCACGCAGGAGGACTTTGAGATGGCAGTAGCCAAGGTACAGGCACCCATCTTTTTTGCCTTTGCTGAGGGGTGGCTCTGGAGCAGTGGGGATAGGGCTTGTGTTCACCCGGTTTATAACTTAACCCTGTCTCTCTCCAGGTCATGCAGAAGGATAGTGAGAAAAACATGTCCATCAAGAAGCTATGGAAGTGAGGTGGATGTCCCTTCTGTGGATCCCTCAAATAAAACTCTGCAGGACAGCCCTGTAGGACTTCAGTCTGTTAATGAGTGGCGGCACTATTCAATGACCAGGTCTGGGTACCACCAATAAACAAGGATTTATTTGGAAATTTCCAAACCTGCCAGAAGTGGCACTTGCCAAGCCCTAGGCCCACCCTCCTTACCAAGCTCCAAAGGGTAAGAAGAGTTCTCCCCCACCTCCCCCTGCCCTCCACACCTGGCACGCACACCCGTACTTCGGGCCATGCCAGAGAACTCGAACAACCCCTTCCTCTGGGAGGCTTTACCACCCTGGGCCCAAGAGCTGGGTGGCAGCCCTCTGGCATCCCAGGAGATGATGGCGGCCGCCAGAGCCGCTTGCATAGATTGAGGAAAGAACATAAGGAAGGAAGCACCAAATAGGGCTCCCTGAAAAACCCCAGCTTACCCCCTGTACAAAAAAGTGGCTCCCGCATAGAAAAAACCTGCTCCCCAAATAGTGCAAATACCCAAAAGAAAGAAAAAAACCCAGCAGCAAGGCTGGGCTGGTAGGAATGGCAAAGAACTTTGGTTTAGAAAGGCTAGGAGGAATGTGAACTGGGCCTCTCTTCCTCACCTAGCTCCCCAGAGCCAGCTCAGACACTCACCCCAAGGGGGAGTCTGTAAACAAGCAAAGCCTGGGGCCTTTGGTTCTGAAACGTCTGGGTTACAATGTCAAAGCATGGCTTCCAGCAGTCCTACTCAGGCCTGCCTGCAGGGGGCAGAGGAGGCATCTGCTGTGAACCCAATTAAAGCCAACGCGTAAAGTAATAAGGCTTTGGGGACCAAGCAACAAGGAATCCTATCACTACATTTAAGAAACTAAAGCTGGGGAGTGGAGGGTGACAGGAGCTGCCCTTCACCCCATCCTTATCCTACGTGTCCGTGGCCCCAGGTGGTGGTCCCTCTCAGGCTGAGAAGGGGATGGCTCCAGGGCTGGGAAGAAAGATCCCTGAGCAGTTAGGTCAGGCGAATTCCAAGCACCTGTTCCAGTTCCTGCCGTCGCTGCTGCACCTGGAGAAGGGAGAGGGGCAGCTCAGGCCTCTGCTGCTTATAACCACAGGAGGGCAAACGGCAGAGCCTCACCTTGGCAAAGATGTGCCTCCCCACTGCTTCCTGGGCCCAGGGCTGGTGGTAGAAAGCAGCTCGTCTCTCCTCCTCAGGATTCCCAATCACATCAGTGATGATCTGCAAAGAGCCAGGAGGAAAGCCATAGCATAATTCCCACCCCTAAGCCAATCTGCCCCTGGAACTGGAAGAATGGCGATGGGGGTAAAACCACCCAGAGCTTAACATGGGATCAGCCCCAGGAAAGACGACCACCTTGAGGTCTCGGCGCTGGGAACGGAGCCATTCCTGGATGAAGTCCTGGGGGTCAGTGCTAAAGCTGAGCATGAAATCCCTCTGAGTCTTCAGCTGGTTGATGGACTCAATGGTTTCATGGATCTGGGGAAAAGAGTGCATGTGTCAGACTAGCCCCCACCCCTAAAGGGTCTGTTCTAGGCCTAACCCCAAAGGACTTGGACAGAAATCCCATCCCAAGGTGCTACATGCATGGTAATGTCCACCAGAGCCTGCCCAGCCCTCTCCTGGGCCCCAGATGAGGTTGGGGAGGCAGAGGACCCACCTTGACATCGAGAGCGGCAATCTCCTGCTGATTGGTGGTAGAGGCCAGAAAATTGCTCATCTGGGCCTTGAGTGGGTCATCCACCTCCACATCGATGTCATAACAGGCTGTCTTCTTCTGGTCGTTAGGGTCCACGCTACAGGCAGCCCACAGGAGGGCAAGGGTGAGTACACAGCTGTGTCCATCCCACCCACCTGAGCCAAACCTGCATACACTTGGGGAGCAAGAAGCCAAACCTGCTGCTTCTCCTTGGCTTCTCAAGCCAAAGGTAAATTGCTCTTAGAAGAGCATTCCTACCCCCTTCTTCCTATTTACCTAATGACATGGTTGATGACAATGGGGTCTGGATGCTGCAGCAACCCAGCCAGCTTTATTGGAATCTCGGAGAAACGGAGTCGGCCACAACTGAAGATCTGGAAAGAAGACCAAAGATGCCTTTGAGGACACAGAAGGAAGTAGATCATCCCAGAGTCAGTGTGAGGAATGTAATGTGGCTGAGAACTAACCCAGTGGGGCTCCAAAGCAGCAGGCAAGATGGGCTGTGAGACTAGAGGGGGGATGGCGTCCGCTAACCTGGCGGAAGTAACGGTTGCAGTTGATGTACTCGCGCTCGTGCCCGTCCTGCAGCTGGTTGTGTTTGATGTAAAGCCACAGGGCCTGCATGATGGCAGCCCTCGTCTGTGTGTGCACTCCCAGCAGCCTTGCCAGTCGGGGGTCCAACTTGTACTGGGGAGGCTGGAGATGGACAGAATGGAATCAGAGGAGGGGTTCTTGTGAAAAGCGGAAGAATAGGGCAGGGACAGGAAGGGCCCCTGTCCCCCAGATGAGTCCCTGTGACCCCAGAGCATGTCACCTGATGATCCAGCATGAGCAGGAGGGTGCACTTAACGTTGAGGTCTCCAGGCCGTTTCACCTGGAAGCCATCTGTCTCCTGGGTGGTGGGCATCCGGTGCCACTGGCAGGGAGGAGGGGAACCAAGCTCATCACCAAGGGGGTGGGTGTGAACATACATACCTGGCCCCCCAATGGGACCAAGGACATTTCTCTGCCCACCCGGCATGTCAGCCTGTGCTCCCATGCCCCAGGTCCACTCTCACCTCCACCAGGTGGTTGTCAGGCCCGTACAGTTCCTTGTCCAGTTCAATGACAAGGCTCTTAAAGAATGAAGAGAACTTCCTCTTCTGTTTGCTAGGCTGGGGATGGAAAGGGGCGAGATTGGAGTGCTGCTGAGTTCGCAAACCTAAGCTACGCTATGCCCAAAAAAGAAGACTGTTTTGACCCTGAAGTTCAGGGTACTGAGGATTCTTGGGCCCTGAAGGAAGAGGGAAAAGTGAGAGAAAGGAGGCAAAGGAAGGGCTCTTTGTGCAGTACCACTGCTAGCCAATATAGGACTTGTGAATTAGGAAAGGTTACTGCTTCCTCAAGACACTCTGCCATCTTCAGGAAAACTTGTAATAACCACACAAATCTCCAACCTCTAACTGGCTTGGAGCTGTGCAGAGTGTGACCACAAGCACTGCCCTCTCCCTCAGAAGTGCCAGGACTTCCCCAGAAGTGCCAAGTGTCTGGCCCCAGTCTTAAACCCACACAGGCCACCTCCCCTCCAGACATCTTCCCCAACTCACATCATCCAGCAGTTTTCCCTCCACTCGGAGTTCCCAGGAAGCCACCTTGTCCCCTGCTGGGGTTCCTCCAGGGGTCCCTGTGGTTCCTGCACTGTCACCTTCTGCCTTGCTGGGACTGAACGTATTGGAAATATAGATCCGCAGCTTTCGTTTTTGCTACAGAGAGAAAGACAACCAGCTAGAGAGAGGTGGACCAACATGTTGGGAAACAATGCTGCCCAGCCTTCCTGCCTGAGCTCATTCGGCATCGATACTGAACAGTGACTATACTCTAGGCACCTCGTTAGGCACCGGGAATCAGGAGTAGGAAATCTCAGTCCTGGCCTTAAAGGGACTCACAAGTTTAGGGAGGAACAGATGCACTACCAACAGTTCCAACAGAGTGGGACCAGGGATGTGACAGAGGGCCATACCGGGTGCTACTAGGTAAATCAGAAGTCTCCGGCTCATATTTTAAATGAAACTCAAATACCCATCATGGCCCCCAAATATCCTCATCTCCTGGAAAGTCTTCACCATTCAGGGGACTGTTCTAGATTACTACTTTTAAAAAAGAAAAAGCTCCTCTAGAGATGGGGAAGGAGAAGGAACTACCCTCATCTACCCTCTAGCCTTGCCTTTCAAACTTCTGACCACAATTGACACGATTTACATTTTAAATCATGACCCAGGATCCACACACATCTATATGAATATCTCAAACAAAAATGTCATGAAATAACACCATTACCAATATGCTAAGTACTTTACTGTGAAGAATTACTATAATTTCTATTTTATATTTCATTAAAAACATGCGGGCCCACCACATTAAACTGAGTTCCTGCTCCACGAATGGGCTGCATCCTGCAGTGTGAAAAAGCCTGCTCTAGCCCATTGCAGACACTCGCTGGGCCCCTGGAAAACCAGGCCAGGGAGTGGCCAGGGTTGCACACACCGTCAGAGGCTTTTTGATGGCCTCCTGGATCTCCATCCGCTTGCGAGCAATGGTCTGATCCAGCTTCCGCTCAAAAGCCAAGAGATCCATGTACGCCTGAGACTCTGGGACAAGCTCCCGGATCTGGAGAAAGGGAAAAGGGGTTCATCAGCTTGTTTCAGCTGCAGCTCTGGCTCCTTCCTCCTCCATCACATGGTTGGGGGAGACTGACTCCACCCATAGCCAGCAGCCACCCAGCCATCCTAGGCCCCCTCCCAACATACTCACTCGCTGAGGTAGAACCTTATCTGCCATCTTCCTCCTCTTTAACCTGGGGAGGACAGAAACCCACTTAAGAGGTCAGTGGTCCAAAGGGCCTCCCCCCATCCATCCCTCCAGTCCCCAGGACCCACTCCCAAGAGAACCAGGAGTCTTCCTCAGTCATTGCAGTTCTTAAGACAGAAGGAAGCCCTCTGTTACCCATAGAGCTGTGCTAGGTAGGATGGGAGAAACAGGACAGTCTTACCCCCGGCGTTGGGCAGGCATCGGGGGCTGAGCCTGGGGCACAAGCAGGCGTTTTCGGAATGGGTCCATCATGGTGGGTGGCATGCCAGGTCGAAGTGGAGCAGCTGTGCCAAATGGGGAGCCCGTAGGGGGTCCCACCTGCAAGCCTGCCATGGGCATCCGGCTCCCTGGTGACATGCCAGGCCGCTGGGGGAAGTGAGCCAATGGGGGTGCATAGGTCAGTGGCAGGGCCCTGTGGGGCCCATAGCCTACTCCCTCCATCCTTCTCCTTGGCCAGGTCTGGCCCTGAGCAACACATCACAGAGGCAAGGCCGGCTGGAGTGCCAGGAACAAAGGGGAGCAGGTGCCTGAGAGCAGAGTGTAAACCACACCTGCCCCGCCCTCTTCAACTGCCCTGGCAGCCGTGCCAGCAAATGAGGCCTGCAGAGCCCAGGGCATGGGAGGAGAATTCTGCCTGCAGAGGGAAGGGCCTAGGGGAGTTTTTCAGGGCTCACTGCCACCTTTCGGCCCCAGCTGGCTATCCCCCTGCCTCCTGGGACCAGTCAGCTTTGAGGCACTCTTGAGGTCCTCAGATGGTCCCACCAAGCTCTCCCATCCTTCTTACCCCCACTTGAGGGAGAAGCACGGCCCAGGAGGCCCAGGGGCAGTGTCAGCCAGGCAATGGGGTACAGTGTGATATGGGCAGGCTGACCAGGCAAAGCCCCAACACCCATCCCCTGTTGCCGGCCTGGTGCTATGACTGAGGGGGGAAGGCAGTACAATGGGCTGGCAAGTCCATCAGGCAACGGCACCCCAGGTGAGCAAGCTGCAACAGGATGGCTTGGAGCATGTCCCAGTTGGTGGGAGTGGCCACAGGCAGAGTACAGAGACCATCTGGTCACCATATGGCCCCTATTCACAATCCAAAACTGGACCCTTCTCTCACCTCCCTACTGCCCAGCCCCCGACCTTAATTCTAGAAGATCCCAAAAGAGAAGCTGTGGCTCCTTGGTGGCTTGTGGGAGAGAGAGCAGCTGGCACCTGGACTCTGTCTGTGCACCACCTGGCTCAACTCAGCCTTGGCAATCCCAAGCTGGAGAAAGGAGATAAGGTTATCCTGGGCTGTAAGGGTCAGAGCCATAGGGTCAGCAGAGGCATCTGGGTGACAGAAATGGCTTCTTTAGAAGCCTGCAGAAGGATTTCCCACAGATGTCTAGCTAGCTCCCCAACATTTCTGTGGAGCCCATCTGTGAGTAACCCTCCACCCCCCTTCCCCATGGCTGCTGTCTGCAAGGCCTGTTTGGCAGCTCTGCCTCGCACACACTGTCCCTGGCAGCTTCACAGGGCTGGCCCCAGGGCCCAGATTATGCAACCAGCACAACCAGCCAACCAAGCCAGGCTGGGTGGGGACTCGCACTAAATCAAAGGACCCCTGCCCCAGCATCAGAGATCAGATTCTTCCCCCACCTCTTCATCTAGGACGAAAGCCATGTTCTCGCCACAGAGGGTCAGATTCTTAACCAGATGCAGAGATGGAGAGAGAGCCATGACCCAGAGACGTGGGAAAGGGGAAAGGGAGAGTAGGGTAGGAAGGAAGCATTTGGGAGAATGGAGAGTTAAACGTGGAAGGACTCTAGGACCTCAAGAGTCCTGCCACAAGTCTCTCTTCATCAGGGAGAGATTCATCTGCGCTGTTGAAAGGCAAAAGACAGCCTGTTTCTCTGCCTTAATAAGCCATGGCCAGAGATTACAGGAAAAAAAGTCAGTGTGGCCACAGCTGTAAGCCCAGCCTCCAGACATCCTAGACATGAGCTTTTCCCACCCAGCGCCTGGTCCAAAGGGGAGGAACAACTGAAGCAGTGAATCCTGCAGAGTGTGAGCTAGGGCTCTGTGGTCCCCATGAGGCTACTCACTAGGACGTTCACAAAACCACTGTACCACCACCCCTCCTAGGCAGGTGCTCCCGTAAGAGGAAGTCCCAAGACTGGGCAGCACAGGCAGGCCTGGAACAGGCCCCTCCCAGACATCTGCTCCAGGCTTCCCAGGAGCAGAGCCCCCAGCTACCCAGGGCCCCAGGCTTCCTCCAAGAGGGGGAAGGGGCCCAGGGGAAGGCTGCTTACAGTTCATGAAGTCCCAGCTTGGCCTTGCCAAGCTCCACACCTGGGCTATGAAACACCAGTAACTCTTCCTCTTCCGAAAAACAACCCGGGGGTTAAAAAAAGACTCAGCCCAGAGCTCGCACTCCCTAACTTCCCACCTGCGGCAGGGCTGGGTAGGCCTGGCTCAGTGCCCCGAACCCTAGAAGCATGCAGCGACCTCCTCTCCCTTTAGCCCAGCACCAGCCCACATCCTCAGCTTTACTCTACCCCCACTCCCACCCCCACCCCACCCAGGACAGCAGGGACAGGAAGCTGGGCCTGATGCCGCTGCCTCTGCCCTGCCTCAAAGCCTGTGGCCTTGGTGCTGCTGGTGGCTGGGCCTAAGGACCTAGAAGAAGAGAACATACACCTCCAATATTCAGAAAATATTTTGAACTTGTTGGCATGAACCCAGAAGTGTGTGTGTGTGTGTGTGTGTGTGTGTGTGTGTGTGTGTGTGTGTGTGTCTAGGGAGGTGGGTCATCACTTTTCTTTCAATAGGCTCCCCTATTTGCCCAGGCTGGGCCCTGAAATCCCTGCTCTTCCAGCTCACCTCACGCAGGAACTCCTTTGCTCCTCAGATCTCAAGTCCCTTCTCCTCAAGTCACACAACTAGACTTGGAAAGGGGCCAAACAGGAGCCTCCTCAAACTCAGGCAGAGAGAACTGGGTCCTCCCTACCGCCATGTACTTCCACTGCCTAGGCCTGGAAGAGGAGGAGGTGGAGGCCATGGGAAGCTCGTGGGATGGGAGGCCCTGGGAAGCAAAGGCTCAGTGCCTTCTTACCTTTCCTTACCCCTGTTCCCATCCCCAATAGCCCAGGGCTACCCAGCCAGCTCCCTCAGCCTTGCCACTGGCCCGAGGCCACTCCCTACAAGTTGTTGTGGAATCCACCTTCTCAGAGGCTTTCCCCACGGCCCACTTCCCATGGGTTGCAAACTGAGGCACCTGAAGAGACTCCTATCCATTCCTTAGATCCCTCCCAGGCCAAAAGCCCACAGGGAGGCTCCCAGGCCAGGTCTCAGCTAGCTGGCCCCAGGGCTGGAATGACTGATGCGGGCAGGCATCTCTCAAGGACACCTTGGGCCCATGAATCCCCAATGGGGAGAGCAAGATGAGAAAGACAGACCCCAGCTGGAGTCAGGACATGGGTCTGTCTCAGTCAATATCCAGACCCTTTGGTTTTGTTTTTTAGAGGGAGGAGAGAAAACGAGTAATAAGAGGGAAAAATCACTACCCTCAGTTAAGCATCTCTTTAGAAAGTGAGGGCCCAAGGCTCCTGGGGGGGGGGATATGCATACCTGTATCTATGAGGATCTATTTCTAGGACCTTTACCTGGAGACACGAGGAGAGGCCATAGGAAGCTCCAGCTTCCTTCCTTCCTTCCTTCAAATTTGCTAGAAGCCAGTGCCAAATGTTAGGCACATGGGTTGGGATATGGCATTGTTAGAACCTAAAGCAGCGGTTCTCAACCTGTGGGTCACGACCCCTTTGGGGGTCGAAAGACCCTTTCACAGGGGTCGCCTAAGACCATCGGAAAACAAAAAGACATTTACATTACGATTCATAACAGTAGCAAAATGACAGTTATAGAGTAGCAACGAGAATAATTTTATTGTTGGGGGTCACCACAACATGAGGAACTGTATTAAGGGGTTGCGGCGTTAGGAAGGTTGAGAACCGCTGACCTAAAGGCTAAATAAAACTGAAGAGGGAGCAGGAAAAAGCATGGGCACAATTCCCAAGCATTCTGGGACAACCAGAAACAATGGACTGGGGGACAGATGAGCCCCACCAGCAGAGTCAGGCTGAGTTCCTCACACAGGGACCAAGGTTCTGCCTCCCAATGGCCTTTCAAGCTGCAACCTGAGAAGCTCTCTTCAAAGCCAAACCCCAAAGGGGTCAGGACAGAACCCTTTGAAGCAACTTGCACAGGCTCCTCAGCCCCAGAGCAGCAGTACTCAGTGGAGCCTCTCTGCTCATCCAGGCTAATCAACTCCTGGACACGGACACAAGGCAGAAAGTCAAAAAGAGAATCTTCCCAGAATGGGCCAGGCTGTCCTTCCTCAGGCCTGGCCGCCACTGTCTCTGGTCTAACCCAGATTCATCCCATGCAAGGTCTCCTGGGCCTGACCCAGGAGTAGACTCTCAGCTGCACAGGCTGGAATCCCCTTGCCCTATCCTAGGCCTCCCATGCCCGTGGGAAGTAGGCCCTTCTTCCTCCTCATTAGCAGCTGGGAGCCATCTCAGACACGCTAGATCTCTGCCAGTTCCCAACTAGAAAAAACAGAGCAGACTTGGAGTGGGACCAAGGCCAATGCAGGGTAACCCTGGTTTCTCAGTGAGGGCCCTTTTCCAAAACTACCTGATCACTTCCCAAAACCCCCACCCCTAGAAGCTACACTAGAGTTCTCAACCCACCCGCCCATAACTCACTAGTTCCCACAACTCCTCCATCCCTCAGGTATTCAGAATTCCTGTTCTAAGAAGCCCCCAGACCCTTCCAACTGCTTCAAACCCTCCACCCGAGTTGCTCTTACCCTCTCCACGAAGTCCTCCACCACCACCTAGCCGATTCCGAGGGTCCCTGGCTTTTCCCTCTAAACTGTCCCGTGTGCTCCACATGTAGGGCCCCTGTGCCCGCTGTCCAGGAGGCTGCCCTAGGACCCCCTCCGCCCTCTGCTAAAGGCGTGCTCGTGGTGCTGTCACCCATCCGTCCTCCTCACCTGGTACGGCGCCGCTGGGCCCGCGGGGCCCATGGGGCGGAAGGCGGCGGCCCCGGGGCCCCCCACGCCTCCAGCCGGCCCCGGCCCCGGCCCCCTGAGAGCCTGTCCCGGCAGCATGCCGGGTCCCGCTGGCGGAAGCGGTCCTCCTAGAGCCGCGGCAACCGCGCCGCCACCAGGGCTCAGCGGAGGCAGCGGGAACCCGCCCGCAACACGGCCCGACATCGCTCCGTCCCGTCCGGCAGTACAGCGATCCGGACTCCGGGCTCCGTGCCGAGTCCGCTCCGCGTTCCGTGCTCCGGGACTTTCCGATCTAAATTCCGGGTTCTGGGGTTTGTTGATCCGGGTTCCGGGATTTCCTAATTCAAGTTCGCGAGTTCCTCACAGACCAGGTTTGGGGCAGGGCCGATCCTGATTCCGGTCCTGCCTGGGAAATCCTGGATCCGGGATCTGTTACAGGTCTGCCTACCGCCCCCGGCCTCCGTAGGTTTGGCCGCCTGAGTCCAGTTAACCCAGAGGCTGCAACTAACTCCCTGCTCCGCCCAGCCCAACCCAGCACTATGCCCCGCCTATGCCCAGCAGTCCAATGCTAGGATGCCTCCTCAAATCCCGCCCCTCGCGAGACCCGCCCCTAACAGGCACAGCCCCTAACTGCCAGCCCCCAGGGCCCTGCCCACATCCCTTGGGCCGGCCCGTCACGGGAGGGGCGGGGGCGGAAGCTGCGCTTGGAAAGGCCGGGCAAGGCGCTGGGTCAGAGGTCGAAAAGCACCTGGGGCTAAAACAGTTACTAGAGTTGCTGCCCTCTTCGCTTTGTAGCCGACTCGCCTTAGGTACCCAGCCACGCTCCTCAAAATAGTTTTGTCATTTCTCCTTTCTACATTTTCACCACTTAAAGACTCAACTTAGAGCTGCTCTCAGGGGTAGAACAGCTGCCAACTTGACTTTGTTTAAAAATTCATCCTGGTGGTTTAGACCTGCCAAGGGACATGGGCTGCCCCAGACCCGATCCAGCTGTGCTAAGGGTTGACTTGGCCACGTGCCGAGTTCTTATCGCATATTTTTAACGTGGCTATGCCTCACTTTAAGGAAGCCTAGTACTTCACAGGAAATGTTTCTAGGCGAAGGAATTTTGCGTTATGAGAAAACTCTCGCCGTTAAATAAGGTCTTTCCCCAGGGTTTATAGCACCTAATTTTCAAAAATTAAATACCTTTTCAGAAACCACTGTCCTGGATCAGAAGGTATTCAAAATAAAGTGCTTCATCTGTGCCTTGGACCTATCCTCTTGGTGGTCTGGGGTCTTCTTCCCATGATACAAACCAGTACTTCTTAAACTTTAATGAGCAATAAGAAACATCTGGGGCTCTTGTTAAAAATTTAGATTGTGATTAGTAAGCCTGGGGTCTGGAGTAGGGCTCAAGATTCTGCGTTTCTGTTGCTACTAAGACAACACTTTTGAGTAGCTAAGATACGTTTTCACTGTATAAATCCTCTGCTTTATGTTTTCATCCTCAACCAAGTCTTGCACCAAAGCACCCAGGTCCTGTTTATAGTAGAGCCTCCAACCCTTTTTAGAAATTAGTTCTGCTCATCTGTACTTCCTGGTATCTTTCCTCTGGTGATAAACCCTGCTGCTGCTTTCTTTTTTCTTGGTCTTGTCTGAGATCCCCTCTCCTTTTTCTCCCTAATAGTGGGTTACCTGCCAGTCAGAGAACAGGCCACTGGAAGACCCCTCTCCACTCCAGTAAGGTGGATAAAGAATTCATGATAATGCAGTTAATGACCATTTCAACCCTCTCAAGCTCCTAGAGCAACAGTAGTTCTGGAGCAGCGGTTCTCAACCTTCCTAATGCCGCGACCCCTTAATATAGTTCCTCATGTTGTGGTGACCCCCAACCATAAAATTATTTTCATTGCTACTCTATAATGTAATTTTGCTACTGTTATGAATCGTAATGTAAATATCTTTTTGTTTTCCGATGCTCTTAGGCGACCCCTGTGACAGGGTCTTTCGACCCCCAAAGGGGTCGCGACCCACAGGTTGAGAACCGCTGGTCTAGAGGAAATAGTGGAGGCAAATCCCCTGGGGAGCGATTCTAAAATATGCCCGCCAACCACACACACACACACACACACACACACACACACACACACACACACTGACACTCGAAGGGTTCCCAGTGTTATATTTTAAAAATAATCTTTCCAGGTAATTCTGAAATCTATCTCCCCACCTCACCCCCACCCCACTTTGTGGAGAATCTTGATTCTAGAAAAGAGTCTAGCTAATAAGTGCATTTAAAAACCAATTAAAGTTAAACATAATTAACTGTTAATCCCTTACTTAAAACCCTCCCTAGCTCCCATTGCTCTTAGAATGAATGTCACATTCCCTCCCATGACATACTAGAAGGTTCTGCAGGGTCTGACTCCTGCTTACCTCCTTGGGCTCATTTTGAAATACTGCCTTTGACTCTCTAAGAGTCAGTCCAGGGGTTCTCCTGGCAATTTCCCCAAACTGCTAAGCTCCTTCCCATCTCAGAACCTCTCTTCCCCCAGCTCTTAACTTTTCTGCTCTCTCTCCTTATTACTTCCCACCAAGTGATTATTGCAATATGCAATTACTTGTTTATATGTGCACTGGTTTACTGTCTGATCTGAGTCCCTCACTAAAATATAAACTCTATGAAGGTAGGAACTATTTTTATTTTACTGAGGTGAGATTCACAATATATAAAATTAACCATTTTAAAGTAAACAATCCAGTGGCATTTAGTACATTTACAGTGTTGTGCAATCACCACCTATATCTAGTTCTAAAATATTTTCATCACCCCTCCAGAAAATCCCATATCCATTAAGCAGTTGCTTCCCATTACCCCACCCACCTAATCCCTGGTACCCATTCTGATTATTTATTACCTATTCTGATTATTTCATATAAATGGAATCTTATATGTGGCTTTCGTGTCTGGCTTTTTTCACTTTGCATAATGTTTTTGAGGTTCATGCATGTTGTAGCATGTTTCAATACTTCATTTCTTTTTATAGCTGAATAATATTCCATTATATGTATATAACACAATTAATTTATCCATTCATCCATTGATGGACATTTGGACTGTTGCCACCTTGGTTGTGAGTAGTACTGCTATGAACATGCATGTATATGTATTTGTTTGAATGCCTGTTTTTAATTATTTTGGGTACATATTGTGTCTCTCTTAATCATTGTTATAACCTCCTCAACAAATGTGCCTGAACAAGTGAATGGTCTTCAAGTGCAGCAGGAGAGAATGATAAACAGATAATGTCGACATGAGTTAATTGCTATGATAAAATATACTCAAGGTGTTAGGGGGAATATAGAGCTATGTAAGGCATGGTAGAGATTCAAGACGATATCCTCGATGGTCGACGGTAGGCAGAGAATAGCTAATATTTACTAAGCATTCACTACACGTATTCGCTCATTTAATCCTCACAACACATATGAGGTAGGTACTATTTTTACCTTATATTAGAAATCAATCAATATTAGAGATTCAGTTACTTGCCCACTCTCACCATGATGATGCTGGGATTCAAACATGGTTCTGATCTGGCTCTAGAATCCACAATCCAGGCACTTAACCACTATATATGACTTCTTGTAGGTAGCTGTTATTTCTCTGTTATTGCCTCTGATCTGTTATTGCTTGCAAAGAAACTGTGTTCAAACTGAAAAGCAAGTGCTGTGGGAACTCAGAGAAAAGGAGGTTGGTAGGGCCTGATTAATCAGAAAAGGTTTCCTGGAGCTCTTTGGTTTGAAGGAGATAATATTGGTGGTCACCCAAGAGGCAGATGGGATCTGATACCTCACGTTGGCACAATTCAGGGTCTTGTGAAAAGAGAGCACTGAGTTAATGCTGAAGAATCGATAGAAATGGGAGGAGGAAGGCCATGCCCACTGTTACCCTCAAGGGACCTACCAATCACAGGACTTGCGATCATGGAGGCAGCATTTTCATGCCTTTGTTCCCTCAACTTGGAATGCTTTTTCTCTTGATATTTATTCTGCTCAGTGACCATTCTTCAAAATTTCATTCTGAGATGTTCTATGGTCTCAGAAGAGGGACTTTCCTACTCTGGACCCTGTTGCATCTACAGATGCTCAAAGAGACTGAATAGAACTAAAGTATTTAATTTAATAAAATATTTAATACAGAGCTAAAGAGACAATTTCCAGTATGGGCTCTGTGGCTCCTCACTCAGCTGTATGGTGGGCAAAATAGCCCCCAAAGAGTTCACAAGACAAAGGCCCTTGGAGCAAGGTGGTCCCTAGAGCAGACCAGCAAAGAATCACTCCTCAGTATGGATGGCCCTCAGGAGAAGTAACGTGAACAGTCAGGTCATGGGAGAAACATTTACCACAATGGCAGCACTGCTGGGGCTATACCAAGAGCCTGTCCCTGCTGGAGCATGCATCTCCCACATGACGTGGTGCGGGGGCAGGCCTGGGGCACTGCCCAGCCAGAGCAGAAGGGCTGGATGGTAAAGCAGCAGATGCTATATTCACTGTTTGAAAAGCATTTATTGAGCATCTTCTATGACACAGTCCCTGACGTATTCTAATGAAGATGATCAATGCATAAATAGATCATTTCTCCACATGACTACTGCTAAGATAAAGGTACTCACAAGGTACCAAGGGGAAACAGAGGAGGTCTTTAATGGGAGAAAGGGATTAGTGAAGACGTCTTTGAGGAGGTTATACAAAAGAGGTTATGAATGAATTAGGCAAAAAAAAAAAAAAAAAACCAGAGTAAGGCTCAAAGGCAGTACAGGGTAAGGACAATCAGAATCAGTTTTGCTTGTTCATCAAAGGTAAGACAGAAAGCTCCTCCTCTGTGGACACAGTGAGGTCACGGTTCTCAATACACATATTTTCATAGCCAACACAGTCTAGCAGGTCAAACTCCTGGAGAGTAGAGACTTCCAATAGTGGAAGCAGAGACCAGGATTCAAAAAGTGGGCTTCGGGTCTACAGCCCAGGCGACATTACTGGAATCTCTGGAGCCCAGGTCTGGGGCATGAGTCTACCACTGGTTCTCTTCCCATGCAAGGTAGAGGGTTATAGCACTTTCAGAGACCTCGGTGGCATTGTGGTCTCAGAGTCCTCTTCTGTTCCCTTCTCAGACCCTCCCAGAGGTGACCTCCTGGCTCTTGAATTTGGACCCAGAGACACTGGTAGAAGTGAAAAATAGACCACTAAGAGGAAAGATAATGTAAGGGGGGAGCAGGGTGGTAGATGAGGGTAAAGGAGGTCAAATATATGGTGATGGAAGGAGAACTGACTGGGTGGTGAACACACAATGTGGTACATAGATGATGTATTACAGAATTGTACACCTGAAATCTGTGTAATTTTGCTAACAATTGTCACCCCAATAAACTTTAATTTAAATAAATAAATAAAAATTTTTGTGTTTTTTTTTTAATTGGGGAATTGGGGTAGGGGAACAGCGCTGGGGAATCAGGGGAAGGGGAACAGACAAGTTGCTGTCCTTTTGTTCTTCAGTCTAGTTATGGAGGATTTTGCTTCACTGGCCCAAGTTGGCACCATCATTGCGCTCTTCCCGGGAGAGGCAGATCAGTCGCTGGCCTCTGGACGGCTGCTCACTGCAGCTGCTGCGCTCACGCTGGCTGCTGGCTACACACGGTAGCCCATGGCAACCCACCTGCCGTCACAGGTGACTCATGGCAGCCCAGCTCCAGGTTGAGCTGTTGTTCAGCATCTTAGCTGTAGAGGGCAGTGTCACTGGCCCTCATATGTGGGATCCGAACCGGGGCCCTCTGGTGTCCCAAGCCAGCTCTTAACCAATGCGCCACTCGGCCGGCCAAATAATAAAATTTTAAAAAGATAATGCAAGGGTGTCCACTGGGATCTCTAACTTATCCTCAATCCCCTTCGGGTCTCTATATGTGCTCGTCTTCTGGGATTCTATCTTTAGCTCCCCACAAGTACATGACCTATCCAGACATATTCATCTACTCCCATTCCTTTAATTACTATTAGCAGCCCTCGGCTATCTCAATCAGTAGAGCATGAGACTCTTAATTACTGTCTATTCTCTGATGAGCCTAAATCTCTAACTCTAATCCCCACCCATCTCCTGAGCTTCAAGATCCATATTTCCAGCTCCCTGATGGATGCTCCGTCTGTCCAAAATCAATGTCTCATTGTCCTCCCTTCCAACCTCCTCCCCTGTATCTAGCTTGATTAGGGGCATAAAAACATGGTGAAGGGCCAACCTTGCCTTGCTGAGACATTCAAACTGTTCCTATAAGCAATTGAAATCCAAAGTAGATGGAATTACTCAACCAGATCCCCAGGGCACCTGCAACCAAAAGCAAATAGGAAAATGCAGAAAGCCTTAAGGAGCTTTCTTCTGCTCTCACGTGAAATCATCTTCCCTTCCTCCCTCTCTTACTCTCCCTCAGTCTTAGTCACCAAGTTCTGTTGGCTTTTACCTCCTAAATCTTTCTTGGATCCATCTTACCCACCTTAAGTCAGGTTCTCCTCATCTCTTCTATAACCCACCCAACTGGTTTCTCTGCTAATGAGCCATTCTACCCCCGCCCCCACCATGCCAATTTTAGCCCAAGGCAGCAAATCTGATCATATCTCTCCATTTTCCCATATTTGTGTGCCTTCCATTACCTTCAGCAGTGGGCTTTAAACACACTGTGGTCCTTCGCGTTTCTCAGAGCTGTTGTGGAGAGCTGAGATGAGGGCAGAGCTAGGAGTTCATCCACTGCTCCACCTCCCTCCACCCTTCCATCCCGGATTCAACCAAGGAGCTCCACTCTTATTTCTTTGCAGAAAAGGTTTCACAGCTCTAAAATGTTTAATAGCCAATGGCTTACAGAAGCGTCTATTTCTAAACTTCTTAGCATGGCATAATTGGCTCCTTTTCCTGTCTTCCACCTGCCTCTCTAGCTTTATTTTCTACCAACATTCCATACATTCTACCATCAAACCACATTGAACTTGCCTTTCCCTGAACACCTCAAGCCTTTTCATGCTGTGGTTCTTCTGCCTATGATATCACTAGAAAGTAAGCTCCTCCAAGGCTGGGGCTTTGTCTTGTTTCATACTGTGTTCCCACTACCTAGAACTATATTCGGCACCAAGTTAAATACTCAGTACATATTTATTTAATGAATAAGTATTCTTCCCTAGTTCTCTGATATACAAGTATCTGTTTATTCCTTAAGGCCAACTCAAATGCACTGCTGGAGTTTTCTGTGACTTCCTATCCCCACCCTCCAACTGCCATTATCAATTTGTTTCCTGTTTTCTAAATTTATGTAAGAGTACTCATCATATGAGGTCTGACAATTGAGTTTGCGAACTTGTTGCAACGATGTTGCTAACCTTTGTTGATATCAGAGGGATTATTCATTATGAATTTGTACCAACTGGATAATTAATCAAGTTTACTATTTGGAAGTGCTGAAAAGGCTGTTTGAAACAGTTAAGACGAAAACGACCTGAACTTTTCACCAACAATTCATGGCTCTTGCATCACGACAATGCACCAGCTCACACCGCACTGTGAGGGAATATTTAGCCAGTAAACAAATAACTGTATTGGAACACCCTCCCTACTCACCTGATCTGGCCCCCAATGACTTCTTTCTTTACCTAAAGATAAAGGAAATATTGAAAGGAAGACATTTTGATGACATTCAGGACACCAAGGGTAATATGACAACAGCTCTGATGGCCATTCCAGAAAAAGAGTTCCAAAATTGCTTTGAAGGGTGGACTATGTGCCGGCAAGTCAGTGCAAAGCTTTCCAAGAGGGGCACTTCGAAGGTGACCACAGTGATAGTCAGCAATGAAGTATGTAGCACTTTTTCTAGGATGAGTTTGCGAACTTAATTGTCCTACCTCATATGGTATGGCTTTTGTTTGGGGCTCTGTCTCCATTCACAGACCTCTTCAGTTTCTACGCTATCCCGTCCTGGATAGCGTAGAAACAATGCCTGCTCAGGAAATAACACTGATAAATTTACCTCCACTTCCCCACTCAGAACTCTTCCAAGTGGTCATGATCCGGAGTTAATCCATCAGGGCAGAAAGTTAAAACCAGCTAAATAGTAACAGTTAACTTTGGTTCTCAAATCCTTCTTGATCTTTATGCTCTAGCTCTGGTAGATTTATTGATTTGTGACCTTCCACCTGGATTCCTGGAGTTGACTCCTTAGCCCAGATCTTATCCTCACCTTGACTCTGATGGGCCACCAAGGTTGATTCACATAATACTAATTTCTGATTTTAACCCTTAATCTATCTGCTCTCTTAATTCTTGTTAAGACTGTACTAATCCTAACTAACTACTTAGCCTCTATAAACAACAAGTTGCCTCTGAGTCAGACACTGACAACCCTGGAGTAAAAAAAACAAAAAACAAAAAAAAAACAGGTAAGGGAAAAAGAGAGTCTTGAGGGATCAGGGTAGCAGCAGATTTGGGGACCCCATAAACCAAGTAAAACAGTCAAAAGAGAGATGCAGCTTCAGAAGAGACCAGCCCTCTAGCTGGGTTTGCTTTTATCAGGTTCAAACCTGTTTCTTCCATAACCCAGTCTCACAATCATGACTACCTGAGCCAAAGCAATTATCCGTTTGAAGGTACAGCTTCTCTACTTCTCTAGGAAAAGCATTGTTCATAAAATAGGTCAGCTGGAACAAACCCATTTGCCACAATTTAATTCACTAAGTGACCAATTTATAAAATTACCAGAGCTTTTAAAAAACGATTTTTATCCAATATGGCTATTTTTATTAGATAGGATTATGTCAACGGTATTAAAGATGTTGAAATTTAAGATTTTAACTGAAGAAATGAAAGTTAAGGCTGATATGGCATTGAGGAATTGGAAAAAGGATGATACAAATGTAAGCATGTGACAAAATAGAAAATGACATTCAAAAGTACCTAAAAAAAATCAGCAGCTGAAAAAATCATGCCTGGTATAAGTGCAGAAATTTTGGTTTCTAGCAAGGAGTGATTAGGGTGTTGATTTGGTAACACTTTGCAGGAATATTTAACATAAATGAGCAAAACCATTCAAAGCCACGAATGAGAAATGAGGGTGGCTTAAAGGGGTTACTATGACAGAGCCTCAGATTTGATACATGTTAACCAGGAAAACAAATTTGTAAAGGACAAAAAAGTGAACATGCTAAAAATGAGGTACAGTAAGAAATTCACTAGAAAGCAACAGGAGTAAGCAAATCACAAATCCATTTTGCTGGAAATAACATACTAAAGTGATGTGTAAATTGAGAAATTGGCAAAAAAATTCCCCCAAATGCTAAAACATTTTCACATGAAACTGAAATTTTGATTACTGATGCTGAACAATATTTTTACAAATAGTAAATATTTTCATAGACTTAAAAAACAACTTTATTGAAATATGACTGACAATCAACTGTACAGATTTAAATTGCACAAGTTGATAAATTTTGACATATACTCTTATTTTCATAAGGACTTTAAATTATCCTATGACTTCAGACAAATTTAATACTCCTTAAAATATTACCATGAACACAAAATAAAAACCTACCAATTAAAACTTCCTAGAAATCTCCAAAAGCTTTTAAAACTAGCCCATACAATAGTAATTGCTGGGAACTTTATGAAGATGTAAAAGAAATATCTTTTTGGAGAAATGATATCAGGGTCCTCCCAGTTTGCCATTTTGAGTTGCCTGGGTTTGGGATGAGTTGAGGGTATGTCTTTGACAAGCATAGTTCCTCTATTCTCTCCTACTAGAGGATGTTAGCGGTTGGGATGATAAACCAAGCTTGTTGGGTGGAAGAGGGTGGTGGTGGTGGTGTCTTCTCTGGACAGATCCAAATTCTCATTTTCATCACCACCTTTGGGGACAAGGAGTGGAAAAGCAGAATGAAACTGGAAAGCTGACACAAAGCTAACAATCTTCTGAAGGAGCTATGCAATGCTTCCCCACAAAGAAAATTAAGGTTTGAAATCACTTTTTCATAGATTCTCAGCTCCTTCAGTTACTCAATATTTACTGAGTATATACTATATACAGGCATTGTTCTAGGTGCTAAGGATACAGCAATAAACAAGGCAGACAAAAATCATGACACATAGTCTACAGAGAAAACAATAAACAGATAAACAAATAGATATACACAGTGGTATACTAGTAAATGTTTTAACAACCAGTTCTCAAAAAGAAAAAAAAAACCCACAAAAACAAACCCTAATTTGTAAACTTGTACAATTTTAGTGATGTAAATACTTCCAGCATGGCTGTTTTCATGCTACCAACCTGACATCATTAAATGCAGAGTTGGGAAGAGATGGGCTAGCCCATATGAGCTGATCTAGGACACCATTGGATATTTCATGATAGGTAGGGTTACGTGCTGTAAAGAAAAATAAAGTCTGGCAGTTTTCGGGAGAGTAGTCAGGAAAGGCCTTTCCGACACTGTAAAAGGAAGACAGACTACCATTTATTGGACAACTATTTGGTGTCAAAAAACAATGGTAGATAGATGATAGATAGATAGATAGATAGACTAAATGTCATTTCTTTTGACATATGAGGAAACTAGAAGCTGCATTATTTTCCTGTAGTCCTAAAGCTAGTAAGACATTGAGGAGGGATTCATAGACAGGTTTGTCTGGCCCCAAAACTTCTATTCCATCTGACATTCTTCCTCAAACTGTCAGTACAGGACACAAGGCATTGGTACAACCGGGATAGAAGAAAGGCAGCTGCCTTAGGCAGCCCAAAGGAGTTGTTAGCCCCATGACAAGCCACTCACTCTTAGTCTAAACTTAAAGAAATACAGTTCTTAAGACTTACACTAGACACCAAAATTGCCAATTACATGAATAATTTCCCAGCCTGTCACCTCCATATAGAGAAGAGTGAAGACGCTCCAAGTCTATTTCCTCATTCATAAAATGGGGTTAATAGTAATGCCTTCCTCGAAGGTAGTTATATTAAATGACATAATGGATGCACGCAATCATTTGTAATCATTGTCCTGAAAAAAAAAATCCCAAATCCTCAAAATTTCACTGCACCAAGGAACTCAGTCCATGGCTCACAGTCAGACCAAGGATAGAGGGGGAACCAAGGGCACAACAGGATGCCCGTGAGAATGGCCCAATTTGGGCTCAGGGTAAAATGTTCTGAGAAACGACCCTCGGAAGACGTTTGATGTGGAAGCTGCAGAAAGGGGTCTCGAAGTGGAGAGATGCAACAGAGGATTTACTGTCTTACCCCATTTTTATGGCTCATTGCCCCCTCCTGGGTCAGGGGTTGGGGGAGCAAGAGCACAGGCACATTTGGTAGGAAATGAGGAAGGAAATTCTATAATAGTTTGCTCGTGTGTGAGTTGGATGTGGAGGGCGGGGCACAAAAAAGGACTTTTCAGATATTGGCAGAATCTCGTCAAATCCAGCTCCCAGCTCACCCAGGTTGAGCTCAGAGCGGTCCCGGGTAGGATTTAGAGCCAGTGCTCAACCGAAGTCCGACGCTAAGCAAACTCCACCGCACAAACCCGGAAGGCAGTCGAGCGCACAGCCCACTCCCGCCCGAAAAGGCTCGCGCGTTTAGGCCGCACCACGAAATGACCAGGCACAGGGGAGGACAACCTCTTGTTTTCCCTATAGAGACATTAATTGCCACAACAACCTCTTTCCTTATGTTTTCGCTTTATTTTACTTAGTTGCGATTATCTTAAGTCAAATATGCGCTTTCTGCCACGCAGAGTCCAGGACTCCCTACCCTCATCTTCACCGCGCACCCCTCTTCCCGTTTTAAAGCTTCCTACCCGCCCCACTTGTCTCAGCCAACCCTTGCTAAGCTTCTGCGTTGACGTCACGAGTTTCTGGGTAGATCAGGAAACTCCTCTGTCCCGGAGCGTCCTCGCGCGCCCCCGTTTGGCGCCAACAAACGGTTTGAGCGCGTGGCGATACCTGAGGACGCCGCAGGCGAAGCGGCGGAGAGGGCGAATAGGCTGAATGACTCCAGGAGTGGCGGGAGCAGCGAGGAGCGAGCCTCAGTGAGGACTTAGGTTTTGTTTTGCTTGCTTAGGATCATGCCGATGTCTCCTCTTGGCTTTCCTGTCGAATCTATGGGAGATCTGGCCTCCTGGCGGGCTTCGCCTCTTCACACGTTAGTGGGCCGGAAACCCTGAGGAGCACTCACTGAAGTATTTTTTCCATATATTTTTTAATGTTTTAAATGCCATCTGCCTTTAAAAGCCTTCATGGACTGTTGGGCTGAGAGCGTGAGAGCCACGTTGTGGATGCGCTAGTGAGGAAACTTTTTCCGAGCAAGAACTGGCCTTCCGCTTTGTACCGAAACGGTGGGCACAGGCCCGCTTACAAATATTTGAATATATTTTATCTAGTTCATTCGTTCGTTCGTTCATTCATTCATTCAAAGTTGTTGAACACCTAAAACCGTTCAGAGTGCTTGGGATCCATCAGTGAAAATTATAAAGGGACCTGCCTCCAGGGGACTTACCGGGAGGGAGGTAGACAGTAGTAACAGGCTTAAAAAGTAAATGAGAGTGTGTTAGAAGGAGGAGCGTGCTATGGGAATAGAAAGAAGTAGCATCGATTAACGGGAAGCAGTAGTATTGATTAAGGGCATGCTGTGGTGCAAAGGGGCACCCAGGGCTGAAAAGAAGGTGGCCATGGCCGGCCTCATTGCAAAGATACGTTAAACTGGGTGAAGGAGTGTTCAGGGAGGAGGAGGCAAATTCCAGGCAGAGGGGAGAGATAGTACAAAGGCTGGATGTGACTCAGGTGTGTGTAAGCAAGTGCACGAAACCCTGGAATGTAAATGGATGGTGAGAACCCCAAACTTGGACAGGAAGTCCAGATCGTGCTCCACAGCCAACTCAGTGTTTGTCGCCCTCCCCTCGCTGCCTGCCACTCGCCCTGCAACCATTAGTGGCAGGAGCACAGGTCTAGAAATTCAGACAGTATAAACCTTATGTTTGGGATATCATCTACAGAATAAGCAAAAGGAATTTCAGAGATTTAAAAATTGTTTTCCTTTAGGGATGCTGCTGTCTTTTTTCCTCAAGAAAATGAATATAAAATTTCATGTTTTAGTACCTGATCATAACATGCCACGCGGAAACAAGGATGAAATATTAGAGCTGTGGGAAAGTGGGGTTGGGGGAACACATGAAATAACGGAGAACAAAATATGTGTTACTATCTGAGTATGAAAACAAAATGGACCCCCACCCTCGTTTTCTTATATCTGTTTGTGGGGCATGGACATATACTAGTGGCAACCGCAAGGGAAAACCAACTAGCTTGGCTTATAGTGATCAGAGATGGGAAATCTTTTCTTAGCTAAGGCTCTAGGAGCAGAACATAATCTATGAGATTAATTCACAGCAAGATCAGGCTTTGCAGAGAAAGGTAACATCAGCGAGCTAAGGAGGGATGAATAAAATAGAAGGAGCTCTTAGATTAACCTCTATTCAGAATTGTTTGTGACACTGTGGCCCCATCAAAGCACACATAGTCTGGACTCATTGAATATGAAGTAGCAGTGGAGTACCAAGAGCATTGCTTGGCAGTCAAGATGCCTGGGTTTGAATTATGGCTTCATCTCTTAATTAGTTGTGTGATTTGGGGTAAGTTATTTTACCTCTCTTAGCCTCTATCTCCTCATCTGTAAAAGTGGGGATAATCATTGGATTGCTGTGAGATAATTAAAGTAAAGCACTCAGTCCAGTGCCTGAAACATAGTATACATTTTATTAAAATTAATTATTAGACAAATGTGATGAGAAATTACATTATTTATTAATTATTTAGAAATTAACTATTTATAAATTATTAGACAAATGTGATTGAGAAAGTGTCCTTGAAATGAGATATAGATCAGTAGTGAGTGCCTAGCTTGGAGTAGGTGTTATGAAGAGAGCACTTCATCTCAAGGAATTCAAAAGTTAATTCGGATTCTACAATGTATGAGTTAATGTGACTGATACTTTAAAAAATATTATACAGCTAAGTGAGTGTTATACATGCCCTTAAAACAGTGGGAAGGCCATTTTCCTCTGCCCTTCCCATCCCACTTTCAAAATAATATTAGATATGAACAATTGATATTTTCTAAATCTTATGTAAGATGTGAAAAAAATACTTCGAACACTGCTATTTTTATTGATCTGTAACATACACTTTTAATTAAAACCAATATGTTTAACTATGCAAACACAGCCTCTAGACCCCATTTCCAACCAGCCTGAGACCCCCTAAACACCTTCTGTATAGAAATTTTAATATACGTAGCTTCAGAAATCATGCTTGGCATAAAGTGATATACAGATACTGTGATTGAGGGATTGTGAAGTTGGACAGGGTTAATCAAGAAACCTTTCTTAGAAGAAATTAATTTGAATGAGGTTTTGAAAGAAAAATCTTGGTATGGGATTGGTGGAGAAAAGAGAAGTGGACACCTTAGATTTAACTTAGCCAAAGTAACAATCCAAAGGTTGCTTGGTGAACACGGAGGCACATCAGAAAGAGATGGATTATCTTAAGGGTTATTTCATAGAGATTATGAAGAGAGAGGCCTGATGAAACACTTCTCCCTTATATCAAAGGATGGGACTCTAGTGACCACATTATCTAGATTCAGGGTCACTATCCATTGAACAGTGCTAGATAAACACTGCCAAATATCATTTCTCTAAACCTCGTTTTTCATGTTTCCATGCTAACAGCCTTCTTCTATTGACTCAGATAGAGGCAAACATATAAACAGATAAGTGCAATACAAGCTTATACAGGAATCTTAATCTAATATCCCCTATTATTTTCCTTTGTCTTTTTGCTATACACATAACCAAACCAAAATAAACAGAAGCAAGAAATTCATTTAGTACCACCCACAACACTGATACTCTTGCTGCAATTTCTCCAGATTGCGTGAGAGGGTTTAGGAAAGGTCCTGACTTTTAACAATATCTAAGAAAGAATTTTCTTTCTTTCTTTCTTTCTTTCTTTCTTTCTTTCTTTCTTTCTTTCTTTCTTTCTTTCTTTCTTTATTTATTTATTTATTTATTTTGGTATTTTCTCCAGCATTGCTGTCTCCTTTCTTTCTCTCCAGCTTTTGGCCCTTTTCATAAGGATGGAAGTGCTACTCTTTGGTGTCTGGGCCCTGCTGGCTTTGATCCCTTGCCCAAGTGAGTCTATTTGGGAAACTTTCTTTAGCCAGTATGTGTCAGGGTACAGGTGGCTGGGCAATGAGGAAGAGGATAGGAAGTCCTGAGCAGGGCGACACTTTAGTATTCATTCACCTGGACCCTTGGGAGGGATTCCTATTCCTTGGATCACTAGGATGCATAATCTAGGTGTCGTTGGCTATACTGGGATAGCCCAAATAACGGACAGGATAATAGATCATTAGCGAAAACTATCCGCAAGAAATATATCTTCTCTGCTTGACTCCCTGCTGCCCACGACTGTCCTTTTGCTGCTCTTGAGAATATTTTTTACTTCTTTGTTTCCACCCTTTGTGTCCCGAATAAGATTTTGATAGGACAGGGCCCACAGCTCTGTTGAGAGGAGTGAGTTCTCTGAATGGCAAGAAAGGAACTGGATGGAAGCTTAGTGGGTAACATTGCACAAGAGTGTGTATTCCTAGAGGGGACTGGTATTTGGGAGATGAAGTAGAGGGCGGACTTGGAGTAGCTAAAGGGGACCTATAGCATGAGACTGAGCCCCTTACCTACATCAGGCATCTAAAATTTACCTGAGAGAGATGTTTCTCTCACTGCACCTGAAAAGATTTCCCTAACAGACTAAACTCTTAAGCATCTAAAAACATCTGTTACCTTAGCACCAAAGCAAAATGGAATAGTCTCACTTTGTGAAGAGGTAAAAAGTTCCATGGGAATTGAGTGACCCTGAGGGGTCACCTTTAGACTAGTGGTTCTCATAATTTAGTATGCATAAGGGTCACCAGGAGTGCTTGTTTTGTTTACTTGCATATTTCCAGGTCCCACCTTCACAAGTTCTTAATCATTCAGTCTGAGGTGGAGCCAGAATTTGCAGTTGTACAAACATTCCAGGTGGTTCTGGTGAAAGCACTCCTTAGGCCGTAATTTGAGAGAAACACTGCTTTGAAGTATAAGTAACAAAGCTCCTTTTCATAGGGGTCTACCATGAAGGCCCTCAGCAGTTAATCCTGGGAGCTTCCAAGATTTCTGGAAGTTTAGGAAGAGAATGGTTACCTGGGAATAATTTTTAGCAATTCCATAGTTTCCACAGTGACACTAATGGAGAAATCAGATCCCAAGAAAGATGATGAATGGAGGGAATGGTGATGGAATCAGAGTTCTAACTTGTGCATTGAGGGTCTTTTTCTTGTCTAGTCCCCTGTACCTTTGCAATCTAGGGTAGATTTCCTAGTCTCTCACCTATAACTAGATAAGTAGGCTCTGTATTTTGTTTGGGTGTTGTGGTCCTCACCACCGTCTCTGGCATATGTGGTTGATCATTTCAGGAGCCACAGAAGAGCTATTTGAGGTTTCTGTTTGGCCAGATCAGGCCCTGGTAAAGTTTGGACAGTCCCTGATGGTCAACTGCAGCACTACCTGTCCAGACCCAGGACCCAGTGGAGTTGAGACTTTCTTAAAGAAAACCCAGGTGGGCAAAGGGCCTCAGTGGAAGGAGTTTCTCCTGGAGGATGTCACAGAGAATTCCATTCTTCAGTGCTTCTTCTCTTGTGCAGGGATCCAGAAGGACACAAGCCTTGGCATCACCATGTATCGTGAGTGGGGCTGAGGTTGGGGGAGGAAGAGAAGAAGGGGGGAACATGACTACGTCTCATTTAGGGAAAAATTAGAGATTTCTTTTAGGGGAGAGAATTAGGGCCCTTAATGAAGATTACTATTTTTCCATCATATTGTAGGAATTCTAGAACCAATTCTATTTCCCTTTGTTGTAGGCTTTTAAATTAGGAGCATACCATAGAGGGCATCCAGACATCTGTGCTTGAGAATATGTTCAAATACAGGAGACATGCTAATAATGCTGACTTATAATGATAAAAAACAAACAAACAAAAAAAACATGTAAAATTCGTGCTGAATTATTTGCCACAAATTCTTAGAACAAATAGTGATTAGAGAAAGGAGGGTCTTTGTAGGCTGGGGTAGTTGAAGAGGAGGCTCTTGCGCTTCACCCCAGCAGAATGGATAGGATTTGAAGTGATGGGGATGGGCAAATAGCATTGGCAAAGATAGGCTTTAAGAATAAGTGTGATCCCTGTGGGGTTAAGAGTGCGGTTAACGAGGTTATAGTTTTGTGTGATGCTAAAGAGCTCCTGAGAAGCTGCTCACACCTCTGGTAAGAGATAAAAGTGCTCCAGAATGGTAGCAATCAAATCAAGGGACCTCCCCTCAGCAGTCACATTTCTCAGCTATGGCTTTAGCTACCTTTGATGGGCAGAAGAAGAGCCAGAAGGCTAACTGGTCCCATCTAGGACAGGGGTGGCAGAAAGCTTACACTGCTCATCTGATGGTTTAAGGGTACCAAGTCACCTTCTATCACAGGCTTCCTGTCTTCTACCACTTTTTTCTGGAGAGGTGAGTATGCTTCTCTCATCAAACCTGCCTTTTTGTCTTAAAGAGCCACCAGAGCAGGTGACGCTGGAGCTGCAGCCTGCATGGGTGGCCGTGGATGAAGTCTTTACAGTGAAGTGCCATGTGCCCAGTGTAGCACCCCTGGAGAATCTCACCCTTACCCTTCTCCAGGGTAACCAAGAACTACATAGAAAGAACTTTATGAGCTTGGCTGTGGCCTCCCAAAGAGCTGAGATCACCATCAGTGTCAAAGCACAAAGGAAGGACGACAGGTGCAATTTCTCCTGCTCTGCAGAACTGGACTTGAGTTCACGTGGTGGCGAGCTCTTTCATGCCAACTCAGCCATCAAGGTGCTCCGGAGCTTTGGTGAGTCAGAACTCAGGTGTGGAAGGAATCCTGAGGCTCATTTTCCTCATCTTACCTTGGCCTTCAAGACTGAGGTCCCACAGGGTTTGGGATGAGAGTGTGAGAGTAATTGAGCTCCACCTCTTCTTGGGCTTTAAACTCGCCCCGGGGGACAGAGAGCTTTTTGCCCCACTCCCTTCCTCATTGTGGGGTCCTATATGACATGATTTATCATGACTTTTCTCCTTTCTTTCCTTTTCCTCATTTCTTGGCAGAATTCTCTCAGCACCCCCAAATCTGGGTCTCTCCGCTTCTGGAGGTTGGGATGGCAGAGACTGTGAGCTGTGAGGTGGCTAGGGTGTTCCCAGCCAAAGAGGTCATGTTCCACGTGTTTCTGGGAGACCAGGAGCTGAGCCCCTTTCTCTCCTGGGAGGAAGACACAGCATGGGCCAATGCCACTGTTCGGGCCATGGAGACTGGGGATCAGGAGCTGTCCTGCCTTGTATCTCTGGGTCCGATGGAACAGAAGACAAGAGAGCCCGTGCATGTCTATAGTAAGTTACCGGCCTCTTTCCTTCCCCACTGAAAACTTCTACAGTAAAGGCTTTTGACTGCACACCTCCCTGCTAACCTTTACTAGGCACCCTCTCCAGTGAACAGTAGTCTTCATCTTTCTTTGATAAGTGCAGGCAGATGGGAGACACGCATTGAGACAGTTAGTTCTATCTAGCCTTCACCCTGTTTCCCTAGGCCATCCTACTTAGACAGCGATTGTGGATCCTTGAACTTGTTTCTAGGAACATTTACTGGAGCTGACGAAGAAATCTGTAAGGTGAAAAAACATCTTGCTATCCTTGCCGCAGAAACAGCCAAATGTGGGCATACTGCATTTGTTGTAGGAGAAGCTCTCAAATTCCCAAACCACCTCCCTGCTGCTGCCATTTGGCACAGAAGCAGTAATGGTATCCATAGCCTTTCCCCCTGGTGCCTGCTCACCCAGGGGATATCAGCAGCAAGAGTACAGGAGTGGCTGCCAGTTAGAGAAAAACGTTTGCTTCTCCTTTTCCTTTCCTTATAGGCTTCCCTCCACCAATCCTGGAGATAGAAGAATTATACCCATTGGCAGGGACAGACATTAATGTGACCTGCACAGGGCATGTGTTAACATCACCCAGCCCTACTCTTTGGCTTCAGGGAGTCCCAGACCTCCCTGCCCCCGGGGAGCCTGCCTGGCTTTCACTTACCACCAGGGAAGAAGACGATGGCCGAAATTTCTCCTGTGAGGCCTCTTTGGAGGTTCAGGGTCAGCGGTTCATCAAAACCACTACCATCCAGCTCCATGTCTTGTGTGAGTACAGGCCTGATCTTTCCTGTCCAAACAAAGATTATTATTCTCCCATTTCCAGAGGTCTTGGCAAGCAGCTTTATTATTAGAGTTGCCACATTTTTCTCATTAAAATAAAGTCAAGAGAAAAAGTAAAAGTAAAGCTCTCCAAGCTTACCTTACGCCCAGCAAAGTGAGTGGAGAGAAACCTGAGGGGAAGCTGAGACCAGAAAAGAGCAAATGGGTAAAGTGATCAGGCAGTTAGTTGAGGGCCAATGGCTGAGAACATAGGACGTGATAGTTGAAGTTTATGCTGAGGAAGTTTCCACATAAAATTTATATTTTGAAAAGTGGAAAAATTCTCCATCTCTGGGTTCACCACTACCCATGTTCTCACTCTCTGAGATGCAAAGATGGGAAGCAGGGGCCCCAGGGCTACCACTGACAGAACAGCCTGGTTGATTTAGTCAGAATCCATTAAAATGCACTACGCTACATCTCAGCATCCTTGCTCCTGGGGAAGGGAGGGGAGAAGGGGGGCTCAAAGCAGGGGACTGATGATCCTCCCCTGGGACAGCTTCTGAGTGGAGGGGACACAGCATTTGGATTAGGGGAGGGAGAGGTGAATGTGACAGTGAGGAGGGGATGTGGCACACGGAACTCTGGTCCCTGGTCCTTCGGAACTCTCTTCCAGATGAGCCACGGTTAGAGGAATCTGGTTGCCCTGGCAACCAGACATGGATGGAAGGGACGGAGCAGATGCTTGCCTGCATCCCAAGGGGAAACCCCACTCCATCATTGGTGTGTACCTGGAATGGAGTGATCTTTGACCTTGAAGTGCCACAGAAGGCCACCCAGAACCACACCGGAATCTACTGCTGCACAGCCACCAACCAGCTGGGCTCTGTCAGCAAAGACATTGCTCTCATTGTTCAAGGTGACTGTGACTCACCTGCTCCCAGGCCCAGAATGGAAATCCCCGAGGGCTTTGGGATTCTTACCAAAACATGGAAAGAAGAAAGATTTCAGTGGGCTGGGGTGGGTGAGACTGAGAAATGGGCTTGGTGGGCTGGGGTGGGGTGATTCTCTTGACCTCGAACCCTCCCAATTGTCTGTCTTCTGTGCTTGGTCAGGACTGGATGAAGGAAACAGCTCCACCATCTTCATCATTATTATCGTTGCCCTTGGAGTGGGTGTAATCATCATAGCACTGTATTTGAACTATCGACCCTGCAAGATGGAGAGGAGGAAATTGCCCTATAGGCAGAAAGAGAAGAACAAAGAGGAGGAAAGCCAGATTGCTGTTTGACAAGCAGAAAAATGTAACGCACACAGTTATTAAATAGAAACAGCTATTTGATTGAAGGTGACCTCTACTGCTGGGGTTTCCTTCAGGGAGAAAAGGGGGTAGAGGGGAAAGGAAGAGACATTATCCTTTGTGTTGTGCAGTCCCATAAAACAAGGGCTCAGACCCCCAATTGTCCTTTGTATCCAATCCATCCACAAGCTGTACTCCTCCGAGCTCACTCTAGTCACTAGGACTTTCAGTCTCAGTGTTCAGCCAGAGAAGGCCTCTTCTCCTTGCTCTATGCTTAAGCAGTCCACTCTTAGATTAAAAAACGAAGACCCTGCCCCTGCCTCCTCATCCCCATTACCACTGCCCTTTGCTCCCAAACATCAGTCTGAAGAGAGAGAAATGTCTCAGAAATGCAACTCATTTCTCATGGTTTCCTCATGACTAAGTGGGAACCCATTTCTTAGTCCAGAGACAGGACTTTGAAGAGAGTGAGTACCAAACAAAGGGATAGGAATTGGAGCCCTATTCCTGTCTACACATTTCCCTGCTCCTCTAACCTGGGGGTCTGAATGTCGGCTCTCAGACCTGAGCTTGATGACATCATTGAGGGTCAGTGGCTGGTTAGGCTTCAACTCACTAACCGTCTATTGTGTGCCTTGGAGGAGAATAAAAAGCATAAGAAATTCCACATTGGGTCAGACAGGCAGCTTACCTAGCCCAGTGTTGTGCCCTTGATGTGGAAGTTAGAGTTCTTCCATGAAATTGGCCTCATAGGTTAAAGATTCCAAACATCTCTGAATTCCTTCTCATAACTCATTATAGAGTAGTCCTCTCTAAGTTCACATTCGACATATTGTTTTTCACCTATACAGGCTCTTAGGGTAGAGTTCCAATGTTTATTCTCCCTTTCCATAAAGAAACATGTATTCTCATATGTCTGCAAACTATTTCCTTTAACCTTCAGGCGGGTTCCTCCAATGACAATGTTCACTGCGTGATTTTATGATTCAGCTCCCCTTTCTGTTCTTTGGAAAGAGAAGACATGAGGAATCATAAAAGCAGATCTTTTCTCCCAAATCAGTCACATATGGGTTACTGAAATGGTAGATATGGTAAAAATAAAAGTGATTTTATAATTTCTCAAAGTAGTCCTCATCTTTGTCATTGTCGAAAGCTTTTATTAAACCACATGGTTGCACTTTGAGTACAATTTCTAAGAAAAGAATGTCAAGTTGGCAGCATAAACCAGCCCAAGGCAGGTGACACATTAGCTCAGGGCAGCAGCCTGTTTGACTTGCTCTCAAAACTACAGTCCAGACTTCCAGATAGAGAGAGGGCCACAGAATTTCAAATTGTAGACACTAGCTAGAACACAGCATCAGGCATCGAAGGGAAAACATTCATTTTTTCCAGACCTTCCCTGAGTCAGGCTTATGGATTAGGTATAAAAATAACCCTTTGGTTTCAACACACACAAGGCAGTGGGGATATAGTCGGTGGTGGACAAAACACTACCCCTGCCTCCTACAAGCTTACAGTCGATGAGGGAAGCCAGAGCAAGTCAACAGGAAATTGCAATTGCGCCTTAACTCCTTGGACTGGGAAAGCGTAGGTCAGTGTAAGAACACCTAACTCAGGATCAAGGAAGGCTTCCCGGGAGGAGATTGGAAATAACCTTGTTTGATTTTGCAAAACGGCATCCTTCCAAAATTACCTTTCCGAGCTCAATTTTTCCACTAAATATAGTAGCCACTGCTCTCTCATTGTATAATATACATTACTCACTTTTCTGAATTTAGCATTTGGAGAATTAGGAAGCAGGTTTAAGAGAGAAGAGTACAGAGCAGTCTAATCCAGGAATCTCCAGCCATCTCAGTGTCTTCGGATCAGCAGCCGCATGTCTGGAATTAGTCTGCAAACCCCACTTTGGGGGCCCAGTGCCCTGAGGCACAGTGAATCCTAAACAGGAGGGAGGAAGGGTGTCATTCGGACTTTCAGGTTCCACCATGAAGAGCCCTGAGGCTTAGCCTCCTGCCTTTGCTTCTCACTGCCACATGGTGTCACTGTTGACAGATTGTCCTACACAGTCCATTGACTCTTGGGGTGGGCAGATCCAGGGCAGATCCAGGTTCTGGGTTGGCTGCCATGGATCTCTCAGGAGCTTGATCTGCTTCCTCAGGTCTTGGTCCAGCTAGGAACGACTTCTTTGCATCGGTTTCCAGGGTGACAGTTCTTAGAGCTCAGTACTTTAGATCAGCTGTCCAGCAAGGCTCTTCAGATTTGGGTAGGCTCCTCGGATAGACTTGAAAATTCTGTCCCCAAGGATCCACACAACCAGGGGTCCAGTGGCCCCTCCTAGTCAATTCTTGAAGCACAGAGGGTTTCATTACATCTCTTTTCCAGAATAATAGAGCTGGTCTCTGCCCACTCTTCTAAGGGTAGCCACCTTGTCTCCAGGGAGTTCCACACCCGAAAAGGTTTGGATTATGCTATTTTTCTGAACAATAGAGCAAACAGCTCACACTTAACTGCAGCTACCCTGTTTATCTTCAGGGGAAGAGACCTACCTTTCATATTCCATAAGTTTACCTTCTTAAGAAAGTCAAAGTAACTTTCTGGTGTCCTTGTTTTTAGACCAGAGGAAAAAAACAACTGTAATCATTAGTGGGGCTTCTTACTGTAGGAATTATAATTGTATTTACCTATTCTAGGATTATAGTTGGAAAGACATATAGTATTTGTAAAAACACTAGCTGGTGTTGTATACATGAATTTACAAGTATTAGCTTTTATTTTTATTTATTTATTTTCTTAAACTTTTTTTTTTTTTTTTTTTTTTTTTTTTTTTTTT
>NW_017731384.1:2160842-2185426 GCF_001890085.2 Hipposideros armiger
CAGCATCTTAGCTGTAGAGGGCAGTGTCACTGGCCCTCATATGTGGGATCCGAACCGGGGCCCTCTGGCGTCCCAAGCCAGTTCTTAACCAACGTGCCACTCGGCCGGCCCAAGCTTGTATTAGTACACTAATAATGCTGGTGGTAATCATACCCATAATTCTAATAAGCTCAAAGCAACAGTCAGAAAGCCATGGCAACCATTGAGGGCCATCAAAAGACATGCATACCATGGACACCTTCTTTCTCTTTTCCATTCTGCTCTCTCTTTCTCCTTTTCTATTCCTTTCCTTCCTCTACTTTCCCCCTTTCTTTTGTTCCCTAAGATTCAGGACTACTAGTAGGATGATAAATTGTTCCAGTTTGCATTAAGCTGAGGGGACATGGGACTTCCAGCACTAAAACTTGGAAAGCCTCTTGCAAACATGCATGAGTTGGTGACTAATACTGGTGTCACTCAAAATGTTTCTCAGTGTGTGTGTGTGTGTGTGTGTGTGTGTGTGTGTGTGTGTGTGTGCGCGCGCGCGTCTGTGTGTGCAGGAGGCGGGGAGAGGGGACCTGGAGGAGTCTGAATTTAAAAAGCTGCAAGGCCAAGTGTCATGTTTGCTTGACCCAGAAGCCTAGGTCTTGTAATTCTTAGGAGGACTTGTGAAGAAAGGGGAAATGTATCTAAAAGGACAAAAGTCACTAGATGTGTTTCAGCAGTGCTGATGGAGGAAATTCAGAAGTGGCCGTTTTAGGTTAGAGTAAATTTAAAAGGTTACATGGAGTCAGAAAAACATTATTCTTAGGGGTCTAAGATTACTTGAGCTCTGCCTATTGAACCCTTTCTCGTACAAATCTTACCCTCAGGACGATTTTTCACTAGAAAATATTTTGAAAAATGTTCAAATTGTGGTAAAATAGACATAACATAAAATTTACCATCTTAAACGTTTCAAGAGTATAGCTCAATAATGTCAAGTACGTTCACATTGTTATGCAACCAATCTCCAGAACTCTTTTCATTTTGCAAAACTGAAACTCTGAACCCGCTAAACAATTCCCCATTCCCCCGGCCCCCACCCCTGGTAACCACCATTCTACTTTCTGTCTCCAAATTTGACTACTCTGAGTACCTCATATGAAAGACATCACACAGTTCTTGTCTTTTTGTTACTGGCTTATTAGAAAAAAATTTAATGACTGATTAGACACAGGGAGAGCCACAACTGGCCCAGGTCTTTCATCTCCTTTTGCCCCTTTTTACAGTACAATAGCTGTGACACGTGTATCTCATCTTTGTGGTCCCTAACTCCATAGTCCTCAACCTAGTTTGCACTTTAGACTCACCTGGGGGGCTTTTAAAAACACTCTTACCTGGATCCTTTCCCAGACCAATCAAGTCAGAATCGCTGGAAGTGGAGGCCACTACTGTTAAGAGTTGTTTAGAAAACATCCCAGGCATTTCTCATTTGCAGTGGGGGTTGCCATCCACTGCTTAATTGAAGGGCTGAAAGACAGAATAATATTTGTCAAATCGAAGAGGTTAGGGTAGGTAGTCTTTAAGGGTTTTTTGTTGTTGTTTTTTTGTTTTGAAAGATTTTTATTGGGGAATTGGGGGATGGGAACAGCGCTGGAGAATTGGGGAAGGGGAACAGACAAGTTGCTGTCCTTTTGTTCTTCAGTCTAGTTGTGGAGGACGTTGCTTCACTGGCCCAAGTTGGCACCATCATTGAACTCCTCCAGGGCGAGGCAGATCAGTCGCCCGGCTTCTAGACTGCCGCTCACGGCGGCTGCTGGTTTAAGGTCTTTTTAAATTCTAGAATTTTGCAAAATCAACTAGCACCCCTGGAATTCTCAACCAGCAGGGGTTGACTTGATTCAGCAATACCCAGAAGGAGCTGAACCGACACTCTCTGGAGTGTGGATCCCCCTGCAGTCAACTGCTGTCATGACAACCCCACTTTAGAATCCTCTTCCTAATAGCTATTAACACCTCTCTAGCACCCCTCTCCTGCCACACTCATTCAACAAATACTTCTTAAGATGGCTCACATTTCCTTTTGAAACACTTATTCAAGCCAAGAGATAAATATATTTGTGCTAATTATAATTACATCAACTTCTTAAGACTATGAGATTTCTAAATAATTCTAAGGCCAAATGAAGGATATTACAGGGATATTGATTTCCGCTTAATATAAGAAATGCTTCTCTGAAATTGGCAGTTTAGTAGAGTGAGTCGAAATAGTGATCCCCTTGATGCTAATGCCACACAAGTTGGCTATAAAGAGTGCCACAGAGTAAGATTCCTAAATTAGAAGGAATTAGAATGCCCTTCTAACTCCAAAACGCCATGACTGTAAGGTCAGACAATAAAAGAATGATCTAAGGCAGACGAACGGTTTCTGAGCTAAGAAATGGAGGTCTGGGGTTCTGACTATTCCAACTTTCAACCACCCCCAAGGACTTAGGTTACTAAATGTAAAATATCTAAAATGAATACAGGTGGGTCTTATGTCAAAGAAAATTCATTATAGCAGATAAAAATCTGAACTTTGCAGGAAGGTTAATTAGTAAGTTGGTCATTTGTATTGCAAAAGAAATACTGAATGTGTAAAATCATGTTTGGGTAATAGAGTTACTTTGAGGATTTAAGTATGGATTCACAATTCACTTCTTACTTAGCCAAGGTGCTTGGGTGACCTTTTAAGTTCATTTGGAAATTAAAAAAAGAAAAATATTTGAGATGCCATTAGGAAAATAGAATATATTTAAAAATAAGTATTTAAACATTCCATCAAAAAACATGGAACCCTCCCAAAATTCAATGCAAAACAGTGGCAATTTCTTGAGTGCTGTAATGTGTCAACCACTTCAGAAACATCATTTTATGTAATCCTCACATGAGCCTTGTAAGGCAATTTATTAGTATCTCCATTTTATAGGTGAGGAAACTGTTTCTCAGGGAAGTTAAATAATCTATTATGAGCATGAATTAAAGTCCAAGTCTTTCTGATTCTTTCCCTTGGACCAAGGTATCCTAATCCACTGCTCTTAGAACAAACTGCTCACTGACTGCTTGAAGATCAAATGTGTTTGGCTTAATTTTTCCCTTCAAATGTTTTCAATATGAATTAATTGCCAATGTTTAAAAAGTAGATTTCACATTGAGGTCCCGATGGTCTACCTGTCTTAAAGAGTCAGATGGTCTGGCAACCAGGCCCCTGCAGTCCTGAATGACAAGGCTGGCTAGGCCCCATCTTAGCCGACGCCTGAGTTCTTTAGGTCGCTCTGGTCCCCACCCTTCGGTGTTTTATCCTTTACAAAGAGGCTGAGCATCAGTTCCAATTTATCCCTTCACAGTCAGCTGTCATTACTTATGCAATTATCTACCTGGCACCTGTCGGCACTGAATTTGCAACCCCCAATTTAGAATCTTCACTTCCCTTGCCTCATTTCAGATCCCAAAACAATTCTGGTTCTGTTTGTCCCAGAGCCATATTGCCTTGTTCCCGGTTTCCTAAGGGTAGCTAGGCCTAATGTATATTCACCTTAAAATTTCTGCAATAATTCTATGATTTCTAAATAAAGTAATATTTATTTAGTAATACTAAGATAAAGTAATTCTATGATTTCTTTCATTGTTTTTTCACGTTGGGGCATTTTGCTCCTGTACATCACAGTTGTTTTGCTTTCATTTCTTCCCACTCTTGGGGCCTAGGTTTGGCATTGTGGTGCTGAAACAGGAGGCGAGAAACGCCTCCAAATACTTTATGGGGGTGGCTCACCTATGACTGCCCAGCAAGCTGGGACCTCGGACCCAGGGAGTGGACTTGTATGACAGACAAGAGCGAACATGTCAGCTTCTTCCCACTCAGGAAGAACCGGGTCAGGTATCAGCCAGCGGCCTGGGTCCCAATAGACCCCTGCAGGTTGCCTTCCCACCCTGTCCCTTGCCCCATATGCACCAGCCCCACCCCCTTCCTAATAGAATGACACCTACTCAGACAACATGATGCAGTTTTATTTTATTAGGAAAGGACAGTGGGCACTGGAGGAGCACTTTCCAGGGTCAGGGGAGGCCCTGGGGAGGGGTAACAGAGATGGCCAGCAGCTAGAAGGCACAGCTGCTTTCCACGAAGCGGCGACACTTCATGACCCGCAGGTACGTCTCAGCCTTGTGCAGGTCCTTCTTAAAGCAGGAGAGCAGCCCGTAGTTCTTGAGCAGTGCGTCGTCACTACGCAAGTTGGTGTCAAATTTGTCGTAGGCTTGCTTGAGGATCTGCCCAGCCCGGGGGCTGCCATCTTCCAGCTCCTGCAAAAGGGAAGGAGGGACAGAGACTCAGTCCTTGTGTGCTGCTCCCTCTCTTCCCCTCCATGTCCCTCCCTCCCTTCCAAGGCTTAGAGAAAGGTGTGGGGGATTCAAAACGGGAAAGGAGGAGTAAGATTTCTCCTGGGTCAAAGCCGGCCTGCTACAAAGAGAGCAGCAGTGTCTCTCTTCTCCAGCCCATGTAAGCCCCCCACCCCTCAGCTAAGCCAGCTGGACCTCCACGCCCAGGAGAAGGGTGGACATGGCCCCCAGGGTTGGGGACCCACAGTGCCATCCCCACCCGCATCAGGGCTTGGATGCCTTCCTCCAGGTCCTTCAGCTTCTCATAGACGCGATCTGAGGTGCTGAACACCAGGCTGTTGGTGAAGACCCTGCTGAGGAACTGCACAGGCCCGAGCCATGACTGGATGAGCAGCAGCGAGAAGCGGAGCAGCTCCATGTCCTGCAGGGAGGGGGTGGGTGGTGGGTACCCGGCAGCCCTGCCCTCAGGCCTTCTCCTGCCACCCCACTGCTACCCTCCGCCATGCCACCTCATGGTGAAGGCGGCCCAGGGCCCGGGTGCAGGCAGGGTTGCCAGGGCTCCTGCAGAGAGAAGGGGCGACCTTAGAAAGAGGGAGGCCTCTGTTGCTTGGCTGGGCCGTGGCAGCCACTCACAGATCTCTGCTGGGCCTCGTCCTTGCCGGTGGGGGCTGGGATGGTCTCTGAGAAGCAGAAGGCAGCCTGGGCGTTCTGGATCGAATATCTCTGTCCCTCTGGGATGTACGTGCGCTCCTGGGAGAAGGAACGCCCGCCCAGGTGTAAGCCGGTGTACAGTTCTCATCACTGCTTTATCGGGAATCCCCCTCAGTTTATGCTCACCTGGCAGCATCTTCACTTGGATAAACTGAACTCATCAGTTTCCTCCCGTTATGCCTTGGAGGCAGATTTACCCCTTCCTGCTACCCCCCCCCACCAGCACCCATTCCTGGGGAGCTTACAAACTCTTTGTAGGTGTCAGCAGCTAGTTGGTGCAGGTGCTGAGCCCTGAGCACAGCGTTGGCGAACAGGCTGGACAAGGGCATGTTGGGAAAGGCGTCCACCTCCTGAGGCCAGGGCAGGCAGAGCAGGGTGAAAGCCAGGAGCACGGAGGTCCGAGGTCCTAGAGCGAGGCATGGAGGTTGAGGCAGGGGCCCAGAGAGCAGGCAGCCTTGGTCTCCTGCCCACCCTCTCCCTGCCCCAGGGGCCTTTCCTTTCTCCTCCCATTCCCGCAGGGACTGAGAGCATTTATACTTGGCCAGCTGTCTGGGCATAGATGTCTATGCTTGTATTCAGAAGTCCCAAAGCCCAGGGTTAGCGCCCCCATCCATCTGCAGAGTCTGCGTATCACCCGTCAGTACACACCAAGCCCAAGGGGATTTTAGGGGTCCCTACCTGCAGCCATGCCAGCTGGGTGAGCTGTCCTCAGGTCCCTGAGCAGTTTGGGGAGCTGGGTCCTAGGATCCTGGAATTGAGCTCATGCGGGCCCTTTTTATACCCTGGCTCCTTCTCGCTCCCCCTCGCCTTACCTGTGTTCTCTGTACATTTATGCATGGGGCTACTGATGGATAATTTAGAACCTCCTCCCACTCACCCTGTTCCCGCTCCTCTCCTGGGATCATGTCCCCCACGTTTGTCATCTTCCCCTCTCCACCGTCACTAGCACACGCTGGGTCTCGGCTACAGAGACCACTCAATCTGTCCTCTTTTTAAGAGGGAGGTGGCAGAAGGGAGTAGTCTGAGTCCACGCGCACACTGGCAGAATATCACCGTGAAGTTGTCTACCAGGGTGAGGAGGACATAACCTGGTCACCAAAAGGGGGGCTGTGTCAGGATGGCTGTGCCGACCCCTTCCTCATTCTGATAACACTTTCCTCTTCCTTGCATTGCTCCCCTCCACTCACTAGAGAGAATGTGTGTTGGAAAAGGGGGCCGAGACAGCAGGCTCTGGGATTTCTGGGCACAGTTCAGCCCCAGATTCTATCTTCTCTATCACCATCCTCAGGCCATCCCACCACCTGGTCTGGCCTTAGGCAGTTGGATGCCATGCTAATACTGACCACTAGAGGGCCCCACACACTGCCCTCCCCTTTCCCTTAACGTTGGGGTTCCCCCAGGGAGGGTGCAAAAAGGACCAAAACTTGAGGTATGGACCTGCACAGAGATGCAAACTTACAAGCAGAAATCCCGAGAACACAGGTGCCACACGTGGTTCCTTCTGCAGCCCTGTCACCATCAGGAAATCTCAAAGTTGGAAGAGACCTCGAGAGCTTGAGCCTTGTCCCTAGTGCTGGAACTCAGGGTACAGCACCCGGAAAGATGCTGTCTCCAGCCATTGTAGTCTTCTACCATTCTGTCTTTTAAAAAATATTTGTATAGAGCTTATCAGGCTGTGAGGAGCATGCCTATACATTCTCACGTTTGACCCTCGCGACCATCTTGCAAAGGAAGTGTTATTATCACCCCATTTCACAGAGGAAGAGACCAGAGGTCAGAGAGGCTGACTTGCACGAGCTACCTCAGCCAAGGCAGCAGATCTCCAAAGTCTCTTCCCATGTTGCATCATGCCAAGCCCTTTCTCCAAAGCACACGGGGTGGGAGCCCTTTGGTTATTTTAACTTCGCATCCCTCTGAACACAGGGATCCTACCCCTAATCACAAGAACCCTTTTGCCTCGTCTTGTCCTCCCCTAAAGGACAGATTTTTGTCTCTCATTTTCCAGGTGAGAATGGCCCAGACACACGGGGTGCACGTCGGAGGCCACACAATAGGCATGACTAGGGTCACTGATGTGGAACCCCTCTTGACAGGCTTCGAGCTAATGCTGGGGGAACTTGTATGTGAACTGCGGACCATGGGAGAAAAGCCCTATGCCTCCGCTAGGTGCGAGGGTACAGAGCCTAAGCTGGGGACTGCTTGAGAGCCACACAAGGTGGGCACAAGTGAAGTGTGGCCGAGGCTTCCCAGCAGGCAGGTTATTGCCAAGAGCAGATGGGACCAGCCAGGGCAGGGAGCATCTTCTCTCAGCAAACCCACTTCCGTTGACCCCAGAACTAGGTTGGTCCATGGGACTCTGGGGACCCCTGGGAATATACCTTTACAAACAGTTTCCATGGAGGCAACCATTAGACCTAAAGAGGGAAGAACTGAAGGATGTGGGGTGGACGTTGGTGATCCTTTGTTCCAGTCTGGACCTTTCCAGGGTCTTTAGAGATGGAGACCACATCTATGATTCATTGCTACTAGAAGATACATTTTGAATTAGATGGGATTTTCCCTCCAGTGCTGGGGAGTCACCCACCATTTCTTGGGGCATCACCTGGGGCCAGACCCTGCTTCTCCAGGTTCAGAGACTGCCCACCAATGGCCTCTGCATGATGGCCAGTGAGAAGCTGTGAGTACCGTCAATGAGGTCAGCCTGGAAAGGCTCGGGATGAATCCCCCATTATCTTGGAATCCATGAATTTCAGTGTGTTGGGAAGCCCTTCCTATTTCCACATTTGACCACCTCTGGGGTTCTCTGTACCTACCGTGGAAGCTCACAGATATACTCTCGATCCGAAATGGCCTCTTTCAGGCTTCAAGTCTGTGGAGTTTGGGGCCATCTCATTATTTAGGGTCACACTCACCCTGATCTTAGGGACAGCCTCAAAGGGACTGGTGGCAGCTCTTTCTACTCCCCTTTGGTCACTTGAGGCCCACACTTCCCACTACTCAATCTGTCCTGCTTTCCTTGAAGCCAGAGGCTGGGATTGCCCCCCAGGACATACTTTACTTCTTCTCTGCTTCCAGCATGGGTCTGAGCACCACTCCGATCACTCAGGGCATTGGGTCAAGGTCTTTAGAGAATATTATGTGGGGATTCCCAAGGGCTTCTCCAGGGAAGATGGGGAAGGAGATCAACATTTCTGCGTGCCCACCATGTGCCAGGAACTGTACTGGGCGAGAGGGAAGTGAGGCTGCACAGGCTCAAAGAGATAAAGCAGTTTGCTTGGAGACTCCCAGCTCCTAAGTGATGGCTGCCCAGGGCCCGGTGTTCCCACGGTGCCAGGCTCTTTAGAAGCCTCATCCAGGAAAGATAGTGGCGCCACTGGGTGTGGGCAGAACTTTCCTCAGTGCAAAGCTAGCAGGACAGCATCAAGTCCCCACTCAGGTGTTCAAAGAAGGTGGGGGCAATTCAGCCCCAAATGAGGTCCACGGGCACCAAGAAAAGTGGCAGAAAAACAACCCGTGGTGGCCCGATTTAATGAACCAAGCCACATTACCCTTCACATTTGTATTGCACGTTTCAGTGTACATCATGTTTTCACTTCCTTTATCTCATCAGACCCTTGGGTTGGCCAGAGGGTTCAAGCATGGAGGACAGGCCTTGGAGGGTGTTGTTTACATTGGTGGAAAATCTCTGAACAATCTAGACGTGCATAGCAATCTCCATAACTGGACCTACAAAGTAATTTACACATTGGGGATTCTTCCCCAGGGAGACAGTCCCACTGAAAGAGAAGTCATAAGAGCTGAGGAGTGTCCAGCAGCTGTGGGAAGTCTGGGGTGCTTTCCTGATGGGTGACCTCAGCTGGAAATAACTTCTACCTCCTTTTACCTTATTCTGTGGTTACTTGTGGGCATCTTATCCTCCTTATGGGACTGTAAGCTCTTTGAGGCTGGATTCATGCCTTTCATCCATCCATTCATTCACCCATTCTCTTATTCAAGCACTAACTGATTCAATAAGTAGTTGTTGCTCCTTCCACACGCCAGACATTGTACCAGGCAGATGGGCATATGCAGTTGAACAAAAGATACGATCCTTTCTCTGCGGGAGCTTACAATCTATGTGGAAGAGAGACAATAGCAAACAAATAAATACATAATGGTAAAATATATACAGACATTTCACATCATGAAAACTGCCAGGAAGGAAATAGCTAAGATATAGAAGTGAGAGAATAGCCCGGGGAGTGGGGAGAACTGGCAGCTGCCATGGTCCCAGGCCTAGGAACTCAACAAGCATCTGCTGAGTGGACTGAATGGTTAGAAGGACAGTGCCAAGGAAAGAACTCAACTATCCACCCTGCCAGAAATGACAAGGCAGACCACGCTGTGTCACAATGTCCTCTTCATAGTAGACTGAATTTAAAATAACAAGTACTAAAAATAATAAGTCCAGGGTCTTGCAATGCATGGCAATACGTACATGAAAACATTTACATAAAAAAAAGTAGACAAGGCAGTGTGCATATGCGGATCCCAAGTACACACAAATGTTCTATGCATACTTACAACTTGTAGAACCATGAGCCCTAAGCAGGACCTCACCAGGTGTCTAGCCCTCCCATTCCTGCCATGTGAGAAAGTGGTGTCAGGTCCCAGAGAAAGACGTGGGGTTTTTTTGTTTGTTTTGTTTTGTTTTTGAAAATTGCATCAGGATCCATCTAAATGTGCTTTAACAAATGACTCTGAATTCAGGATTGAATGCTTGTTCAGTTTTCTCTGTGGAGTCACCTGAGTTAACAAGTAAAGGCTTTTGAGTTGGAAAGGGCAGCTGAGGTGTTCCAAGCGGAAGGTATGTTATTGTTATTTTTTGTTTTTGTTCGCTACCAAGTCAATGGCAGGTCCCCAGGATGCAACATGGAGAGCAGAGACAAATACAGGAATTTCATTGATGTGGTCCTGAATATAGCTACTGAGGTCAACTAAAGAGAGCATAGCACGTGCGGACACAGCCCAGGACCCCCAAACCCTGTATGCCGAGATGGCCTTTGAAGCCCTACACAGAGGACCCAGGCAGGTTGGACAACTGCTAAGGGATGAATGCGACCTGCCAGTGATACCCAAACAGAGGCAGCTTTTTGCGTTTTGGTTTGTTTTTCTCTCATCTCCAATCTGCTGGAAAAACACCCAAACCCCAGAGTCAGAGCACCCCAGGCCTAGCAGCACCTGCAGTGAGAGGGCCGGAAGTCAAGCTAGACCAGAGGAGGAAGCAGCCTGTGCTTACACCCAGGCCCCGAGGGATCAGGCTGGATTCCCCCAGTGGGCAGTGGGGCATGTGCCCACCAAGGGGCCTCAGGGCTGCATTCTGGGGAAGGGGAGGGCTGAACAGTGGCCCAGAGCTGGCATCCAAGAGGATGTTAGTGGCAGACATTAGGCCTATTAGGAAGGAGTGGGGTCTTCAGGGCTTTGGGACTTGAGAACCATGGAAAACCTTGGCAAAGATGGTACCCCTTCTGGGTATGCTGGGGCTTAAACGCAAGATCATGTAAGTGAATAGAGAGATGCTCAATAAAATTTTATGGGCATTAAGAGGTGCTCAATAAATAAATATTTGGGGGGCCCGGTAAAAGATTTTGATTTGTGTTCTGTATCTTGACTGTGATGGTGGCTCTAGAAAACTGTCCATGTGCTAGAATTCATTAAACTGTGCACCAAAAGGAAACAAAGTCAATTTTACTGTATGATAATTAAAAAAAAAAACACCAAAAAAACAGCACCTGGTTCAAGTCCCTTCCCTCAGACAGGTTTTATGGTTCCCATTTGGCAGATAAAGCAAATGAGACCTGAGATATTCATCATCCTCACCAGCATCACCTAGCTTTGTTTCCACCACCTAAGTCAGTTCTGGGGCCCATGGACCCACGAGACAGACGTAACAACACTCTAAAAAAGAAAACAAAAGACCAGAGGGGGCTTCTAGATCATAAGCATGAAGGCAAACGCCCTTCATCTGGTGGAGGAGGCGGGCCTCGCTGCTCAAATGAATCTCTGCGTTAGGGAAACTCAGTTATTCAAAGGAATTAAGCGGCCTTTCGTAACGCCAAAGCCTCCCCCAACTCAGGGCAGCCCCAAGCAGGGGGAGACCCTGCAGGGGGGAGAAGTGAAGACTCCCCCCCACACCCAGCCGTGTTGCCCACGGTCCCCGGTGGAGCTAGGAGGACAGAATTAGCGCCACTATGCAAAGCAGAAGGAGAGGAAGGGCTCCAGCTCAGTGGAGGCAGATGCCAAAACAAGCCAGGTCCCTCTGGCAACCCAGAGACCAGGGAGGGAGTGGGCCTGGCCCGGCTCAGCCTAGCCTGGTTCCGAGGGGTGGGGGGTGTCACTGAACAATGGAGAGATCGACTTGAAACCCCATGCCTGGATGACTTAGCCACCTGCCCTACCTGGAGTTCCAGGGGAAAGCTGGTGTTGCTCTCACTGGTCCCCACAGGTTGGCTTCAGCTCTGTCAAGTTAAATTGGCAGCTCCCTGAGGGCAGAGATTTCTCTCACCTGAATCCAGAGCATGAATGGCAGAGAGGTGTTTGGGGGTCTCCCCAAGGTCAACAGGAAGTAAAGCACAGCCTGGCTTTGCACACAGAGGTTCACTGTGCTTGAGTTCCCAGGTGTGAGCTGCTCCCAGTCACTCCAGCAGCTGGCAGGTTGGGGCCCTATTTTGCAGGGCCCTAGGGACCATTTTGTGGTGACCTTGTAACCCTAGGGGGCTTCTGATGTGATGACTGGAAAGTGAAGGGGTCACTGACTCAGGCCTCCTAAAGTTCACCACCACAAAGCCTCCCTCTTTAGGAGTCTCTCACTTACACGGGCCTGGGTCAAACAACAACAAACATTTCCAGGCTTGGTGGGGGCCAGGGGGTAGCAGGGGTGGTAGAGGCAGGAGAACTCAGGCAGCTTCTGGTTTCACTGGAGAACAAGGCCAGCATGGGCAGCATGGGCAGCACACGGCTAGAGCTAAGCCGGAGCTGCAGAGGCTGGGGTCCAAATAGGAACTGGGGCGCTTTGGAAGGGCTTCCCATATGCGGAGGACCTTGAAAGACAGTAGGATTGGGATGAATGGAGGAGGGTAAGCTCCTTCAGGGCCCAGCTAGGGTCAGAGCAGGGGAAGAAAGGAGGAGATGGCTACGGGTCCCAACCGGACCTTCAGAGAGAAGTAGCAAGTGAGCCCAGGAGAGGTCCAGGAGCCCCATGGCAGTTGTCCCCGCCCACGCTCCACGGGCCCACAGGTGCCCAAACATTTGTGCTCAAACAGATACTCACATTCACCCCATACCCATAGATGTCACAAGCCTGGGTGTGGTTTCTCAAGATACATTGTTTATTCCATGGGAGAATGGGCTCAAGGCTAGGAGCCCCCTGGGGGGGAAGAGGGTGGGAGCGGGATGAAGCTCTCGGTGGCCCATCTGTGGTCAAGTGGTGCTGGGCCACGGCCCTTCCCAGGCTTCACAGGAAGCCAGTCTGTTCTTAGTCCCTTTGTAGGTTCCAGACAAGTCTCTGCCTTCCCCATCCTGAACATGGGGTGGATCTCCACATAGCACCCCCAGAAGGCTGGGTCCAGTCTATCCCCAGAGAACTCCCTGCTCCAAATCACTGCCCTGTGGCCCTTCCACTCCAGTCCCTTCACAAGAGCTGGGGACCAGGGGCTGGAGGGGCAGGAGGATCAGGTGGGCCAGTTTTGGAGGCCAACAGGGGGTCCAGGGAAAAGAGGATGGACTGGGAGCCAGGCGGCTCTGAAGCAGTCACTGAGGGCACAGCAGGCTGTGCCCAGGGGCATGGGGAAGACGGGCCTCTCACTCCTGGCCTGGGTGCTCACCCACCGACCACTTCACCTCCCCTGTCCGCAGAGTCACTATGTCCTCGTAGGTGGCCGTCTGGTCAATGTTCAGGCCCTAGAGACATGGAATGGAGCTCAGGCCTTGGCCACTGCCCGACCACACCAACAGATGATGCTGTTGACCACCCGCCACGGGCCTCAGAGCTGTGGGGTCCACCCTGCTCCTTACCTCGTAGGTGTGATCTTCCTCCATTCCAGCCTTGCTGTCATCCTGGTGGAGCAAGAGTTGGAGAGCAGAGGTGTTAGCTTCTACCCCATCCACTGCCTGGCCCGGCCGCGGAGGGCCAGGGAGATGGGCCTGGGATGAGGGGTGAGGGGTCAGGGCTTAGCGGGTAAGGTATACTCTGGAAGAAGAACTGAATGAGTGAAGGAGTGATTGAACAGGTGAGTCACTGGGCAGGCTCTGGGGCTGGGGAGGCGGGGAGCCTGCTTGCGTCTGGCCTGCCCTGTGGCTGCCTCCCGGCCCCCCTGAGGTCACCTTGTCCAGCAGCAGGAAGATGGGCACAATGACAAACAGGATGATGAGCAGGGTCTGGATCATGATGATGCCGTCTTTCAGTGTGTTCCGCCGCTTCAACTGTGCCACGGTGCTGAACCCTGGGGGTGCGGGGTGGGCAGGGATGGTGAGACTGGGCACCCCCTTCGGGCCTGCACACCTGAAGACCTCCTAGGGCCATGGCCGCCTCCACAATATGGCCCCCTCACTGGGGGCAGCCTGGGGTGGGGTGTGGATGGCTCCATGAACACCCCGTGGCCCCATCTACTCCCACTCCCCTCCCCGGCTTGAGGGTAGGCCCTGAACCCACCCAAGACTCGAAGTTCGGTGCCACAGCCCTTCCCACTGGAATCTCCCGAGCACTTTTGCTGACAGAAGTAGATGCCGTTGTCCTGAAACTGGATGTCTCGAATGGTGAGGGTGACACTGGTGTTAGTTTGGGAGTGTTCAATGCGTCCCTCTTCCAAGTGCAGTGGGTTGGGCTCCAATTCCATTTTCGGCGTCCAGAGCCAGCTCACTTCGCCCACAGCCTCCATGTAGCACGTTATTAACACCACGGAACCCCGTTTCTTGGCCATGTAACGTGGGTGCTGCCAGATCTGGGAACAAGGGCTTCCTGCGGGTACCAAGTTCAAGATCAAAATCCCGCTCAGTGTCTTCCTGATGTCCGCCCGACCATGGGCCCCCGCCCTGGGTGGCATATACCCCTGGCTCAGCCCCCTGGTCTGTCCTTGCTTCTCAGGGCATGGGGCAATCATGAGGCAGGGGTACGGGGGAGCTGAGCTACGTGAGAGGCCACAGGTCAAACCACCAGACCCTGCTCCTTCCTAACATTTGATTTTCCTTTAGAAGGGCCCTGGAACCTTCCAATTCCTTTCCATCCCATTATAGCAGCCAGATTCAGGCCTCACCCCCCCAGGGCCTGGCTGCCCAGAGGACAGCCTCCCACCTGGCCTGGTGCGCCCACCATCTCTTCCCGCCCTGGCTGCCTTGCACTAGTCTTAAACCCTCAGGGGCTCCCCACAAATCCTTAGCCTGGCAGTTGGGGCCCTCTGCATCATGCCCCTGCCCGTCTTTCCCCCTTCACTCCCCTCCACCCCCCTACCGTGTGGACCTGCTCCTAAACCTTTCTCAGCTGGGCATGCTATCCCCACCCACCTGCTCCAAGAAGCCTCCCTCTTGCCTCACTCTTCCCAGCAAGTGGGCCCCTAGCAACCCCTGAGCCTCTGCGGCCTGTCAGAGCCCCTAAGGTTATGGGTTTCTTCTGGGGCTGAGCCCGCCTCCCCAGCTTGACAGACTTGGCCTGAGTCTTCAGGGGATTCTCTTTGGTCCCACCTTTGATGGACTCAGGGTTTAGCTCAAGCCCTCAGTCTCTGCAACTGGAGCACTTGTGTCTAAAGAGGGTCACAACTGGTGGTGGCTGCAGGGGGGTGGGGAGTGTGGGTTCGGGGGTGGGAGTCTTGGAGCCAGGCCTGGGAAAGGGAGACCCTAAGGAGGCCTAAGGATTTGCGTTCTGGGTGGGGAGACCTAGGGGGACAAGGGCACAAGGGCAGCAGTCATAGGGACAGTGACTGGTGGTGAACACAGATATCCTTACCCCCAGAAAGGGCAGGGGAAGTTGCTGACCTGCAGAATCCTGGTGCTGCTCCACTGTTGGGTTTTTTGCCACCATCTCACCTGCTGGTTGGGAGGAAGTGGGCGGGGCCAGGTCAGGACCTCTCTGAAGAGCTAGCTGCCCCACCCCTGCACACCCTCTCTCCCCTGCACACCCTCCCTCCGCATTCCCAGACCCACTTCCGCCTCCCCAACAGCAGCTTCCAGACCCCTCAGCCCTCCCCAGCCCTTATCTGGAGAGAGAGGACTGGAGTGGGGTCCCCAGAAGATCTGCCTCCCAGCCCCCCTTCTGCTTGAGCAGGCCCCTGGATGAGACAGGAGAGAAGTCACACCTGGAGGACTCTCCCAGCTTTCAGAAGGGACCATTTCCAGAACATGTACATCCCAGGGTCTGACTGGGATCAGCCTCTCCCCTGCCTCCCCCATGTAGTGCCCTCAGGGGCCTGGGGGTGAACCACACACACTCTCTTCTCTCTTCCTCCCTGGCCTGCCTCTTCCGTGGTCAGGGCCACTGACCCCTCGCCTGAGCCTGACACCTCCAGGTGGGAAAGGAGCGGAGGGCCTCAGACCCCTGAACCCATTAGTATGACTGATACCCACAGACCTAGGCCCCAGGGCAGTCAGAGAGAGACCGGAGGCAGAAGTGTGAGAGACAGGAGGAGGCAGGAGACAGAACCAGTAGAAACAGAGAGTGAAACCAGCAGCCCTCATCAGATGGCTGTACCTGGAAGAAGCAGCAGCAACACCACCAGCCAGTTGCTGGGCACCGGGGACAATGCCAGCCTGTCCATGGTCACCGCTCTGTCTCTGACCCCAAGCCCGTGATGACAACCAAGGTTCCTGGGGGGAAAACGTGTAACTGTCTGGGCTCTAGCCTGTCTCTTCCCCGCCCCTTCCCCATCAGGCCCCTTCCTGCCATGCAAATCAGGACCCAGGGGAGGCACCATATCTCTAGGGACCCTGGGGAAGGGCGGGCTCTTTTGTCAGCTGTGCCGCTGAGGCTCAAAAGTCACCCCAGCTTGGGCACCACAGTTCGGGTCCTGGTGAACACCCCTGGGGGGCAGGGACCTCCAAGTCCTCTCACGGCAGCCTGTGCTTTTCTCCATGTGTCCCCACCCCACTGATGCCCTGGGGCCTGCCAGCCTCCCATCTCTGAGTCTAGATTTGCAGGTGCTTAGCTGAATACACAGGTCCTATAGATGAACTTGATCGTGGCCCCTCTGCCTTGAACCAGCCTGCACCGTGCAGGAAGAGGAACACCAAGGAAGGGTGGTGTGGGGGTCCTGGGGTGGGGGGCAGCTATGGGCCCAGGCCAGGCACCCAGAGGGGCCCAGAGTACAGCCTCTTGGCTGGAGTGCAGGTAGCCATGTTAGGGGTTGATGGAGATTTGACCCTATGGAGTAAGGGAGCCCTGAGGTTCTTGAGCAAGAGCAGGCCAAGTGTGGCAGCCACTTGGGAGAAGATCTGGTCCAGCCCCTGGTGAGAGGCCTCCCTCCCGTACTTGGTGGGAGAGTTTGCTGGGAGCTGTTGGGAGGTGGACTTAGGTGGAGATGGCTTAGAGAAAACCTATCACTCAGCAATCATGGTACTCCCAGGGCACTGAAACATCCATAGCTCTAGGTGTCTTTGGGTGGGGGATAGGAGGCTAGGGTTGGGGAGCCTCAAGGTTCTGAAACTAAAAGGCTCTTTGGCTTGATCTTGCCAGTCAGACGGGTGGATGGAAACAGTGATCAGGAGCTTGTCTAAACTCAACTTGGTATCCCTGCTCCTGAGTCAGACACAACCTTTGCCCCGTAGTGGTTGTGGTGGGGTCCTTGTGCAGTGCACAACCTGCACAGCTGCACATGGCAGGCTTGCCTACTTCAGCCCTGCAGCAGAGCCCACTCTTGAGTTTTAGGTTTCCCAGCAGCCTCTTGTCTCTCTCTTGTCTCCTCTCTCTCTATTCTCCTGACTCCCGGGAGGGGAAGAAAGATGCTGAATCTTATATGTCCTCTGCCTGCCTCACATTCTCCCTATCACCCTCCAGTTTTCCAACAGCTTGTGCTGCTGGTAGGTCTGTTTGGGTTTAGGTGGACGTGGGCCTGCCTCCCATGCCAGGGCTGGCAGTGAGGAAAGGCGGAGGTCTGGGTGCTGCCCCCTTAGCCCTGGGCATAGATAGGCCTCACCTGGAGCAGTGGGGGCCATCTCAGAGGAGTGCAGGTCAGGGCCAGTGCTGCAAAGAGCGGGTACGGGGGGTTAAGGTTTCATCCAAGGGGCAGCTTGTTCCCGGCACCCCAGATGTTCTTACAGTTTCCAGATGTTCCAAATGAAAAAACATTTCCCTGAAAAGGTGTCAGATGTTCAGTTCACAGAACAAACAGCTCAGGATTATAAACATCGCCTGAGGTCAGCTTGGGGACCACAGGCCCCGGGTGCTGGTGGGAGTGTTTGGACACACCCCAGCAGAAAGAGGGAAAAATCTAGGGGTCTCTTCCTTTAACAAAGTACCTCTTGGCGATTTAGGCCTTAGCTTTGGGGATTGTGTCCCCCGCCACTAAAGTTGGGAGGATAATTGGGGAAGGCTTGGGGCACACACGTATATGTGCACATGTGTATGTCCACACGGGTGTGTTGCCTGGGCCGTGTGGCCCAGAGCCTGCTCAGGTCCTGGGGCCCAGGGTGACTATAGGGGGACAGAGGCTAAGGGGGTGGGGAGGGTTGGCATCCTGCAAACACATACAACCTCACACACCCCACCCCAGGGACAGGGACACAGATGTGTCCTTTGGACTCATTCCCATTCATGCCAGGCAGGGATCTGCTTTCAGGAGGGGGTGGAGGCAGGAGGTCCCCACTGAGTGCAGGGTTATTTGTCACAGTTGGGGCCGTGCTGTTCTCTCCTTGGTGACAACAGTACCAAGCTCTGTCCGGGGTTTATGACGCCTTTTCTTTCCCGGAACATGGGGCCTCCTCAGCCCACTCCCACGTCTGCCCCTGGCTACCCTGGGCTGCACACCCCGGCATCTGGCAGCCCCTACTTAATCTTTCTAGGAAGGCAGCATCAAAACAAGAGATGGGGGTGTGGGGCTAGGGGACAAGGGGCACAGGTGTTTGGGGAAGCAATAGAGCAGGGACCCCCCGCAACCCTGGGGAGGATGGGAGAGGGTAGAACCTCAGTTTGAAAAGAGGGGCTCAGACTTCTGCTCCTCTCCCAGTCCACTCTCACGGGCTCCACTTGGTTCCCCAGCTGACCTCAGGTGATGTTTATATTCCTGGGCTGTTGGTTCTGTTCCTGGGAGGAGGCCTAAAAAAGATCCAGGTTTGAATACTGGCCCTGCTGTGTACCTGCCAGAAAGTCTCCTCAAGTTACCTGGTCGGTCTCAATGAGGGGTGGTCCTGCTGCACCCGGGCAGCATTTGGAAATGTGCCAGGGCCTTTTGAAGGTCACGAGGACACAACGGCGCCACTGGCATTCATGGGCCAGGGGCGCTAAAGGGCCTGCCGTGGGAGGGACAGCGTCTCACAATCCCTGCCTCACACACCCATTCTTAACCTCTCAGAGATCAAATTTCCTCACTTACGTAAAATAGAAATCATCGTAATAATATGTTTTTCATTGGGCAGTTGTGAGCCCGGAATGAAATAGTTTTACCTGCAGGGCTTGGTGAGGCATCTGGAAACACAGCTCGCCCTCGAGAAGGCAATGAGCAATTGATAACTGGGGAGTAGGGGGGATGATTCCAAAACATCAGCCTATGTTGTCTATTTTTCTTAGTATTTTGCCTTTTTTCTTCTGCCCTTCAAGGCTCAGGGGAAGATTAGGCTGGAGCACCCTGCCAGCTCTCCTGTCCTTGGGGCCACAGAGGGTCCCAGGGATGGTTTGGAGAAACTTAAAGTGAGAAAAAGCCACGACCTCAAGGAGGGAGATCAGCACCCTGGTGGGGGCTGAGAGAACCCTGCAAGGATGCTAGATTTCTCCTTTCACAGGAAGAGAACAGCAGGTGAAAAGGGCCCTTTGGGGACATGGCTAGGACCGTGGCTGAGGGATGTTAAGGCAGTCTGTGGGTGCCCCTCCCTAGATCCCATGGGGGCCATGTAACCTCAGGACACAGGATAAGGGAGGGTAGAAATCCTGAAAAGGGCTGTTCACCAGTTTGGAGGAATACAGGCCTGGGCATCAGAAATCAAGTTGTAGAAAACAAATTTATATATAAAATTATATTTCACCCACTGGGATTATAGACCAACCTCACTACATAACATTACTCTTTGTCACAGGCTCTCTGAGGTCAAGGGTCAGAGGCAGTCGGGGGGGGGGGGGGGGGGATAGTATCTCTGAGGAGATGGAGGGGCCCGCTGTGTGTCCCACAGAAAACTTCGGGCCTCTCGGGGGGCAGAGAAGTGAAGGGGGCTTCCAGAGAGGAGGGCCTGGGGTTGCCAGGAACCAATACCTATTTCCTGGACACTGCCATGGGCGGGGAGAGCGTGTGGTACTGCCTGTTAAGAAAGGAGTGAGGCGGGCCGGCCGAGTGGTGCGATGGTTAAGAGCTGGCTTGGGACGCCAGAGGGCCCCAGTTCGGATCCCACATATGAGGGCCAGTGACACTGCCCTCCACAGCTAAGATGCTGAACAACAGCTCGACCTGGAGCTGGGCTGCCAGCGTGAGCGGCCACTGGCCGCCTTGAGCAGCTGTCCAGAAGCCGGCGACTGATCTGCCTCGCCCGGGAAGAGCGCAATGATGGTGCCAACTTGGGCCAGTGAAGCAACGTCCTCCACAACTAGACTGAAGAACAAAAGAACAGCAACTTGTCTGTTCCCCTTTACCCGATTCCCCAATAAAAATCTTAAAAAAAAAAAAGAAAGGAGGGAGGTGACTCCCGACCTTGTCTGGCTTCTTGGACTCTAGCTAAGAGGCTGGAGTCCAAGCTTACTTTTGGAGGGGCCAGGAGAGAACCAGACTGTGCCACAGGAGGGAGTTGGGGCCCTCCTTATCCTGCCCTCCCCGATACCCCTCAAGAAATTCCCCAAGTCTTTCTACTTGGTTCCAGTTCCCACCAGCCCTTCTTGCTTCTTGCTGCCCCTCATCCCCCATTGACATCCATATTCAAGGCACAGAAGGAAGAAGCCCACAGGTCAGAGGCACCATGGGGAGATTTATTATAAGAACTGTACAAAGGAGCCGGTCTGCTGGCCTGGCTTGGGCCAGTTCCTACCTGCTGTGAATGGGTGTGGGTCTGCAGGTGGGGAGGGGGCACAGGCAGGGGGATGCTTTACAAGCTGGAGACAATCTGGCGAAGAATATCCAGTCCAACAGATGCTGAGGCTCTTGGGGCCATGCCAGTCCAGGGTCTGAGGAGGGCAAGGTGGTGGGCAGGGTGCTGGTCAAGGAGGAGGCTGCCCCCCTGTAGGATGAACCGTCTGAAGGAACATTCACAACTGCTACAGGAAGAGACGGAAGGAGTGGGGCCTCCTTCCACAGAGGACACAGGCAGGAGATGGGGAGCAGGGCTGGGGCAATGGTGTGATGCGGAGAACCAGCGGGAGGGAGGACAGTGGAGTCATGGGGAGTGAGAGAGAGTGACACCCCCCGGGCAGGGCAGTGAGGCGGCCAGACAGCAGGGCAGACAGAAAGGAAGGCTCTGGCCTATGGGTGTGTGCACACACAAACACACACACATATGTTGTTTTGGAGGTTTTGCTGCTTCCTGAGTTTTAATCAAACTGTTCACAAGAAACAAGAAGAAAAGAAGAGGAACTAAGGCCAACAGGGACTCAACCGTACCACACATGTTCACATTCGTCCACACACTCATAGCACAGGTACACTCGCGTGGACAAGCCTACACAGAAGACACACACACACACACCAGCCAGACACTGCAGGGGCACACTGACACACATTTACACAGATATACCCATACACACATGACATGCAGGCATCATGGGATACAGTGGCTCACACACTTGAACACATGCACAGCTATACACACAAGCACACACACACAGGTGAATAAATTCAGTGACCCCTGAGCAGGTCTTTCACCCCTGCCTCCAAGTTCAACCTCTGTCTGTTTTCCGGGAGCCAGAGGAGGCCTGGCACTGCTATGCCCAGATCAGCTGTGCCAGCAGGAGTGTCGCCCAGCTATCCAGGCAGCAGGAAGTTGGAAGGTTGGGCCTGAACCAGGTGGGCCATGTATATAGCTCAGTGGGGAATCTCTAACACGGGCTCAACATAACATTCTTATGATCACTTTGAAGTGGGGGACAAAAGGATGAGGGGTGAGGAAGGGAGGGAGGGAACAAGACTTTTCCTCCTGAGGGCTGGGGACCCCAACCCCTCCCCAGGTTTGGGTGCTCAGGCCGAGAAGAGCCTCCAGTGCAGCGATATGGTGGACCCAACCTGTACCGCCCATCTGTGCTTCTTAGAAAAAAGGCAATCATCCCCTGCGCTCTTCCCCCAGGGGCCAGCCAGGGGCGCAGAAGCCTGGACAGCGGACACACCAGGAAATGGTGAAAGGGGCCACAACCCCAGCCCAATGCATTAGGATCCAGTGGCCAGTCAGGCTTGTGGAGCCATTTCGGGCCAGTGACACTTCCCTTTTCTAGGGAATTCTCTAGCTGGCAGGTGAAGCTGCATCCCAGAGTTGGGGAGGGCTGGCAGGCCCTGGCGTCAGGTGTCTGCTTCACTGAGGTTAAGACATCTTTGTCCAGGAGGGCCTGGGGGGCCTGAGCCACTTCCTGGGGAGAGGCCAGCAGCCCTTAAGACTGGGGGTAGGAGGGCAGACAACCCCTCCATTGTGGGCTGGCTCCTCCCCAAGTAGGAGTCAGAGATTCTGATTTTGTGACCTCCCCCCAGGCCTAGAGGAGGGGCAGCAGGGCCCATGACGGGGTGAGAGCAACTTGAAGGTGAAATCAGGGAGGCAGGGGCCTCAGGCCCAGCGTGGGGCCTCAGATGGCCATTTCCCTTTTTCAGGGCCTAGAGAGGCAGGTGCTCCAGCTTGGGTGTCAGCCCCAGTATGGCGACATCCTGTCCCCAGCGGGGAGCTGGATCAGTTCCACACTCAAAGCCCTGCTTCCTCAGTGAAAGAGCAGTTTGGGGGGGAACTTTGGGGTTCAGCCAGGCTCAGCTGGCCACCTTGCTGCTGCCTGCTAGACCAGAGACTCTTTGACCCCTGGGCGTACTGTCTGCGCCGGGGGTGAGGAGGGAGCGGGGGCAGCATCTGAGGGGCTGATGGGTGTGAGCCCCATAGCAGGTCCAGCATCCCCTGTCGAGCCCCTCTCCTCACCCTTGTCCTGCATACCACTGTCCCCGTTCTCAGGGCCGTACATCTTGCTCATGGTGCTGGCGATCAGCCCCTCCTTCTCGGGGGCCCTGTCCCCACTGTCGTCCTGGCTGTGGCGGTACATATAGGATGCCTGCTTCACCGAACGCTGGAGCAGGTGCCGGCGGTAGGCCCTCTGGATCTTGATGGCGCACACCTCCTCGTGTTTCCTCTTGAGCGTGGTAGTGATGGGCTCGTAGGAGACCTTGGAAGGGTTGGCGGCCATGAACTTCTCCTCCATGGTCTCCTTGAGGGCATCCATCTCCCCCGAGTCGCCCAGGACCTCCTTGGTCAGGGCGAAGAGGATGTCCAGGCAGTGGATCTTGTCGCCAGGCACCATGGGCAAGTCCAGCGTGATGAGCTTGATCTTGTTGGGCTTGGGGATCCTCAGCGGCACCTGCAGGGTGTCCACGAAGTCAGAGAGGCGTTCGTAGGCGATGAATTGCGTGGCGTCGGGGTCGAACTTCTCCCACGTCTCGTAGAACATCTCAAAGTCATCCTCGCCCAGGGGCTCGCTGCTCTCCTCGGTGGCCACATTGAAGTTCTCCAGGATGATGGCGATGTACATGTTGACCACGATGAGGAAGGAGACGATGATGTAGCTGCAGAAGAAGCAGATGCCGATGGAGGGGTTGCCACAGTCGCCCCTGACGCTGCTGCCTGGGTTCTCCAGGGTGGGGTCACAGTCGGGGGGCCCACTGTTGAGGATGGGGTTGAGGAGCCCATCCCAGCCCGCTGATGTGGTGATCTCAAAGAGGCAGATCATGCTGTTGCCGAAGGTCTCAAAGTTGAACATGTCATCGATGCCCGACTCCTTCTTGACGTAGGCAAAGTTGGACATGCCGAAGATGGAGTAGATAAACATAACCAGGAAGAGGAGGAGGCCAATGTTGAAGAGGGCAGGCAGGGACATCATGAGGGCAAAGAGCAGCGTCCGGATGCCTTTGGCTCCACGGATAAGCCGCAGGACACGCCCGATCCGCGCCAGGCGGATAACTCGGAACAGTGTGGGTGACACGAAGTATTTCTGGATCAGGTCGGAGAGTGCAAGGCCTGCAGGGAGGAAGTGGTGAGGATGGCTGCCCTAGGGTGGGAGTCTGGGCTAGGGAGTGAGGGGCATGTGGGGCTTAAGGGGGCCCAGCCTGGTATGCTCTTCCCCAAGAAGGGGCAGTACAAGCTCAACCCTTGGGGCATAGCCCCAATGGCCTCACCCATTAGAGCAGGCTCTCCCAGGGGTCTCAGGGACCAGGGACTACATCTTTGCCCCGACACAGCTGACAGAGGTGGGATATGCTGAAGTTGAAGGGGTTAGGGTGAGGTCCATTCCCAAGGCTGTTTTTAGATGCCATAGATGAGAGAGGGAGGGAGGGAGAGAGAGAGGACAGCTCTGTGTGTGACTCTGGGCACGTCGTTTAATGTTTCTGACTCGGTTTCCTCATCTGTAAAATGGACGTGATAACTATACCTATAGTGATAACTATACCATGGCATTGTTATGAACAATTAGTGAGCTAAAGCCTACCAAATGCATAGCAGCATCAGGTAAATAGTAAATGCCCAATAAATGGAGGCTACCTCCTATCATAAGTACACACATGTCTGCACACTTCTCCAGTGTGTATGGAAACTGAAACAGTCTTCTTAATGTTTTCGCCTGAGCATATGGACACCTGAGTGTGTGCCTATTGGTCAGGTGAATGTTTCTGGAGGTGTATTCATGTGTGTGCAGGTGACAGGCGGCCTGCGAGCCCACCTTTCTGTGCATTTGTGCATTAAGTGTGAATGCCAGGTACACATGTATGTGTGTATGTGTGACTATGTGTGTGAGCATGCCAGGTGCATGAGCAGATATGTGTACATGGCGATGGGAGCACCCGGCCTTCCCAAACGACTCAGCCCAGCCCAGCCCTGCTCACCTACAATGGACAGGATGACAACCACAAAATCAAAGATGTTCCAGCCGACAGTGAAGTAGTAATGGCGCAGGGCGAGCATCTTGAGCACACACTCGCCCGTGAAGATGATGATGAAGACCATGTTGATGTTGTACAGAATGTCCACCTTGAGCTGGCTCTGGTCGTCCGTCTCCACCATCATGGTGACCATGTTGAGGCAGATGAGGATCATGATGGTGATGTCGAACACCTGCTTCGTAACGAAGTCGTACACCATGCCCAGAATCTTGTTCTGCAGCAAGAGGGAGGGAGTGCAGGGATGCACGTGGGTAGGTATGGGACACAGGA
>NW_017731384.1:2185599-2229060 GCF_001890085.2 Hipposideros armiger
AGAGAGAGAGAGAGAGAGAGAGAGAGAGAGAGAGAGAGAGAGAGGTGTGTGTGAGGGCTTGTGGTGGCACTGGCCAGGAAAGGGAGGGCAGACCCATCAGATCAGACCATTCTATGGGGTCAGTGGCCATCCTTCCTCATTCTGAGACCCTTCCTCCTGTCAAGGTCCCCAAACAGCCCCTTCCCCTTCCCCCAAAGCCATTGCTCACTGGGGAGGGTGTCTGGCCATTCTCTTCCTCCCACTTCTAGGGGCCCTTGCTCCAGAGGCCACCAACTGAGGAGACAGGGGGACTGTACAGGGCCAGGTGGGGGGTAAACCAGCACCTGGAGTTTAGCAGGCAGCTGCTGCTTATGCACACAGTGCCTTTGTATAGTTACAAAGAGGCAACCCTCCAGCAAGTGGACCCAGCCTCCCTGCAGGTGGACCCAGCCTCACGCCAGGGACACAGCCTGGAGGGCAGAGGGCAGGCTGCATTTTGTCCCCGTTGTCCCCCTCAGGCAGGAGCCTCATACAGACTGCGAGGGGAGGGGCCCAGAGGGCTGGTACCTGGGGCCGAGGAATTGGCTTCTGAGGCTTCTTGGAGCCAAGCTTCTTCATGGCATTATAGTATTTCTTCTGTTCCTCTGTCATGAAGATGTCTTTCCCTCCAAAGTATAGCGGGATGGGGCCCGTAAGGTTGGGGAGGTCCCCTTCTCTGCCTCCAGGACCTCTCTACCTCAGGCACCATCCTTCAAGCAGCCCCCACCCTAGCAAGAGGGTCGGGTGGAAAGGGGAAGGGGACCAGGAGGGGCCTGAGATGGGGGTTGAAGGAGGGGAGAGGAGTGGGGTGACAGAGGGAAGGGGGGCCAGCGCTTCCTCACAGCCTGTTTTGGGCCACTTTCCATCAGTATCTTGCTGGGTTCTCAGAATGACCCAGAGAAGTAGGTAGGATCGCTCTCATTTTATAGATAAGGAAACCGAGGTTTGGGGAGGCCGAGTCACTTGTTCAAGGCTGCCCGGTGGGATCTGAACCCAGGTCTGCTGCTTCAAGCATGCCGTCAATGACAGCAAGGTCGGTGCTGAGGCAGTGTTTTTGAAATATGAAGGGATGAGTAACCCAAGGAAGGGAGGAAGGAGCCCAGCAAGGGGAGACCCAGGGAAGGTGGGGTTGGATACTCATCTTCTTCTTCTGCTGGTTGAAGTTGTCGATGATGACGCCGATGAAGAGGTTGAGGGTGAAGAAGGATCCAAAGATGATGAAAATGACGAAATAGAGGTACATGTAGATGTTCACCTCATATTGCGGCTGCTCCTCTTGCTGCAGGGACCACAGGACAGGACGGGGTGCACTGTGTGAGCGTGGGGGCACACGCTGGCTGCTCTGTGCTCCCCGTCCCACTGTGAGCAGGAGGGCCCGGGACCCAGAGATGGACCTCTCCACCCCCAGGGGACCAGGGGCTCCTGAGGAGGTGGCATGGCGGCGGGCAGGGATGGGCAGCATGTGCCACTGTGTCTCCAATCTGAGTCCTCCCCGTTGGCTTGCTCACCAGCCACATCTCAGCAACCCTCACTCACCTCCCGGGAGTCCACGGCTGCATACATGATGTCCATCCAGCCCTTGAAAGTGGCCTGAGAGAGTGTGATTGGGTGTGAGGGGAGGAGGCTGCCCCCAGACTCCATTATCCATGAGTTCTCCCCGCCCGCCCCAGCCTGGCCCTGCCCAGAGCCCCACTGGACAGGTATCCAATAGAGACCAGAGAGGTCTAGACACTACTTTAGAGTCCTGCAGCACTGGAAGTGGGGTGGGCAGCCCCATAACAAGGAGTGGCAGTGGGCTCAGGTACAACAAGGGATGAGGGGCACCTCCATCCCAGGGCCCTGCAGGGCTACAGGGTCACACTTACCACCTGCAGGAGGGAGAGGTAGCCTAGACCCACGTTGTCATAGTTGACCTTGACATTGACCCAGCGGACCTGGCCAGTGTACATCAGGCTCTCACACTCTGACTTGTTGTTGACCTCAGAGATGTCGAAATTCTCAGAGGTGGTGGTGTTGATGCAGTGGTAGAACTTGCCAGCAAACAGGTTGACACCCATGATGCTGAAGATGAGCCAGAAGATGAGGCAGACAAGCAGCACATTCATGATGGAGGGGATGGCTCCCAGGAGGGCGTTCACCACCACCTGGGGGGCCAGGGAGGCGGTCATGGACAGATCTTCTCCCAGGCAGGTGGAGGACACACGATCTCCACCGGAGATGGCTCCCCGTTTACACTAACCAGGAGACCAGGCAGGGCTGGGTATGGCTACTCAGGGAAGGCTTCCTGGAAGAGGGCCAACCTGAGCCAGGCCTGGGGAGAAGCCTGCTGAGCTGTATGGCGGGGGTTGAGGGAAGCAAAGAGCTGGGTTGGGGGCTGCCAGCCTTGGTGGTTGGAGAGGGCCTCTGCTTGGCTGGAGTCATCAACTCAGAGTAGGGGTGCTGGGTTTCTCTGGAAGCAGCTCGGCCATGGGTCACCAGGCAGGAGACAAACACTCTTTCCTCAGCCCCCATAGGAAACTCAGCCCCCGTGACCGGCCTCCAGCTCATCTGCTCACAGCATTAGAGACAGGCACAGAAAAAAAAGCCGCCAGGTCTGCAAAGCAGCAGGGCCCTGAAACTGGAGCCCTGTGCACCCCCAGCCCTGGCCACACAGGCCGACCTCGCTATTTCAGGCTGGGCTGAATCAGAGAATTGTCCCTTCTCAAGGAGAAGCTGTTTCACGACCTCCAGACAGAGTGGGTGGCACGGGCCTGGTGATGCCCTGGGGGCTCTCTTCCTGGCTGGGGCACCAATCAGCTGTGTGGCTGTGGGAAGGTCATTTCCCCTCAGAGGGGGGGAGGGTCCCCCACTCTGGGGGTGGGAGGGCCCAGCATTGGCTGGCTCCTTGCATGAACCAGGGGGAGCCACTTGGGCTGAGTGCACTGTTGGCCTATAATCAGCCACTTCATGGGGGTTTGTCTCTTCTGAGCAGGTCTTTTCCCAACAGACCTCTCTTTGCTGGGGAAGTCCCATTTGTCTTGCCCAACACCTGTGTTTACCTGTCACTTCCACCCTCAAGGATCTTACCAAATTTGGTATGACCCTAAGCTCAAGGGCCAGGAGGCTCAGAGCCTTGGGCACAGGTACCTGCTCGGTTGCTCAGGTCTCAGAGCCCTGGGCGGGAGGCGGGAGTGGGGGGTCCCAGTCTGAGGCTGGGAGGGACACCCATTAGCCCACAGACCTGCTTTCCCTCCATCTGTCTCCCCTGCCATGGTGCCCTCAAACCCTCCTGGGAGCTGCTGCAGCCCGTGCTCCCCCCTAATGGTGGCAGAGATGAGCTAAGAAGCAGGACTGAAGGCTGGAATGGGTACTCAAGCTAGTGTGGGAGGGTGTCTTGAGTCCCCCAAACCTGGCCTTCAGCAGGGGCGTGGGCCAAGCCCTCTGCTTCCCCTGGTGGTGGCCAGAGTAGAGACATGCACCCCCCTGCACCTTGCCCTGCGGTAGCTGCTCTCCCATTCCCAGTCCTACTCAGAGCCCCGCTCAGTACCCACCCTCATGCCCTCAAATCGGGACAGTGCCCTCAGGGGACGAAGGGCCCGGAGCGTCCGCAGGGATTTGATGGGTCCCAGCTCTGAGTAGCCCAGCCAGTTGGCCACCAGGCTGATGATGGAGACCTGCAAAGGGAAAGTGGGGGTGCATGTGTCAGGGAGTGCAGGACCCCTGATTCCCCCCAAGCCCAGGGACATAGTCCTTGGGGACAAGTCCCCAGCGGGGCCCCTCCTGGACTCATAGCTCTAGGATGTCTCTCCCAGGCCCCTTCCCTAGTGAGTGGTCCTGTCTGGTGGGAACTGTCCTAGCAACTATAGGAGCCTGAGCTGCATCTCAGTGATGTCATCAATTAACTGGGATGACAGTAAGTGGGAGGCCTTTGTGCCTATCAAAGAGGATACAAAATACTCCACAGATAGTGGCAAGGGCAAAAAGTAACCCTTTTATTTGCCCTTTGGTCCCCAAGGTTCCGAACCCTTTATCTCAGGAGAAGGGAGATCCCCCCAGCCAGTTATTCCTCTTCCTGGGCAGCTGTGTCCAAGGGACCTGGAGGCCAGTCTCTGAGGGGGCACACTGATGGGGTCTGATGGACTATGTGGCCTCAGACAGCTCCTTCCTCTTGGGCTGGGGCTTCCTAAGGTTCTTGGCCACAAGGACAGCCTTGGGGTCTTGCTGTGGGGCCAGGGGCAGACTCACATCCACGATGAGGAAGTCCAGCCAGCACCAGGCATTGGTGAAGTACACCTTGTAGCCATAGGCCACCCACTTGAGCAGCATCTCCAGGATGAAGATGTAGGTAAAGACCTTGTCAGCGTACTCCAGGATGGCGCGGATGACGCGCCGCTGCTCTATATAGATGTCCTCGAAGGCCTGGGGACACCAGCGCAGTGGGGTGGTGGCCAGGGCTCTAGATCCAGGGCAGCAGCCATGTCCCCTACCCTGCCTGATGCTGGTGGTTCCCAGGGGACTGGCACAGGGGCTGGGCCCAGGGCAGGCTGGTGGCTTCTCCCAGACTCCCCGTGCTCATCACGGTGGTGAGCGAGTTTCCCAGTGGGGAGAAGCCCCTTAGCTCCCCTTCCCCAGGCTTAATAATAGCAACACTCAGTCATCTGCTAGGGAATTTCACAGTGACACATCTTCAATCCTGCTCCTCCCCCAATTCCCAGGGCCTGCCCCACCTCCCCCCTGGTTGGCACCTGTCACTGGGGTGCACCCAGAGTCAGACCCCATCTGTCACTTTAAGAAAATCAATACCTTCTATAACATATCCTGCAACCACAGGTGAATTCCTCTAGGACTCTGGGTTGGAGACTGACGAGGCTGCATCCCTCCCATGGTGTGGACAGGAGGGAGCCCCAGAGAGCCTGCTTTGGGCCTAGCACCTGCCTCTGCCCATGCTCATCCCCCAAGGGGGTGCCTACCAGGGCTCCACTGCTGAGCAGGATCATGAAGACAATGAAGGTCTCAAACCAGTTGTGCTCGACGATCCTGAAGCAAGCCCTGCGGAGGGTCCACCACTTCTTCCCACGACCCTGGGAGACGTCCACATAGAGCCAGGGGCAGCGTTGCACACAGGCTGGGGGGAGCAATGGGGCACCACATCATGGGCCTCCGGGCTGTCTTTGGATGCACAATCAGCACGTTCCCACCACTTTCCCAGGGTGCCCCCTCCAGCCCTCCACCTCACTGTCCCCAACATTTGGTTCCATGTCCTCCATTGCTGGTTAGAAATGGGTGATAAGTAGGGTGGTCCCGCCCCTCTCCTCGCATGGGGGCCTCAGCCCTTCCCTCCACAGCCTACTCTGTGCCAGCTGCTGCCAGGGGTGGACACACAGAGGAAAGACATGCAGGGGTGTAGGCCACCATCCCTGGTACTGTAGCTATCAGCTGTCCCCAACCTCCCCCCACTCTACCCAGGCAAACTTCACTCTCTACAGCCCAGGCTGTTTGGGGGAAAATGTGTCTCCGGGGCTGTCTCCTGAAGGGCTGGCAAGCCTTTCTCCTTGAAGACGAAGCCAAGGATGATGACGACAGTCTTAGATCAGCCATTCCTGAGCACTTGCTTCATGCCAGGCCACACTCGGGCTCTACAGGGACTCTGCATGGCAGCCCTCGGGGTGCTGCCATCACCTACTGCACACACTTGAGCTCAGATCAGGGGCTGGGAGGCCCCATGGCCCTGACACCCCTCCCCAGTGCAGCAGGACAGGGTAGCATCAGGGGAAGAAGGCCCCACATGCCTTTAGTGATGCACATGTCCCCAAGATATCCTGGAGGAGGCAATGGGCTGGGGTCTGCTGGGCTGGGGGTGGGGTACACCAGGTGAGGTGGGGATGCACACGTGTGGGCTCACCCTCAGTGAAGCACTCCTCAGGCTGCTCCCCCTCGGGGTCCTCCTGGACCTGTTCCTCTTGGTCCTCCTCGGGGGGCTTGTAGTCAACCGTGCTGCAGACGGAGGAGTTCCCATCGTGGGGCTGTGGTGGCTTCTGCAGGGGCCACAGGATCATGTGACCCCTGGGTCCTCCCACCAGGTGGGGCAAAGGAGGTCAGGGTGGGAGACCAGAGGTAGAGGAGAAGGAGGGGGTGGAGCAGACCTATTCATTCATTCATTCATTCATTCATTCACTGAGCCATGGAATATGGAGCCGGCACTGTGTTCCTTCAGAAGAACCACAGTGACCAAGGCAGCTGTGGCCCTGCTCTCATGGCAGTTAGATTTGGAGCAGGGCCGGGCTGAGGCCTGGGGAAGGGCAGTGAGGACCTGAGGAGACATGTGAGGGCCTCAGGGAAGGGAGGAGACTGGGAGACAAGCGGACTGGGGGGTGGCTTGGCCGGCTGGGGGTGGAGGAGTGGGGAGGCATGAAGAGGGAAGTAGAGGAACAGTAGGCATGAAGGTGCTTTTAAGGGGTCACAAAAGGGGGTCAGGACAGACTGGAGCTGCCACAGCCAGCACATAACAATTTGCAGTGTCCCCAGGTCTGAGCCTTCCTATCCCCAGGGGCTGTTTGGCTGAGGAATACAGACAGGGTGGACAATTTTCCCAGCTGGAGCTCCAGCCTGGGGCCAAGGCAACCTGATGGGAGAGGGGTAGGGTGGGAGGCTGCTCCGGCCCGGCCAGGCCTTTCTCCACCTCCTCCTAGTGCTGCCCCAGGTCAGCATCCCAGGCCCAACTCCACTCCTCAAGGGGACCCCTTCCTGAAGAGGAAGATGGAGAGGGCAGCTTGAGGCCAACTCTGGATCCAGAATGGTGACCAGGACATCAGGGGAGTCCTTGTGCCCAGTTGGCAGAAAGGGAAATTGAGGCACAGGGCATTAGGTCAGCCAGGGCATCCACTGAGCCACTTGCCCCACCTGTGTGCCCCCGCTCCCACCGTCCCTCTTGGAGCCGTGTTTGTCCCCTTTTGAAGAGTGCTCAGAGCCTTGGCCTTGGGCGTTCTCCAGTTCCCTCCCACCCTCGCTCCTCATACCGAGGTCGGTGCCACATTTCCCTGGGTATTTTTAGCTTGGCAGGCACGCAGCCCCCTGGTAAGTCAGCATGCCACGTATTTGGGGAGAATAAGAAGTCAAGAGATTTCAGGGCAAAGTTCATTCAGGCTCTAGCCAGGCCCAAGGCCAGTAGGGTAGAGGTGGGCAGGGGGCCCAGACCTAGCTTATGCTGTTCCTTCCCGGGCCAGAGCTGGAGGGTGGGTGAAGGGGCTCAGAGTCAGCTTCCCTGGGAAGCCCACGCGAGAGCCCAGCTTCAGCCTGAGTTTCTGGGGGTCACTGCCAGATCCTTCCCACCCTTTCAGGGGAGGGACAGGAGGAGGGAGCATCTCAGTCAAGCAGCAGGCCCCCCTGCAAGGGGTGGGTGGGTGGGTCAGGGCTCTTGCTGAGGTTGTGCCCCAGCTCTCTGTTCTCCTTCTACCCAAACCCATTGGCCCCTGGCTCCTCTCCTCAGAGTCCCCAGCCCAGACCTGGCTTGGCCCACGCTGGGAGATTGGGACCAACCCCAGGTGGACTCTAAACAGAAATAGATGACAATGGCAAGACCTTGGCAGGGGCTTCAAACCAAGAAGGGGATTAAGAGAGGCCTCCTGGGTCCTAGCCCTGGAGCTGAGGTGCCACAGGTCGGAACATCCTGTCCAAGAGCGCCACCTGCTGGTAAGATGGGGGCCCTGGTGGAGTTGCGGGGTAGGAGTGAAGGGAGGAGACTAGGGTATTAGGACAGGCAAGGGCAGGTCATAACAATTGTGTTAATAGCAGCAATGACAGTCACTATTCAGAGAGCTCAGAGCTCATCTACTGCTCACCAGGATGCCACGAGGTAGGTACCATTACCCCCATTTTACAGATGGAGAAACTGAAGCTTGGAGACTTGTCCAAGGTCACACAAAACTGTGAAGCTGTGTCTGTCTGACCCCGGATCCCACAAGCCAGGCGCTGCGATGGGCTCACCTTGCTATCCTCAGGCTCTGAGACGGTGTCAGTCTCCTCCTCTGTTGGCATCTCCAGATCGGACTCCTCAGAGGCGATGGGCACGTGGATGGTCAGGTAGGGGTTGTTGATGAAGTTGAGGTGGTCCAGCTCGATGCTGGTAGGAGTCCCATCAGCCAGGCCCACGTGGTTCAGGATGTGATTGTCTTTCTTTAGGTCTTTGTCCCCCTCCTCAGGCGGCGGCTCCTTCTCATCTTCGGGGGCACTCTCCCCAGCCTCCCCGGTCTCCCCGGCCTCTCCCGGCCACCCGAGCTTGAGCACGATCTCCTTGGGGCTCAGAATCTTGCCATGCAGCAGGCCCAGCAGGAAGGCCTTGGCAAAGGCGATACCCCACTTGATGCGCCCGATGGCGATCTGCAGGTTATTCATCTCCCCGTCCTCGTCTGAGGCCGCCAGGCTGTCAGCGCTGAAGGAGCTCAGCAGCAGGGCCAAGAAGAGGTTCAGGACCTGGGGAACAGGGGTGGGGGAGCCTCAGCTCAGCCTCCGGACCCCTGAGGGTGGCACCTTCAGCCTGCCAAGGGTCCTCAGGACTCCTGGTCAGACGTACCTCATGGTGGGCATTTAAAAGGACATTACCTAATGGAACCCTCACGACTGCTCGTGGAGGTGACAAGTGTTGCTATGAGCCCCAAATTGCAGATAAGGAAACTGAGGTTTGGTCACAGGATGGGGTTCTGCCGACCAAGGCCAAAGCAAGCGTGGGGAAGCCCACTGGGTGACAGGGGCCCTTTCCATGACGCTGTCCTCCACCTCCACTGCCAGGGGATACAGAATAAAGAACAGGGCACACATCTCTGAGCTTCCAGGACTTACTGGGAACTTGCATATTTTGAGCCTCCTTTTCTTGTCTGTTAAGTGGGATTTTAACAGACCTTGTGCTCCTGGTGCTCGGGTACATGTCCCCTGTTATTCTGGAAGGGGCATTTGACCTACTGCTATTTATTCTTTCTTCTCCCCATTGGTTCCCTGCTTCCCCTGGTTCTTTTCCCATAGCCCTGCTGAAAGGGACTTAAGATGCTACTGGTTTACTCCCTGTCAACTTTATTTTCGAGTAGACAGACATTTACTGAGCCCCTCCCAGTGTGTGCAGGAGCCAGTGCTCTCAGGGAGCTCCAGCCTAGTAAAGGTAGACATTTGATCGGATAAATACAATAGAGTGTGTTTGCACGACAGTAGAGATGGGTGCTTGGCTTGGAACCCCAGTTTACCAGCTGTGTATCCTGAGGCAAGACACGTCACGACTCTGTGCCTCAGTTCCCTCATCTGTATAATGGGGATGATTCCAGTACCTACCTCCTCACATGGTTGTGAGAATTGAAAGATCAATACAAGCAGAGCACACAGGAGGCACTCAAAACATGTTGGCTGTTACTTGTGCAAAAATGGAAGGCAGAACCAGGTTCTTTCTCTGGGGGCCTTGAGGAGGGGCTGGGTGAGTGAGTGGATGCAAAGGAGCAGGGAGCCTGTACATGTGAATCTGCCACCCTTGCCCATCTTCTGCATGTGTCTCTCACTGTCTGACATTCACCAGTGTCCTCCAATGTCTTTTTGTCATTGTCTGGACTATCATGCCACTATCTTTAAAACATATGTGTTGTATATTGCATATATTCTCTTTGGGGGAATGTGCTGGGGGTATTCTACCCATCTCCATGTCCCCTGCTACTTTTCTGACTTTGCCCCTCACCAAAATTTATTGGTTTTTCTTTCCCTCTCTTGGAGGAAGGCATCCAGTTGCCAGAAACACATCTGAGATGGGAATTAGCTGCTCTCTGGGTCAGCAGGGTTTGCGCACGGCTCCTGCTTGCGATAAAAATAGCCACCTCAGGCAAGGCAAGGGGATGGGGGCCAGAGGGCTGGGGGATGGACTTCACATTCCCCTGGGGGCTCTGAGGGGTGGGTTATCTATGACCTAGTCACTTCCTCTTCTTCACAGGAACCAGAGGAAGTATCCAAGTGCCATGGACACAGTGGACACGGGTCCCCACACTCCCTGGCAGGGTGCCCCTGTGCCCTCCGCAGACACCTGCTTCCATGAGCCTGGGGCAGGATGGGGACAGTGCCCAAGGAGCTGATAGTGCCGCCTCCCTCAGCCACTCCACTCCCTCTGAGCAAAGTGGGAGAACCACAGAGCTGGGCTGGAAAAGGGTATTGGGGGTTGGTGGTGAGGGAGCGTGTGTGTGTGTGTGTGTGTGTGTGTGTGATGGGAAGATGAGGGTGACATGCACACAGAGACAGTGCAGTCCACTGGTCCTGGACTCTGGAGCCATACTGATTGGGTTAAAATCCTGCACAGGTTGCTAAGTTACCTCCCTGTGCCTTTGCTTTCTCATCTACAAAGTAGAGATGAATACAGGCAAGTGCTCAGAACGCTAGATAAATGCTAAATAAAGGTCGACTGTCATCATGGTTTCTGGTGTTGACAACTATCTCTATTACCATTACTGTTATTGTTAATTATATTATTGTTACTGGAGCTACATAGACCCAGGTTCTAGTCCAGGCTCAGTTCCTCACTGTCTCTGTGGTTCTGGGCAGTGCCTCCTCGGAGCACAGAGCCAACATGACCCAGCTCACAGGCTTGTCGAGAGCATTAGGGATAATGCAAATAAAGCCCTTCAAGCAGGGACTGGCACGTGGCAGGAGCCCAAAACTCAGGAGTATGACACTGATGGCGGGTATCTACACCCCCACTGCTCCCACATGCCTGTAACATTTGAACTCCCCTCACCACACAGGCCAAGTGCTTTACCGAGCACGTGTGTTATGTAATCCTCAGGACCACCCAGTGAAGTAAGTCACCACCATTAGCATCCCCATTTTCCAGATGAGAAAAACTGAGGCCTGAGAAGTTAAATAACTTACTTGCCCAAGGATTCCCAGACAGTAGTGGCAAAGTGGGGGCTTGAAATGTTTTTGAGCTGGCACACATATAGACCCTGAGGGCCTGTCACCCCCAGGCCCTTAAACTTACATTCACAAGCTGTCACTCAGAGCCTGCTTTCCCACTCCAGCCTTGCCTCAGAGCTCTGCCTAGGCATCTTCCCTCTCTCTCTCCACTCCCCAAGGCCTCCCTCACAGGGACAGCCAGGCTGGGTTCTCCTGTCTATCTGTCCCTGGGGGCCCAGGACCTCATCCCACGATCTCCTCCTCAGCCGAGGTGACATCCTCCTCCTCCAGCAGTCCGCTCCTGCCTCAGCCAGAGTTCAGAGACATCTGAGAAGCGCTGATCCAGCAGCCCAAGGATTGCACAGGCCTTCGCAGAACGTGGGGACGTGCATCTTCCCAACGCACTGCCCAGGGCAGTGCCCGCCACAGCAGGGGGCAGCTGGGCACAGCACTCCTGGTAGGGCTGACCCCCCACTCCACCAGAGAAGGGGAGGAGTTGGGGTTGGCAGGATGAGGAGCGCGGCCTCCTAGGTCCTAGCCACAGAAATGCTAGTCATTTGGACCACAGCCCCACGCCCGTTTCTCATGGGCCCTTGCACCCTCTCCTCTGCACCAGCTTCACATGCCAAGCCCAGAGCCACAGAAAGTGGCAGGATGGATGCAGTTTATGCCATCTCTGGATTGTCCCAACACTGGGGCCTGATCCCCAGGAACAGAGGCGGGTGCGAGGGTGGGAGAAGGACACGAAGCCCAGGAGCTCCTAAGACCAATCCTACTCTGTGCTTTCTTGCACAGCGTCACACGCACCCTATAAGGTACCTAACATTTTCCTTTCATGTGAAGTTAGAGAACCCAGCCGACCAGAGAGCAGTAATTGGTTCAAGGTCACACAGATGGTGAAGGAGCTGGGACCGGCACATGGGTCTGTCTGACTTTGTTACTTTACCCAAAACACTAGGTTTCGACAGTACTACTGACAGTGTGGTCCCTGGGCCAGCAGCAGCGTCATGGCCTGGAGTTCCTTAGAAACACAGATTCCCAGGCCCAGCTGCTGAATCAGAATCTGGGGTGCGGGGCCAGGAATCTAGGTTTAAGAAACTCCCAGGTGATTCTTAAGCAGGTTAAAATTTGAGAGCCACTGGATTAAACCACACAAAATTGCCATTTTGGGGCAGGGAAGGAGGAAGGTAGAAAACAGCGATTTCAGATAGTTCAATCTCATAGGAAAAGGGTCCTGAATGACAGCCCAATTCAAAGGAAATAAAGGAACGGCCACATCTTGGACACTTGGAATTCCTGGGCGAGGGTGGAGGAGCCACCCAGCCGGCCTCACTCACCACTAGGTTGCCGATGACCATGACCATGAGGAAGACGGTGAGGCACATGGCCTGTCCAGCCACCTCCATGCAGTCCCACATGGTTTCGATCCACTCCCCACACAGGATGCGGAAGACGATGAGGAAGGAGTGAAAGAAGTCGTGCATGTGCCAGCGGGGCAGGCTGCAGTCCTCGGAGATCTTGCACACACACTCCTTGTAGCTCTTGCCGAACAGCTGCATGCCCACCACAGCGAAGATGAACACGATGATGGCCAGTACCAGCGTCAGGTTGCCCAGTGCCCCCACGGAGTTGCCGATGATCTTAATGAGCATGTTCAGGGTGGGCCACGACTTGGCCAGCTTGAAGACCCGCAGCTGCCGGGTGAGGGGAGGGCAGGGGCGAATGAGGCCCAGGGACCCCTGGTCCAACCCGGGGGAGCCCCATCCTTAGGAGGAAGAACCACCTTGAACAGCTCGAACCCCTATTCTCTGAGTGATCGGAGGCCTCAGTTTGCCTCTGCTAAATGGGAACATTCACATCCTACCACCTCATGCTCTTCATGTGTTCGAAAGAAAAAAAAAGGCCTTATCTGTTAAAGATACAGATTAAAATATTCACAAGTGAAATTATATGTCGGGACTTGCTTTAACATATTCCCCCCACAAAAAGTTGGGGGACAGATAGAGCTATAAAATATCGATGGCTGTTGAAGCTGGGTGATAGGTACATAGAGGTTTATTATACTTCCTCTATGCTTTTGTGGATACATGAAGGGTCCGTTCCATAATAAAGCTTACAAAAATAATAAAAGTGCTCCTAGGAGGTGGTGGAAAGGACACTAATTCGGAGTACCAGTTCCACTACTAGTGAGCCTCCTAAGCCTCAGCTTTCAGGCCTGTAGTATGGGCCACCATTCCATTCCTATCCAAGGTCATTAAGGGTCAAGCTCCGGGGGCTGTCACTTTGCCCTCCCCCGCATCCCCCAGCAGTCCTGTGTGATAATGGGGGACTCCCTTTCTCTCTATTTCCAATAAGAAAAGTTCTGAGGGGTGGAGTGGCATGCAAGAGGGTTTCTCCTCCCACCCTCCTGGGTAGCCCCACCTGCCCCTCCTCAGCCCTGGCCCTGGGGTCTCACGCACCAGACGGAAGGAGCGGAGCACCGACAGCCCCTGCACGTTGGCCAGGCCCAGTTCCACCAGGCTGAGGGTGACGATGATACTGTCAAAGACGTTCCAACCCTGCTGGAAGTACTCGTAGGGGTCCATGGCGATGAGCTTCAGTGCCATCTCTGCTGTGAAGATGCCTGTGAAGACCTATGGGGTGGGGTGGGGTCCCAGTCACAGAGCCTCAGGGAGTCTCCCACTCGACTCTCAACTCCTGGCAGATCTTGTGGGGCCCGAGGGGAGCAAGGGGTCCAGAGGCCTGAGGGGTCAGGCAGTGGTACCCATGACCCACGTGTGTGTGTACTTGAGACAAGAGTGGAATGGCCATGCCACAGGGCAGATGGGACCATCTGGAGACCTGGACCCATTCGTTTCTGGCGATGTGACTGTGGGCCAGCCATTTAACTTCTTGGGATCTCACCCCATGCATAATAATATTTAACACTCACAGAGTACTTTGTGGTTCACATCATGACCTCAGTGGTATGCTGATTTCTATGTAGTTGGGAGGGGTGAGAAACCTGAGGCTCAGGGGCGTTAGCAGCAAGTGCTCGGTCATGCCGCCCATATAGGAATGAGGCAGGTCCCAAACCTGTTTAGTTCAGTCTCCTGTCTCTACCCTACAGCTTCTCTACCCTCACTGGCGGGGGTTCCAGAACCCAGCAAATCTTGGTGGATTTGGAATTCTAGGGCAGGGGCCAAAAGGGGGCAAAGCTGGGAAGAGAGAGAAGGTCGGAGCTGCTTTCTGAAACCCAGGACACAGATGGAGTCTGAAGGTTGCAGAGCCCCTGAAAGCTCCCTGGGCACAGCCCCCTTCCTGCCGGGCACCAGCTGCCCTGGGTCCACAGCCTGCCCAGGCACATGCTAAACCCCGCCTAGGAGCTGTCCCTGGCCATAGCAGGTGCCCAAAAGGCAGGAGAGTGTGGGTAGGGGGTGGGCAGGCGGCAGGCGAGGCCCATCACGCACACCCGAGCAGCTGCGCCAAGTCCAGGGCACACCCTGGACCCTCCGGCCCAGCCTGGCCGAGACTGCCTAGGGCAGCCTTGGGAGACCTGCCTGCCTTGCAGGCTGGGGCGTCCAGAGCCTGATTCCCTTGCTATCCACCCAGACCTCATCCTGGCCCAGGCCTCATATCTTACTCTCCCTCGGCCCCCCTGACCCTTGGGGTGGGGGGAGTAGCCTGGACATTTTTGAAGGGAGCGGGAAGGGCAGAGGAGGGCTGGAGGAGGCCACGGCTTATTTCCCTTTGTCAGGCTCCACCGGGGCTGGCAACGAGGTGATAATGCTCCTAATGGGCAGGGATAAGCAGACGGATCAGCGTGTGTCAACAATAGTGGAGCAGGAAGGGCGCAGAGGGGAGGAGGCTGGGCCAGGCTGGAGAAACGGTAGGGGCAGAGGGGCTGAGGGTTGGGGGGCTGTGCCCTGGGGCCTTCACGGTGAGCTGGGGCCTGTTGGTTCCGAGCGCCCATGATATATGCCCTACTTCCAGGTCTCTTAGTCCCTCTTAGGCCCACGACAACCTCTGAAAGTGGAGAGACTTGTCACCTAGCCCCCCCCCACACACACCTCCAAGCCCCAACTCCCCCCGTCTCTGCCCCCAGAGCATGGTCTGGACTCTAGATCCCTCCCTGGAATCCTGATCCTAAGGATTCTAGCACCTCATCTCCACTCTCTCTGCTCCAACTGCCCTGAAACCCAAATACCACATCCCACATCCCATGGATCACCTCATGCACTTCCCTTGTACATCAACTCATATCCTCCATATGCCCCCCAATAATGCCCCATATTTCCACACAGACCAGATGGCCCCCATCGAGCCCTGTGTCCCCTCCCCTGTCCTGCCTGGGAATGGCCACTTCTCCCTTGTCCTGTCCCTACCAGGTTGCCCACGTTGAGCACGTGGTCAAAGTGCTCCGTCATGGGGTAATGTTCCATGGCCATGAAGAGGGTGTTGAGCACAATGCAGATGGTGATGCCCAAGTCCACGAAGGGGTCCATGACTATCAGATGGATGATCTTCTTGAACTTCACCCATGGGGTGCAGCAGTTCCATATGAGCACTTTGTGGGCACACTTGTACCACCACGGCGGGCACTTCTGGTGGGCCTCTTCCAGTTCTAGGGTTAAAACAGACACCTGATGAGGATCCCCCTCGCATGTGCTATCTTCCTCTACCTAGATCTTTGGGGCCCCCTTCCAAGCCCCGAAGCTTAGACCTCCACATCTCAAAACAAACCCCGCCTCCTCAGCGACATCTACTCCAAGCCCCGCCTCTCTAGACCCCGCCCCCAAAGACCCACCCCCTTTGCGAGCTTTACTCAAAGCCCCTTCTCTCAAAGCTCTAATTCATGCTCCGCTTTCTTGACATGTCCCACAAAGCCCTGACCCTCAGTGACTCCCACCCCTGCCAGTGGCCCAGGGCCATGATCCCACACCCCGATCTGGCTGGGCCCGAGGGAGTGGTGGGAGGCCACTGCTGGGGGTTGGGTCCCAGTTCCACGTGCTGCTGCCCAGTGGTACTGGGGAACACAGAGGCGTTCCTTCTTCTGCTGGCCCCTCCAGACTGCCCCCAGCCAGTCCATCTTTTCCCACTAGAGTGGCTTTCTGGAAATATCCTCTATTCTTGCCACGCCAGCTCTAAAGCCTTGGTGTTCCTTAAGGCCGGTGGATAAAGGTGCTCCTCCTGGCCTTCCAGGCCTCCACTGCCCGTGGGAGTCCTCAGCCTAGGCATGGTCTCATTTAGTTCCCACCAGAAATGTATAAGGTAAGCGCTATTAGTGCCTCCCATCTCATAAAGGAGGAAAGGGGACTGGAGTGGGGGCAGCCCGGTGGACACCTAGGTTTGAGTTCATGATTGTGACACCCCAGGGGTGGGGGGGGGGAGCTGACTCTCACCCCCCATGCAGGAATAAGCAAACTGGACCTCTCCTAAAGGCTGCAGATTCTAGTCAGACACTAACACCCCCACCCCCAAACTGGGTGCTACTGCCAGTGCTACTGCCAGAACTTCTCACAACCATCCCAGAAAGGGCAGCATTGAGTGACCTCCTCGGCCAACCCTGCCCAGCATTCCCTGGGCCATTCTCTGGCAGGGCACACAGATACCTGGATGCCTGTCATACAGGGTCAGGTGAGGTGGTGCCCTCTAGAGGTCTGTCAAGTTCTCTAGGACCTCCAAGTTCTTCCAAGCTCAAGGCAAACGGCCTGGGGAGGGGACCACATCTCTTCTATGACAGATTTCCTTCCTTCCTTTTCTCCCTCCCTCCCTCTCATCCATCCATATACCCATATATCTTCCCATTCATTAATCTTCCTGCCCACCCAACCACCTATCTGACTACCCTCTCTTCATTACCTCATTTTCCTCCTGAGACTCAGGGAACAACATGGTGATCTGGGGGAGTCTGTGACTCTACCTGGGCAGAGTCTGACCTTTGGCCTTTAGCTTTTACCCAGGAGACATTTGAGGAGCAGGGTCTCCAGTTTCTGGAACATTGGGCCTTCCTGGTTAGTATTATTATCCTGTCCTTCCCTGTTGCCTTGGCAGCCCCCAAGGCCCTCCCGGAAGCCCCCAGTTCCCGGAGTAGCCCAGCCTTGCAGCCAGAACTGGGCCGAGTTAAGCCAGGACTATATTTATCACAGCCATTTCTTCGATGCCAATATTAAGTTACCGTCCTTCTGAAACTGGGCCCAGTCAACTCCACCTCCAGCCCCCACCCCCAGGAGCCCAAGTGGCCTGATAGGCAGGGCAGGCAGAATAGGGCAGGTATGGGGTTGCCAGGCACTCACCCTCCATTGCGTCCGAGATACCACTGTCTGCACTGCAGCTCGGCCTTGGGGGCCCCTTCTCCCCTGTCGATGTGTCCAGGCTGCCATTGCAGTCTTTGCCACTGGCTGGGTCACCGTCTGCCTCCCCGCCTTCCAGAGCCTGGGCAGCCTTGGCCTATGGACCAGGAAGCGTCATGGCATGAAATCCATCTCTGAGCCAGGGGGATGGACTAATGGACTCCCAGCTTCCTCCTGGGTCCTTTAGAATAGGGGCTCCTCTTTTTGGCCTGCACTGAGCCTAGTGCAGGTGTGTGTGTGTGTGTGTGTGTGTGTGTGTGTGTGTGTGTGTGTGTGTAGGGGGTGACTTCAGTGGTAGTGGGGGTGACAGGGTAGGGACAAAAGTGATGGAGGACCCTCATCCCTGATGACCCATCAATCTGTGAAGCCTTGACTGACCCTGCATTTCATGAGGTGATGAGTAAGTGGCAGCTACTCCCCGAGGCCTCATCAGGACTCCCCTCTCTCTCCACATGGACCCATATTCTGCCCAGAAAGAATCACAAAACCATAGATATTTAAGCTGGAAAGCTACTTCAGGTTTAACTATTCTAGATTCCTTGTTCCATATGGGGAAACGGAGGCACAGAGCTGCAAAATACTCTTTCTACTGCCTGGAAACCTCTGCCCTTTCTCCTCCTCCCCGTCAGCCTGTTTGGGACAACTCAGGCTGAGGGGCAGGGTGATCCCTGGGTCCTCAGCCTCCTCTCCCCGAGTCCAGACCTTTTCCAGCTCCTCCTGGTGTTTTTTGAATTTCTCCAGCATCTGCTGAAACTCCTCTTCTTTCTCTTGATCCTCAGCCAGGGTGGCCTCGTTCTGCTCAGCATACGCCATGGCCACCACCGCCAGTATCAGATTGATGAGGTAAAAGGAGCCCAGGAAGATGATGACCACAAAGAAGAGCATGTAGGTCTTGCCGGCCGCTCGGAGGGTCTGGGAGTGGGGGTGGGACAGGAAGCATCGTCACATGGCCTCCTGCCTGCTCTCATCCTCCACCCCTCTCCACACACCCATTGCCCAGAGAGGTAAACAGAGACAGCCCTTCCCAGAACCTGGTGCTTTGAGCCAGGACACAGTCATCCTTAGCAGGTTAAAGCTGGGGAGCTTCCAAGTATATTCCTGGACCCAAATTTTCCTGGTCTCCTGGCTCAGAGAGCCTGGAGGGTTCCAGCCAGACATCTTGAGACCAGAGAGCCAGGTTAAAAAATGGTGAACATGGGCTTTGAGGTCAGCTTGAATCCTAGCTTTGCCATGGTGCCTGGCATCTAGTAAGAGCTCAACGGATAGTTGTTATTATTATTACTACTACTATTATTATTATTATTATTTTCGTTAATATCATCAGTGCTAGAAACATCACCAGGGACCACAAGGCACTGTTGCTCCAGACCTAACCTGCCTGCCCCGCAGACAGTAGAAGCTAAATAATTGTGTATGGGCAGAGTTGAATTTCTAAGCTCCCCAACTGGTTACTGTGAGGCCTAGGGATCCGTGCCAGGCCCAGATCTCAGCAATGATGGAAAAGGAAGACGAGACTGCTGTGGCTCAGGTCTGGGCAGGTGCCCAGTGTTGGAGGGCTCCAAGAACCTGTATGAAGGGGCACTGAGGGGATCCCACAGAGAAGACAGCCTTGCTGGGGGCCCTGCCAGACCCAGAAGAGACGGTGAGAATGGAGGGAGGTGATTATAGGGCTGAAGAGCAGTGTGGGGGCAGCTGTACCAGCTGAAAGAGATTCTCCCAGTAGTCTTGTGTCATGAGGCGGAAGAGAGACAGGAAGGCCCAGCTGAAGGTGTCATAGCTGGTGTAGCCATAGTTGGGGTTCCTCCCAGCTTTAATGCACTCGTAACCCTCGGGGCACTGCCTGGAGAGAAAATAGGGGCTGGTTTTAGGGAGGGAGGAAAGCGCCAACTGGGGAACAGAGGGGAAGCCCCAAGAAAAAAAACAATCCTTCAGTCCTATCTATGTTCCGAAAACAGGAAAGTGTTCGACTCATGCCCAGGGGTTTTCTTTACATTCCCATCCATCCCAGGTCCTTGGCCTGAATCAGCCCCTATTTCCCAACACCCCTGGGGCACCTTTTCCCATTGCCCAGCATCACTCACCCAGCATCACTGCTGTTCCCACAGAGCAGGGCGTCCAACGCGCCCTCCAGGAAATAGAAGTTCCCTTTGGGAATCAGAGGCCACAAAGGAAACATGTTACCCACATGGACACACTGTGAGCACATGGACACACTGTACATGTGTGGACACATGTGTGTGGACCATACCAAATAGATGCTCTCTGGATTCCCCTCCCCCTCCTTTATATGTAGCCCACGTCCCAAGATCTCTGGGTAGATACACTGCAGGGAGCTCAGCTCCAAGTGGTGTCAGCTCAGTGCCTAGTGTGGCTGTACAGTCAGAATACAGCGGGAGCACAGAGAGATTGGAGGAATGTGTATGTGTGTGCATGGGGCTACCATGTACCTGCACAGGGTCCCTGACTGAGGGCTGAGGCTGAGGGGTGGAGGAGACTAGACTCCAGGATACCAGGTTGAAGAAAGGGTGCCTTTTTCTAATTTGCCAGAGGCATTATGTGGACTAATAGTGCCGTGTGAGAACCTGTGTCTTGTGTGTGCATGCCTATGAAGCATGAGTATGTGAATAGGATGTGGGTGCATTGGTGCCTGGTGGTGGCCATGCCAGGATGCAAGTACATATTGTGATGAAGGAGAACAGGGAGTGTGCATAGGTTAAGAAATAGGGAATATGGACTGTTGCTTTTTATACTGAAAGCTTCAGAATTTTCAAAACAATTTGACATTTGTTGTCACATTAGCCCTTTGAGAAAGGTATTGTAGGTGAAGATTCTGAGGGTCAGGGGGATCAAGCGACTTGTCTGAGGTTACCCAACTGGTAAGTAATAGATTTAAGTTCACGTCCTCCCCATCCTATTTATGTCACAAGGGGCTGCCTTCAGGGCTGGGACCGGCCCAACTGGCCTTCCAGTTTCTGTTCTTACCTTCATCATTGATGTAGGCATCCCAGTCAAAGGTATAGTTGCTGGCCTCAGTCTCCTGGCTGCCCCACATATCATTGCCGTACCACGTATCGTTGCCGTACCATGTATCATTGCCATACCAAGTATCATTGCTATACCACGTGGTGTTGGTGTCATTGAAGGGCGGGGGCCAGCGCACACACTTTTGCCGCAGGTTTCCCATGAAGAGCTGTAGCCCCACCAGGGCAAAGACACTCAGGCAGAAGACAGTGAGGATCATCACATCCGACAGCTTTTTCACCGACTGGATCAGGGCCCCCACAATCGTCTTCAGCCCTGACCATAGGGAGGGTAAGAGTATGGAGGGGGGAGCGGGCAGGGCAGGTTTATAACTTTTCCCTCCAAGCCTTTGCCTACTCCAGCTTCTTCCAGGCTTGACTTACTAGGGGCACCACTTCCCTGAAGCCTAGCCCTACACTTCTCTGATCACATCCTCAATCAGGAACCTTTGAATGGCCACAGGATCTCAGCCACTAGAAGTATAGATGATAAAGATTTCACGGGCTGCTGCCTGACCCATAGAGCAACACATAGGCACGTGGTAGAGCTTAATAAATGTCACGAGGTTAGCACTCCCAAAGTGTGATCTGCAGGACACTCATCTCCCAAGCTGTACCCTTAAAAGGGGGGTTCAACAATGTTTGGGGAAGGCTCTATATTCCACTCTTGGGGAGTCATTGTGTAGATTAGCTTATCAAAGGCTCTGACAAGGATGTGGGTGCATTGGTGCCTGGTGGTGCCTAACTTATTTGACCACAGAACCCCTTTCCTGATAATGCCTATTAACCCCCAAAAGAACAGCAGGGTTTACTCTGACAAGCTCTAGACTGACATTGCACTACCTTTTCATTCTGTCCCTTTGGATGGACAAAGGCATAAAAATACTCTTACAGAATTCCAGGGACGGATTCCCATCACTTATGGAAGAGCCATAACTTCTTCCCTTGGGCCAAATCGTAATGTCTCTCTCTTCAATATCAGTTCATTTCTTTTTCTTATCCTGGGATAGGGTGTTCAGCAGCCTCCTTATGAAAACCCTCCTGTGCTCTGAGAATGCTGGGAGCATGGCATCAAGGAAAGGTGTTATGATCTTGGCTCAGTGGCCAACACACAGTGTGGCCTTCGCTAAAAACTTCCCCTATTGGGGTCTCTTGGGGTTTCCTTCCCAAACTGCACCTGAGAGCTTTGGACTAGAGGAGGACTAAAAGGTACTTTCGAGCATCAAGACTGAACAATTTCCCCTCCTCCTAGAGACTGTTGTCCATCCCTTTTCAGATCAGCTTTCTCTCCTTTAGCGAACCTTCTCCAGTTTCTCCACATGCTTTTTTGAGGGTCTGGATGATCCGGGTTCTATTTATTTCCTGCTTCTTGATGCATTACTTTGGAATTGCCTGGCCTCATGGCTCAGTGGATAAGCTGTGTGTTCCCTATGGAACTCAGGGTCGGGACTTTCCATCACTGATCCCTTGGTGTCTCAGCGGGTGGTCTCTGTGCCGTCTGCTTATTTTATTTAATACACACACACACACACACACACACAACCATGTGCCAGGCGCTATTCTAAGCACCTTATTGATATTAAAGCACTTACTACTCATAACAACCCAATGCATGACACTGTTATGTATTATTCACATTTTACAGACACTGAGGCACAGACAGGTTAAGCCACTTACCCAAGGTCAAAGTTAGGAAGTGGAGGAGGTGAGAATTGAATGCAGGCAGTCTGGCTCCAGAGTTTGTGCTCTAACCACCTTGCTATGCTGCCTCTCAAATGCCCATCCTCCCGCCTGGGGCCCCTTCTTCTCTCTGGCCATGGGAGCCCCTATGTGTCCAGGCTTTGGTGTGTGTTCTACACACACAGCCTGGGAATCTTGTGACCCTGGGACTTGAGTGTCAGGTTCCAGGCCTGGGAATGGGGGGTGGCCTATTGACCTGGGCAGAGGGTCCCTATACCTCCCCAGTACCTGGGATGACTGTGATGGTTTTCAGGGCCCGCAGAACCCGGAAGGTTCTCAGGGCTGAGATGTTGCCCAAGTCCACAAACTCCGTCAGGTACCTGTGGGGGAGGTGGGGGTGGGATGAGGGCTGTGTCAGAGCTAAGGGTGGATGAGAGGCAGGAATCCTTGTAGTTGGGGTTCCCACAGGGGGCTGGGGACAGGTCAGACACACCAAGGCTCCTACTGGGGCCTGAGAGTTGGGAAAGACAGTGCAGGAGCTTTGCTGGGGAGTGAGGGTGGCAAGGATAGCCCATCTCCCCTAGGAGGTGAGGGCCTGTGGGACTGGGCCCAGGGCTGCTGCGTGTGGTTGTATATGGTATGTGGAGGGGCAGTAGGAGAGCCTCCAAGCCAGACCCTGGGGATGGAAACTCCTAGCCTTGTACAGCTCACTGTCTTTCTATCTGACCTGCGGTCCCTGCAGTCCACCCGTCTGAGAGGGGCAGCCCGCTCAGCTGCTCTCTTTGAGGCCTGGCCCTCTCCCCTTCCCTGCCTCAGCCTCAGGATGCCCTTGGCCCCTGCTCACGCCATCATGATGACGCTGAAGTCCAGCCAGTTCCAGGGGTCGCGGAGGAATGTGAAGCTGTCGATGCAGAAACCTCGGGCCAACACCTTGATGAGGGACTCAAAGCTGTAGATCCCTGTGAAGGTGTACCTGGCGAGAAGAGGGCCAGCCAGGGCCAGGCATGTCATGCCCAGGCAAGGGTGTGGGTGGTAATGATGGACCTCTCAGGAGAGGGGATCACAGAAATGAAATATGCTCCCAGGGGGCTGAGGACTTTGGTGAGAGCGACAATGTATGCCATCCCAGGGGATTAAGGTGTTGCTGGGGTGACAGTGACAGCATGCAGCTCCCTGGAATACAGGAGCACTATTACTCTGAGCATCCTCAAAGCACAGATACCTGGGATGGGTTGTGTCTTAGGGCCAGCAGGGGGTGGGGGTGGGGTCACAGGGAGGGAGAAACTTACTCCACGTTCTTGGACCAGGGGGGCGGTTCGCTCATGGTCATGAACACGCAGTTGGTCAAGATGGTGATCATGATGAACAAGCTGAACAGCGTTGGGGGGAGGGTCAAGGAAAGTGAGGGAGCAGGTGGGGAGGGGAGGTGAACAGAGGGCCTCCTTGTCCACAACCCAGAACGCCCAGTTTTGCTTATGCCTAACCCTCCCCTGCCTCCCCCAGCCCTGTGCTCGCCCCGCTCGCTCAGCCAGGATATGAGTGGATGAGCACCTTGATGGCGCCTCGTCTGATGATGCTGAAGGGGCTCAATATGTAAAGAGCGGGTGTGGCAGAGAAGCGGAAGATGGCCTTGCCCTTGTTGAGCACGATGAAGGTCTGAGGCAGGGAGAGAGCTGTGAGGCCTAGGGACAGGCAGACAGATGCACAATGGACAGACAGGTAGAGGGCACCCTCCCAGGTCCAGACCTTCTTGTCACTGTAGTAGGGATCCAGGTCCTCCAGGGGAATGCCGATGACCTCAGGTGGGGGGTCCCCATAGATAAGGGGCAGGTTCTTGCCAGCCTCCAAGTCACTTCGTGGCTTCCTTTCAGGCTCCTCAATCTCCATCTGCTTGTTCCGCAGCTGCCGGGCCTCCTCCTCCACAGCCCGCTGTTCTATGGCTGCCAGGGACTCCCGGGTGAAGGGGCGCAGGCTATGGGGGCCCAGAGGCACCATGGTGGACAGAGATGGGCGGGCCATCCTTGCATCCTGGGCTCAGGATCCAGGAGGGTAGCGGGCAGCTGGGGCAGCTGTATTGTGCAGCCCCCCAGGTGCTGGGCAGCCACTCTGCCCTGGGTCTGCTGTCTACTACTCACCCCCTGCCTGTCCAGAGGCCAGGCTGGGGAGGTGGGTGTACAGGCCCTGTTGGGGCTGGGAGATATGTGTGCAAGGCCTAGGCACTGCTGTTGCAAAGGTGCTGAACACAGAGCATCACCCTTGAACCCAACACCACATTCTCCCCCACAGGGGGTTGGCTGCCCTCAGGACTGATGGTAAACCAGCCAGATCCTCTTCAGCCTTGGGGACTTGGGGTCAATGCCCCGGTGCCCTCGACTGCCTCCTGCGCCCAAGCTCTGGGAACTGTGTGGCTTCAGCCTACAAAAACAGAGAGAATCACAGCTGATTATGTCCACATATGGCCTCTGTTCCAAAGTGAGGCAGAAAGGAGTCAGATGTGAAATGTGCTGGTGGGTCCAGAGGATGGGCTAAGATGAGGGCCTGGGGGAGATCAGCCTGAAGCAGAAAGGGCAAAGCGATTTCATCTTGAGGGCCAACTTGGATTGGCTGCTATCGGCTGCCTAGAGATGTGGGCAGAGACCATCAAGGTTGCAGCCAGACTCAGTGTAAAAAGACAGCTGTGATTGATTAGTGATGTCTGCCAGGGGCATGAGAAAGGAGGATGTAGTGCATCTGCCTGTGTTTGCCACTTGGTCTGGAGGGAAGAGAAAGATGTGGGCGTGTAGAGCATCCTGTCCTGATCTTTGGGGAAGTGCGATGATGGGCTGGAAGAGGGAAGAAGGAAGGGCCCCAGACCCTGCAGAGGGTCCCACCAGCTCTCCCCAACAGGACCTAAGGGATCTAACCCACGGGAAAGCAGGGGGATGCTGGAGCAGAAAGATGCAGGGCGTGTGGGGGGGTCCTACAGATGCTAACGTGGAAGAGAAAGACACACAGAAAAGGTCATGAGCACAAGGAGGTGGGCAGTTTCCGTGGTGGGGGCAGGGCTAGAGCTCCCAGGGACTGTTTCTGGCTGTATGAACTGGGTGATGACGGGGCACCCACCAGGGGCTCTAGAGGCCTGAGAGCGCTGTGTGGACTGTATCTCCCGCCTCTCCTGGCCCCTGCCTAGCCCTCCTGAGCTTGTTCTCTGTGGAAGGGAGGTGGTGGGTCGCTTATTGCAAAGGCCCTGGGGAATGACTGACATTAGGAGGCAGGCACAGGGAGACCATTGCAGCCCAGTCACATATAGCCACAAGGCCAGTACAGACACTCCGGAACCACCCCTCCATCACAGGGGCTCAGGCAGACCCCACCCCAACCCCCCACCAGAGGCACCCAGAGCTACACCAGAGGGCAGCTCTCTCTCAGCGGGCTCACATGCTCCAGCAGTGAGTGCCCTGGCCCGGCCAGCGCAGGCACTTCCTCAGGCTTGGTCAACAGGTGGGGAGGGTGGCCCAGGGAGCGGCCAGAACCATTGGGCAGAGCTGGCCACTCCCCAGCCTGGCTGCCCAGCTGCTCCCTACCATCACCCAGGGAGTCGTGTTTCCACGGGGGGATGACTCTGCTCATTCCTGCTGACCCTGTCCCCCAGCTGCTCATTGGCCCCATCGTGTATGCGGGAACGCATGTGTGTGAGCACACGTTCACGCGCGCACACACACACAGCCTGAAACCACCCCTCACACCAAGCCCACGGTTGTACTTCACCACTCAGCACACACCTTCCTTCCTTCATCCCCGTCACCGATCCCATGTCTATGCCCATACAGAAGATGCTGACCTGCCAGATGACCCTGGAGGGACCCCATGGCTGCTGGGCACCCTCCCGGTTCATAGACCTCACTTGGCAACAATCCTCTGGCCAATGCTGCCCACTCTCTCCTTCACAGGACCCCAAGTGGGACCACAGAAAACCAGACACAGACTGGCTCTGGCCCAGCACCCGAAACTACACTCACTGGAGTCACCAGAGGCCCCCCGTGGCCAGACCCAGTGGCTTCTTCTCAGCTGGCCCTCCCTCGAACATCTGACACGGCCACTGCCTTTCTTCTCAAGAGAAGAGCCTGGCCAGCTCCTCTGGCCACCCTCCCTCCCTGATCTGTGAGTTCCTCCTTCCTGCTTCTGGAAGACGCTGCTTCTCCAGGGCCTGGTCTGCAGCCCCGGCGTCGTCGCTTCACAGCACGCACCTCTACCCTGCGTCCTCCTCCCACCGCCACCCACCTCCTTTCCGTTGTTTCTGTAACTTTGCCACGTCTGTTCCCACCTCCCCAAGGGCCCTAGACCCGTCAGGTTTGGCTCCCTTTCACATGTAGCCACAGCCTGCACAGCTCTTAGGTCAATGGTAATTCATGGCCTGCTTGCATGTTTGTCCGTTGGTGTCTGTCTTCCCCATCAGACTCCTTGTGGGCTGGGGCTTGGGGTCACCACTGAATCTGGTGCCTGGCACATTGGCACCAGACCCATAGATGGCACAGCCAGCCTGACACCTCCTCCCGCTGTGCCCCAGCTGGCCTCAACCGGACTCCACACCTTTCCCTTCAAAATTTGCACATCACCTAAATTCCTCTCCTCCTATGCTCTCCACCAACCCTGAAGCCACTTCACATCTGGATGTCTTGTTATGTGAGGCAGAAAATGTCCTCCTTGGTTAGGCCAGTTGAGGCATGGTTTTGGTTGGTGGCTACTGAAAGCATTCTGGCGGCACACTGGTCAGTTCCTCAGCCCTGACCCCCGTGCTCCCTTCCAGCACCCACGCCACTCTCCATCCTCCAGGCTATTGCTGCCTCATTACCCCTCACCCGCTCTATTTAAATAACCTCCCACCTGCCTCCCTACCTCTCAGCAGGCTCCCCTCCAGCCCACCATCCACATTTCTAAAATCACAAGTTTGAACATGTCATGCCCTGCTTAATCCTTCAGTGGCTTCCCTTTGCTTAATAGTGTGTCCACACTCCTCTGCATGGCTCCCAAGGCCCTCCATAATCTGATCCCTACCTCTACACCACCCCCTCCCACCCTCTGGCCATGCTACCTCCATTTTTACTAATGAACCAAGCTGCTTCCCACCCCACCCATGCCTTTGTTTATGGTCTGTTAAACCTCCTGGAGTATCCCTCCTTTTTGTCTCTCTGAAGAGCTTTAATTTATCCATCTAGACTCAACCTATACAAAAAAAAACACTACCTCCAGGAAGCCCTCCCTGGGCACCCTGGCTGAGAGGATCATTCCTTTGTGCCAGCAGTGTGCCTAGGGCTCAGTGAAAGTTTATTGAATGAATGAATGAATGAGAGGAGCGCTCTACCTTAGCCCCTTTCTCCTTTAAGCACCCCCTGAACCTAAATCATAACCAGAAACCGTATCTTCTCTGATATCGCCTCTTCCAGTACTCTCCTCCCTGCTCCTCGTACCTCTGAGCTTAGCTCAAGTACTGGCTGCTTCTTGATGCCTTCAGTCCTTTAACCTTGCACTTTCTCCCTCTCCATCAGACTCTCTGTCTTCACTTCCCTCCTTGCACACCCTCAGTTACAAGAGCCATTATCACAATTCCACCCTTGAAAGTACCCTCAACTCCAGCCTCCTGCCTCCTCTCTTCTATCTCACCCACCTGGGGAAACCCCAGATCGCCTGTCCCAGCTAAGCTGTCCCGAGTCAGCCCGTGAGCAGTTGGACATTGCTGCCGCAAAGGAAAGACCTGGCTGGTTTCACGTTGACTTCGTGGTGAAACTCCATAGGTTTGCCCTCAGTTCGGCCCTGTAAGTGCAGGTTTCTCTGGTAGCCTCTTTTCCACTTTTTGAGAGCAACTACTTCATGCCTGTTCTTCTTTCCTCAAACCTTCTCACTCTTCCTCAGGATGCTCCCAGCTGGTGACTTTGCCTCCAGTCTTCGTTGAGAAAACAGGAGGCATCACACACTGTCGAATCGACAAGTATCGTCACTACCCCCGCCCCCTTCTTCCTCCATCTTCAGAAGAAGAATCACCAGAGGCCAGACCTTCCACATGGGCTCCGGGCCTGACCCTTCTTGCCTTCCCGAGGACCTTATTCCCTAGCTATCTTGTCTCTACCACCATCGACCTCTCCCTTCTTCAAAATTATGGCAATGGTGACCGAACTACTCTCCGGGCCTCACATCTCCCTTTATCTATTGCCCAATTTTTCTGTTCCTCTTCACAAACCAACTTCTTGGAAAGTGTCTACACCAGCTGTCTTTATTTCCTTACCTTTTTTTGCTCTCCAACCTGGCTTGCATTCCCCCAACTCAACTTAAATGGCTTTTGTCAAGTCACTAGCACCTTCTCTGCTGCCAAGTCTCCACTGAACACATTTCTGTCTTCACCTCCCTCAGCTTCTCAGCATTCAACCCAGTTGGCGGCAGCCCCCTTCTGGAAATGCTCTGCTCTCTTGGGCTCCATGAGAGTACACCCATGGTTTCCCTACTGTGTCTCTGGCTGTTTTTCCTTTATAATTTTTTTATTAAAAAAAAATTTTTTTTTAAGATTTTTTAATTGGGGAATTGGGGGAGGGAACAGCGTTGGAGAATTGGGGAAGGGGAACAGACAAGTTGCTGTCCTTTTGTTCTTCAGTCTAGTGGAGGACGTCGCTTCACTGGCCCGTGTTGGTATTATGATTGCACTCTCCCCGGGTGAGGCAGTTGCTCATCGGACATTGGACGGCCTCTTACGCTGGCTGCCGGCCACTCACAGTAGCTTACAGCAGCCCACTGCAGCCCCACTGCAGCCTATGCCATTGCCAGCGACTCATGGCAGCCCAGTTCCAGGTCGAGCTGTTGTTCACCATCTTAGCTGTAGAGGGTGCAGCGTCACTGGCCCATGTGGGATTCAAACAGGGGACCCTGCTGCTCAGAGCTCACGCTCCCAAGCCAGCTCTTAACCAGCGCTCCAATCACCCGGCCCTGGCTGTTTCTTCTTAGTTCCCTTTGCTTGTCCCTCTTTCTCTCCCCAATCTCTTAAGTTTCTCAGGACTCAGTCTGGGTACAGATGGCATTATCCCTGTGACTGTAAATAGTGTTACAAGAATATGATAAACTTCTCCTTTGAACTCCAAGCTGATATCTATTCAGCCGGCTCCTATTCAGCCGGTTCCTGGACCACTCTATGTGGGTAACTAACAGGCATCCCAGCCCACAGTGTCTGAATGACATACTTGTGTTCTTCCATTGTTCTACCCACAATCTTCCTCAACCCAGGAAATGGAACCACCAACCATCTGATTGCTCAAGTAAAAAATCGAGGTGTCTCGGGCCGGCCGAGTGGCGCGATGGTTGGGAACTGGCTTGGGACGCCAGAGGGCCCCGGTTCGGATCCCACATATGAGGGCCAGTGACACTGCCCTCTACAGCTAAGATGCTGAACAACAGCTCAACCTGGAGCTGGGCTGCCGTGAGTCGCCGGCGACGGCGTAGGCTGCAGCCCCTGTGGCAGTGGGTTGCCATGGGCTATCATGTGTAGCCAGCAGCCAGCGTGAGTGGCCAGCAGCCAGCGTGAGCGGCCGTCCAGAAGCCGGCGACTGGTCTGCCTCGCCCTGGGGAAGAGCGCAATGATGGTGCCAACTTGGGCCAGTGAAGCAATGTGCTCCACAACTAGACTGAAAAACAAAACGACAGCAACTTGTCTGTTCCCCTTCCCCCAATTCCCCAGCACTGTTCCTATCCCCCAATTCCCCAATAAAAATCTTTAAAAAAAAAAATCGAGGTGTCTCTTTGAATTCTCTGTTTTTCCTCATCTTCTACATCCAGCTCGTCCAACGTTCTATTAAATAGCATCTTCAAAATATCCCTAAGCTCACCTTTCCCCCCTGGTCCATATCACAATAATCTCTTGCAACAGCCTGTTTCCTTCTGACTGCCTTTGTCCTGTCCCTCCAAACCAGTCCCATAAAGCAGCTGGTGATCTTTTAGAAACAAGAAATGAATCCTGTTATTTCTCCTGCTTAAATTCTCCAATAATTTCCCAACACGCTTAGAATAAAACCTAAACATCTTGTGGTGGCCTAAAAGACCCTGGTGATCCAGCCCTTATCTACCTTTGTCTCCTGGCCTCTCTGCTCCAGTCCCCCATCCTCCTTCCAGCTCCTTGAGCACTGGGATCATGCCTGCCTTTGGGATTTGCGCTCCCCGGAGATCTTGTCCCCTTCCTCTTCACTTGGCTGTTCCTTCTCACCCCAGGTCTATACTGAAATGTCTCTTCTCCAGGAGGGTTTCTCCTCCTCCACTCTATCACAGTCCTCTGTGTTTTCCTTGACATCATTTATCATAACTGGTAATTGCTTGTTTATTTTATTGATTTGTCTGTCTCTTCCACTAGACTGAAATGCCAAGAGAGCAGGAATTGTGTCTGTCTAGGTACCCATGGCCAGTCCCAGCACTGGGCACACAGTAGGCACTCAATATGTGTTTGCTGAAAGAATGAGTGGATGAGGCCTTGGATACAGACCTTTCCAGGGATAAAAGGGATTCTGACATATCCCATCCATCCATCCATCCATCCATCCATCCATCCATCCATCCATCCATTTGTCCATTTTTTTTATAAACCAGGAGCTGAGCTAGCCCTGAATAGGTCACAAAGACATACCAATTGGGCATCCTGCCTTTTCCAGAGCTGATAGTTGGGGAGAAGGTGGACATTGGCACATGTAAACTCTAATATGACAAGGTGATGCCTGCCCTAAAGAGGGAGGTGATTATGCTATGGGAGTTCAGGTGGACGAGTGGTTACTTCCAGGTCAGGGAAGAAAAGATGTGGCTTTTCAGTTGAGTCTCCAAGGATGAGTAGGTTATGAGCACAGGGAAACGGAGGGGAAGGACACTCCGGGGAGAAGGAACAACCAGAGCAAAGACAGAGGCAGGACATAGGGAACTACACTTGTGTCAGCCTTTGTGGAGCACAAAATCTGGTTAGGAATTTGGGGGAGGTGGCTTGGGCAGCTGGGCCAGGGCCTTGAATGGCAGGCCCAGAAGTCTGGACTTCATCCTACAGCCTTGGAGAGCCCCTCACAGGGCTGCTGGGTTGGGGTGGGCCAGCATGTACGTATCTTGTACCCACCTATTCAGTGTATCTAGAATACATGGGATAAGCTGTATTGTTTTCAGTAGGCATCAGTGGAGGAATAAAAGGACACCTGAGAAGTATGCCTGGTGACTTCTTGGAAGGGACAAACACAACCGTGCCCCATATCATGGCTGGGTGTCACACTAGCAGATTTCCACGTGGCTCCTCCAGCCACAACCTGGAGTAAAGGGGCCAGTGTGACAGCTTGATCCCTCCTTCTACCAGCCAGAGATCAGACTCTGGCCTCAGCCCTGATCCTAAGATGTGGCAACTATGGGCCTGGGTGGTGGTGGTGGGGGTCTCCAGGAAACTTCATCCCACTGAATTCAGGAATGTTGGAGTTGTAAGCACCTGAGAGATCAATGAGTCCAACATGTTCATGTTACAAAAGGGGAAACTGAGGCCCAGAAAGGAACAGCAATTCTCTCCAGATCACACACTTATTCATTCAACAAACATTTCCTGAGCATCTGCTCCACGCTGGGCTCTGATTTAGCGGCGGCAAAGTGCCTGTCCTCACTGAGCTTGCATTCCAGAGGGAGGAGGCAGATAATAAATAGGAAAGCAAATAAGATAATTTTAGAGAGTGATAAATGAGAGGCTGAGCCAAAACTAAAACCCAGCTCCCTGGGCACCAGGGCCAGAGCCCGTTTAGTAAGTGAGAAGCCCCATGGGAACCTCTGTTGAAACGGAAGTTTGGGCGGAAGTGGTGGGTAAAGTCAGGCCATCTTGAGGGCCTGGAGATGGTGTGCAGACAGGAATAGGGGGTAGGGAGGAAGGGTCGGGAGTCGGGGAGCCAGGTGGGGCCAGCTGTCTGCAGGGAGGAAGCCAAGGGTTAGGACGCTGGAGGGTGAGTTAGCTATTCTCTGGAGTAAGTCCAGCCCAGCACTGTCTCTCTCTGTGGTGTTGCCAGATCGGAACACCCAATTCCAGATATAGTCTGACCACAGAGAGAGAGGCCTTTGCTCCCTGGCCTGGACACCCTTTGTATTCATTCATCCCAAGATGGCATTTGCTTCTTCAGCTGCCGACTCACAAGGTGGAGTTTGCAGTCACCTCTGGAGCTTTGTCTCATGAACTGTGGTCGATTAGAGCTTCCCCATACTACAAACTGTGCAATTGATTTTTCCCTTTTAAAGCCAGGTAGACCTCAACAAAATATTAGCAAGCGGAATCTCAGAGTGTATAAAAAGAATTATACACTATGACTAAGTGGGGTTTACCTCAGGTATGCAGGCAGGGCAGGTTCAACATTAGAAAATCAGTTAATGTAATTCATCACATCAATAGGCTAAAGAAAAAAAACCACATGATCATATCAATAGATGCAGAAAAAGCATTTGACAAAATCTAACACCCATTCATGATTTTAAAAAACCAAACACCTCAGCAAACTAGGAATAGAAGGGAACTTCCTCAAGCTGATAAAGAACATTTACAAAAAACCTACAGGTAACATAGTTCTTAACGGTGAGAAACTAGAAACTTTGTGGGGCCGGCCAAGTGGCGCGATGGTTGAGCTGGCTTGGGACGCCAGAGGGCCCCGGTTCGGATCCCACATATGAGGGCCAGTGACACTGCCCTCTACAGCTAAGATGCTGAACAACAGCTCAACCTGGAGCTGGGCTCACTGCCGTGAGTCGCAGGGGACGGCGTAGGCTGCAGCCCCTGCTGCAGTGGGTTGTCATGGGCTACTGTGTGTAGCCAGCAGCCAGCGTGAGTGGCCAGTAGCCGCCGTGAGTGGCGTCCAGAAGCCGGCGACTGATCTGCCTCGCCTGGGAAGAGCGCAATGATGGTGCCAACTTGGGCCAGTGAAGCAACGTCCTCCACAACTAGACTGAAGACCAAAAGGACAGCAACTTGTCTGTTCCCCTTCCCCCAATTCCCCAGCGCTATTGCCATCCCCCCCCACCCCCGTCCGATTCCCCAATAAAAACCTTAAAAAAAAAAAAAAGAAACCAGAAACTTTGCCACTAAGATCAGGAACAAAGCAAGGATGTCATCTCTCACCACTTCTTTTCAACATTGTACTGGAAGTTCTAGCTAATTCAATAAGACAAGAAAAGGAAATAAAAGGTATACTGATTGGGAAGGAAGAAATAAAACTGTCTTGTTCGCAGATGACATGATTGTCTATGTACAAAATATGAAAGAATTGACCGCAAAACCTCCTGTAACTAATAATGATCATAGTAGGGTTTCAGGACTCAAGGTTAACATAAATCCAGGTGTAGAATATTATTACATTCACCTCTACTTAAGTTCCCCTTGTTCATTGCACCTCTTCACCTCCAGCCTTTTGTGAAAGCCTGTTGGATCTTGATTTTTCCTCTCAGTTCAAGGCCATCCCTTGAAGCTGAGTGTCTGTGATCATGATTGTCCCAAATTATTGGCCAACCAAAGCTCAGGACAGGAACCACTACCCCCCTCCCTCTTGCCACCGTATGCTTCTAGAATCTTCTCTCCTAGAACACCTATACTTTCAAGGAGTGTCCTTCAAGCATTCAGAGACCCACCTAGCTGCATTGCATCAGCCTGAAATCCTCCAAGAGGATTTCATGCTCTGCCAGCCTAGAATGTAAAAGCTGCTATGAGAAACTCTCTTGGAAGACGGAGAATAGATGTGCCCTGCGCCTCACAGCCTTCCTCGTTTACTCTAGGGCACATCCCCGAGGATGGAGAGATGGCGGGTATCTTGCTGGCCTTGCTCAGGTCCCAGTCATCATCCCTCCTGCCAGTCAAGCATGTTCGTCATCTCCAGCAAAGCTGCTGGTCACCCACTAGTGTCTGGCTGCTTCTTTTCTCTGCGGATTGGAAATAAAATTACCCAGAGCTGCATGTAGCCAGTAGAGACCTCTACTCAAGCTTCACTCAGACTCAGAACTTTCTGGGAGAGTGAAACAGCTCCAAACTTTTCCTGTCCTGGCCAAAGACAGCATCGGACATCCGGGTGGCCTACTTCCCAAATTCCTACATTCCCACTGTGGCCCAACTCCAAGAATGCAAAATGGGTCCCCATGTCCCCCTAGTTGTAGATCTCAAGACACAGCTTTTTCTCAGCGGGGGCAGGCTGGAGGTGGGGGTGGGGATGGGAAGGGGGTAGTTGTGTTGTTTCTTTGCCAGCACTTAGGTCCTTGGCAGGTTAGGAGCCTGAAGGAAGTCACCCAGATGGCCCTCCTCTCCTGGTCTAACACTCTCGGCAGAGGAAATCTGCTTCAAGAGGTTTTGGAGGGCAGCCTGGAACCTGGAACCCGGAGCCTAGTGCAGAAACCTCCGGACACTCAAGAGCCCCAACAGTTCTGGAAACAATTGAGGTCACATGGGATGCTCCTGGATGAGGGGTGGGCTGGTGCTGACTGCATTTTTCTATGTGGGGCTCACTGGGTCAAAACAAGTGCCCCCACTTTTAGGCATCTGATTCAACCAGCCTGATGATTTGTCTTCCCTAAGGGGTAAGAATGATAGTGGTGGCCACATTTATTTTGCATTTACTGTATGCCAAGGTTGGCTTCCTGTTTAGGATATACTGGTAACCCCTTCCCCCGCAATCTGCTCTGTGCTCTGTCAATCCCCAAAGGCTCTCTAAGAACATGGGTTAGTTTTCCCCCAACTTGTTTCCTCCTCTTAATCCTGACCATTTCTCTCCACCCAGATTGCTTCTAGTTGGCTAGGGGCCTGATGAAATAAAAACCCACAAATGGGCTGTGTTTTGGTTTTGTGAGCAGTGCCCACCTTCCCAGATCACCTGTAGGCCCTGAAAGCCTTTTCTCCCCAGAAACAAAGGCCTGAGAATGGGTTTCTCCTGCTAAGACTGAGCCTTAAATCAGAGGAATTTATCTCATCTCAAGATGTATATAGAATTCCAGGCCTCAGTCAACTTGGGAAAGAGGGGTGGAGAGTGTTGGTTACTCTGGTCCCCAAATCTCAGCTCATTCACCTGTCCTGCTGATGTGTGCAGGCCCACGAGGTGGAGGCTTAAGAAACATTACGTGATGAAAAGCAGTCATGGATACATTCATTTGGTGCTTACCATGTGCCAGGCAATGTTGCAAGTGTATTCATTATCCTAGCTAATAAGGGGCCGGGCCAGTATTTGAACATAGCTCTTTGACACCAGATCTACAAGCCTGTTACTACAAATGACGTCTCCCTCCAGCCTTTGGAGAACTGGGCTGGGCATGGCTGCCCTCCCTCAGCACAGGGCACACCCAGGTTGAGGTCCCATCCAGGTTGCCCCCTGGGCTGGCCTGACCCTCACCTGTCTGTCCCCTTCAAAGGGCAGATCAGAGTCCTTGAGCCAAGCCCCTGAAAGGCGTGGGCTGGGGTGGGTGTCTGACAGGCCCTGGCAGGACCAGGCTCAGGTCTCCTGGGGCCTTGTGTTGGGAGCTGTGAGTGGTGGGGGCTACAATAGTTTGGAAAAGAGCTTTCCTCGAAGTTTGGTTTTTGTTTGCACCAATCGACCCTCATATACCCCTCAGCTCCCTCTGCAGCCCACTCGTGTACACACACACACACACTCCTTGCTTCTATGTGTCATTTCCCAGCCGCTCCTAAGGGTGGGGAGGCTGATTAGTTCCACCCAGGCATGGGGCTTCGTGCCCTTGGCTGGCTCGGCAATTTCTAAGGAGCCCCCAAGCATGGTGACCTGGACTCCATGGTGTCCCCCACAAACTTGTATATGTGCACCCTCTTCTACATACACATCTAGGCCCACCTCACCTGCCCTTGGGCAGATCCACCCCTGCACACAGGGCTGCCTCCCTCCACCCCTCACCCCTCACGCCATCTACCCTGCAAATGCTGACCTCTGTTCGGCCTCTGCTCTCTCTCTGCCCTGCACCCTTGCCTTTCCCAGACCACAGCTGACAGGCCTTGGTGGACCTTGGGTTCACCAAGACACCAACAAGAGGACTGTGCAAAACTGATCCTGAGCCTGGAGAATTCCAGGGCCAACATGGCTCCCTACTCCATCAACCCCTAACCATCTGGGTAGGGTAGGGTAGGCTTTGAGCTTGCCTTCCTGGCTCTGGGGGGTTGGGGTCATGGTCACCAGCACTAGGACAAGCGGCCCTCTAGCTGCCTGTGGAACCTGGGCCTATGACCTGAAACCCCCAAGAAAGGACCTTCAGCCAGCCTGGCCCTGCCACTCGCTCAGAGAACTTTGCTTAGCCCCAGAAATGGCTCCAGAGGTGTTTACTCACCAACTACCCTGGTAAAAGATCCTTCTCCAAAATTACAAACCTCAGAAAAGACCGGAGGCACCGGCAGATCTTACTAAAATATGAGCCGGAAGGACTCTGCTTCACAGCCGTCACGGCAACATTTGCAAAATATGGAGACCCTGCCTCCATTTTATACAAGGATCTCCCTCAGCTGAGGGAGATCAGATAAGAAGACGAATACACCCCCTCCCAGCTGTGCAGGGTGCCCAGAGCTGGATAAGATCTTCCTGCTTCCTGCTGGGCAGCCCCACCACCTTCTTGCAGCGCCTTCCTGTTCTGTTATCCGCACCCTCCCCCACCCCCACCCCCCAGCCAAGAGCCTTTTATTTCAGAGTCACAGCCCCAATAATTAACTACTGGTTAACACTTGTGTAGAGCTGACTACCTGCCAAGCACTGTTCTGGGCACTTCACAAGTCAAGAGCTCATTTAATCCTCACCAAGATCCTATTGTTATACCATCTGACAGATAGGAAACTGAGTCGCAGAGAAGGTTAAGTAATTCGCCAGGGGTTATTTACATAGTAAAATGGGGCTGGAAGCTGGCCCTCAGGCTCCTTGGCTCTTCACCAGTAAGCTATGTCACCACCCCAACCTAAACTGGACCATGACCTCCCAGCACCTACAGGGTGTGCTTTCACAAAGCAGTTCAAAAACAGAGTGGGGTTGGCGAATATTGTGGTTTTGCACTTTTCATTTTTGCTGGGGCTCCTGCCAAGCGGGGGACAGCCTGGCCTTGGAGGGGCACAGCCCCTTCCTCTCCTAGAGTCCCTCCCTCTCCTTCTGCTGTCCCATCCCCGCCCCCCCCCCGCCCCCCCAACAAGGGCTGTTGACTGAAAACTGCAGGGAATAAAAATAGATGTTGCTGATGAGGCAGAATGGGGGCCAGAGCACATGAAAGGCCTGGGGCTGAGGCCGTGGAGGTGAGGGACCTGGGATTCCCCAGCTCCATAAGCACCTTCTGATGGAGCCCCAAGGAGCCCTGAGCCGTCTCTGCCACTGCAGAGCTGGGGACACCAGCCACAACCCTAGGGCTACCCATAGGAATCTACTGCCCCCCCCCACCCCCCACTCCCCTGCCAGGTCTCAGGAATGAGATTTCTGCCCTCACCCTGCCCTGCACCAGCGTCAGCTCTTTCCCAGAGAGTAGTGGTCTTGGCCACTGTGGGCAGAGTCCTGGCCACTCACTAGCTGTTTGCCCCAGGTAAGTGACAGGACCCTCTGAGCCTGAGCTCTCTTGGTGGAGGCGTCATGGGAGGGAAGATTTGTATAACCTGTACCGTGCTTGTTGACATTCACTCCTCCCTTCTCCCTACCTGCTCTCTGAGGCCTCAGGCTCAGATTTTTCATTTCCCTTCAATTCATCTTCTGTCACCTAGAGAGAATCTTTCCACTCTTCCCTGTAATGTCCAATCCCTTCTCTCCTTTCTGGCTATCCTTCCCCCTGGCACCTTCTCCAAACCCCATCCTCACCCTGCCATTATCTACATTTTTCTCTCTTCTGGTGGCCACAGTTGTCCCCAAAGGCAGGACCTTGTCAGGACCATTCCCAGCTCTGGCCAAGAGTTCTATGCCTTCAGCCTCCAATTTAGGGCTCCCCTTAGTCTGGGCCTGGAGTTGGGGAACAGAAACCCTGGCGAGGGCAGCCCTGACATTTAGCCTAGAGCTAGGAAGGTGACCCCAGGTCCTGAGCCCCTACCCCATGCAAGTTCCCAACCAGAAATGACAAGCAGAACCAGGCTGGGATGGGGCCACCTGGGAAGGACCCTTAATTACCTTCCCAAACCCCGCTAAAGTTCCAGCCAATCGCTTGAGAGATGCCTGGAACGGGGATGAGGGTGGACCTTTGGGTCACATCTGGTCCCTGTGTTGTCCACACAGGAGATATGGCTTCAGTTACCAGCACAATGACCACAACTGCCCATACCACTGCCACACAGAGTGAGGCCACCAGCCATAGGCAGAGGACTGGGGATGACCCCAGAGGAATCTGAAGGGTCCTGGGAGAACCAGCCCTCTCTGCCTCTGTCTAGCCACTGCCATCTCCAGGGTATCTTTAGCTTAGCTCAGGGCCCCAGGCACAGTCACAGCCTTGGTCATAGATGAGTGACAACAATTCCCACCCCCGGCTCCACCCCACCTCTCTGTCAGTCCCTTCTCCTCTCCAGGCAAGCCAGACTGGCCTGAAACTTATTTCTAGCTGCTTTCCCCAAGCTGGCTCATCGCTAGCGGTTGAATTAAACAGCTTCCAAGGCTCCTTTTGGCTCTACTTCCCCGGCTGTGGGCTGATGGATTTCTGTGCAGGACCCCTGCAGGTGGTATGAGTGAGAGGGGGACATGTCTAATCTCCACCTGAAGGGCAGCCTCCCACAGTGGGGCTCCATGAGCCCTCATCTTGACCCGGCCCCCTTCCCTGACCCCGTGCCTGGAGTAGGGGTACACTGTAATGAACCCAGTGGAGTGGGAAGGGGCTCAGGCCTCCCTCCCACACCAGTGCATTCTTGGAAAGCCCCAGGCAGCCCTCACCCCCCACCTTCAGGGTCCCCTAGATGGGGTTTCCCAAACTTTTGACCAAATGTCCCTCTCTGGTAAGCAACACGCCTCACACCCCGCCACCCTTCAGCTCCACATGCCTCCTAATGCCTTCCCCCATCTCTGCTCAGACCATCCTGCCTTCTCCTAGCCACTTTCAGCGTCCTGGGTGCCCAGCTCAGCCCTGGCACTGTACCCCTGCCCCTATTTCCTGCCCCACCTGGCCCTGAGTCTCCTGAGTCCCCTGGAGTCCCCTCAGTGCTGTGGCCCTATAGCTTTCTGGCCACTATATGGGGTCACTACTCTGGCCCCCTCCCCTTCCCCGCTTCTCCAGGAAAGGAGCCGCCCTGTGCTCCAAGCTGGCCAGAAAGACAGGGTGGTGGGCAGAGCCTGGGCAGGCGGCACAGCCTGAGAAAAGTCCTCGGCTGGCATCTCACAGATTCCTGTTTCAGCAGAGCAAAGGAGCCGCCCGCCACCCCCCACCCGGCCTCCTGCCGCTCTCCTCCCCCCAACACCCTTGCCTCTGAGCCGCTGCAAACAGGCAGAGCGGAGTCACTGCTTTGTTTCCTCAACTGTCCTCTCCTGAAGAAACGCAGCCCAGTCTCTGTCTCTTAGGCCACCCCATGCCCATCCGGAGCCGAGCCTTAGCCACTGGGCCATTTGTGACCAGGGAGAGGACCCTTGCTGAGGGCAGGGATAGCCAGCCAAGCAGGGGCACAGGGAGCAGATGACAGTGCAGAGGGTGGCAAGTTTGGGGACAGAGGGTCAAGTCACCAGGAGCTTTGGCAGGGGGCAGCCGCAGAGCAGGGCCTGGTGTGGGCAGGACAGCGGTGCCTAGAGAAAAGTGGTGACTTCCTCAGAGCCAGGCTGGGCTTGGGGCCAGGGTGCCTTGCCCTTGGGGTGGCCTGCCCTTGGGGTGCCCGGCCCAGGCGGGGTGTTGGAGGGGTGAGGTACTCACTGTTGGACGGGAGCAGAGTGATTGCTGTCGTGCCCACCTCGGGCTGGGGCTGGGACTCTGGGGGACTTGGCCAGGGGGGCCGGGCCGGCGGGGACAGCTGCTGCCGCTGATGTCACAGGGTCATGAGTGAAACCTGAGGACTGGGCCAATCTTCAGGTGGGAGCCTCAGCCGCACTTCCCTCACTGGGTGTGTTCTGGGCTCAGCCTGGGACGGCCTGGGCTTGGGGCCCACTGACCCAGGAGCGACAGAGTGTGACACACTCGCCCACTCACACTCATACACACGCACACTCACTGGGGCACACAAATAAGTTCATGCATGCAGTTGCTCTCCCTCCATGACAGACGTACACAACTCATTCTCATACTCGAATCTGCTTTCACATTCATTTCCAGAGACACTCCCATGGCACACACTGGCTCACACACTCACACACACCCTGGTACACACTCATGTACGCACCCCCCACACTAATGCTCACACACTCACACACTCTCAGCCATGCACGTAAATCACCCTTCAGACATTCACACAAGTGCTTCTGCTGCATGTTACACTCATTCACACACATGTGGACTGCTCACACCTACAGACACACTTCATGCTTACATCAGGCTCACTCATACATATGTATTATTATATACATGTGGCCCTATACACTTTCCTGTCAGAGGAACACAAATGTCACACATCATGGGCGTTAGACTTTTATCGACTGTATATCTGTGTGCACACACACCCACACCTGCAATCACGCTCATGCATTCATGCATTTTCATGTACGTTACTTATATCCATGCAGTTGTCTGTGCCCACATACATGCCCCTGTTCACATGTACAAAGGGCCACCTCTATGTACCTATGGTCACTAGATTTTTATCAAGTGTATGCCTATCTATACACCTACACCCACACATCACACACCCAAACACACCCACACCCACACATCAAGCACCCGAACACACACACACACACACACACATACACACACACACACACACACACTCACACACGGCAGTCTTGAGGGCCATTTCTCCACCACCATTCCCCTTACCCCACTGGATAGATATTTGTCACTCACAGCTTGGGAAGGGGATGTGGTGGGGGAGGGGTGAGGTTGGTTTAGCTCCCCCTCCTCCCCCTCTACTCTGGGACTGTGATGACCCCTAGTGGAGCAGCTGTGAAATGCCCCAGCTCACTGCTTGCCCACCAGTGCCTGCCCTAGGCAGACATGAGAATCCCTGGGTGAATCCAAAATCCTGTCCCCCAAAGCTTGCTGTGTCACTCCCTCAGTCTCCCATGCTCATCTCTGAGCCTGTCTTTTCTGGTCGCCAGAGCCCTGGCTGAGCTGAGTCCAGGACAGAGTGGACTTTGAGAAGGGCACAGGGAGGCCTGGAGAGTGGCGACCTTCCATCTTGAATGTCCTCCCAGCAACTCTCTGTGGATACAGTCTCAGCACCGTGGAGCCCTCCTTGGGGGCCAGGTCTGGCGTGGTTTGCGAAGTCCCTGCCAAGCTCGGACTTCCCATGACCCGCCCCAGTGAGAGTTGCCTCACATCCTCAGAGGTGTGAGCTGTGGGCTTGGTGTTATTTGTGCTGTTCTTTATCCTGTTTTGCTCACTGACCTGACAAATACTTTCCATGTAGTTTTATTGCTAATGTAATCTAGTGTCTGCCTGCCCCTGCTTCTTTGCAAGGATCTGCTATTTCTAGCATTCAGAGGAAAAGCAAATGTTTTATCTCATAGCCTTCCCAAGTTGTCTCCCCAAAGCTGCTCTTTGGGGACCCTCTCATCACTCAAACTGGCCCTGTGCGGCTCCAGTTTGCTGGGCTGATGGTCATTGCCTGGAACTCCTGGTCACTGTCTCCTGGATAGCACACTGCTCCCTGTGGGCACTGGGGAAGGGGTGGTGGGAGGCAGCTGTCATTCCCATTTATGGCTCTGCCCTTTTTGTCTCTGCCTTGCCCCTGCCCAAAGCTCTATGGGGTAGAGCTTTCTTTAACGAGGGACTGAAGTAATTGAAGGGAGTTATAGTATTTGAGTGGGCAGAGCTGCTGCATTCAGCTGTATTCAAGGGTACACTGCACAACTCGGGGCACCAATCACATTTGTAGTCATTATAAATTAGTGTATTTAAGGTGATAATTTTCTAGCAGATGGTAGCAAAACGTCTAGAGGAAGGGGCTAATGTTTCTAATTTGCACAAGGTGTCTTTTGGATTAAGGATGGGGCTGATTGGAAAAAAAGCTGTATGTTAAACATGACTTTTTTTAGTTCCATAGCGCAAGGGGAATGAATGCCTCCCTCTCGCAATAACAATTTTCTTTCTTCCTTTGGGGAACTGCTCCTCCCCTACGCCAAGCACATGATTCTGGTGGGGCTGCTGGTTATAGGAGAGCCACCCTGCCTCAGCCACAGAGCTGGACACGTTACTTAGGTTTGGCCAATCCTCTTGGCCACAGCAGTGGGTCCAAAAGCTGGCTGTGTAACTCGAGGAGGACCAATCTTAGTCCTCCCCGGGGATTTATATGTATTGATACAAAAAAGAAAGATCATCTCTCGCTCCTCAGCGTTCTCTAAGCTTGTCTAGAGTAACTGAAGGAAGTCTGAAGGTGCCTGGGGTGTGTCTCCCACCAAGTGGAGGAGACTGAAGGAGGAGGGGATAAGCATACCCCCCCCACACACACACACACACAGTTGAAGGAAAGGGAAAAAGGAAGAAGGTACTGAAGACACCTTTTAACTCCTAAGCCAGGTAAACTACAGAGCAGGTCCCTCCCTGTCCTTTCCTATCGCAGGAACCGAAAAACACTTTTTTTTTTTTAAGGCAGTTTAGGTTTAGTTTCAGTCACCCATTAACAAAAGAATTCTGCAAAATAGAACCACCCTTCAGAAAATCCCACCCTGACCCACAGGAATTGGGCTTGTTACATCCTGTCCCACCCCCAACCCCCAGTCTGAGCAGTCAGTTTCTTCCATGAGTCATTTGGTTGGGGTGGCTTTCTGTGAGCCTCAGGAGGTGCTCCCCCATGGTCCGTGGCACCCCAATTCCAGGGAGCCAGGGAGGGGAGGTCTCTGAACTCCACCCCACAGCTCGATTGAATCTGGGTCCTCATCACAAGGCATCCCACTGGGACGATCTAAGTCCCCAAAGTACCACCAGGGCCTGTTGGACAAACCCCCTCCCATACATCTCACGAGGATGACTGTGATTTGCAGAAATAGTGTCATCAGAGCTTCTAAGCGGACCACACACACACACAAAAGTAATTTCTTTACTGTTGTGTTTTCAAGGCTCCTTCTCCACACATGTCCGGGTGGTCATGTCGTTTTATATTTAGCTCCTTTCCTCCAATCCTCTTATTCTAGCTCCTTCCAATTTGTGCCTCTTTAGCAACTGAACCCAAGAAAAGGGCCCGTTGTTAGGTTGTCTTTCTGCTCTGCACTTCCTCATCTGTACCAAAAATAAGCACTGAAAGTTCCACTTGAGTTCTTAGAAAGAGCCCTTTTTCTCTCCTTTTCTGAGGACGCGAGTGGGGAGCTCCTTTTTCCAGCTTCGTGGTCTTTGAGTAAATTCGCTTGATTTTTCACGTGACCACTCTCCTATTAATAGACATTGGGTGATGTTCAATTTTCAACTCTTAAAAGTAACACTGCGGGGCCGGCCGAGTGGCGCGATGGTTAAGAACTGGCTTGGGA